>NC_068938.1:60772600-61372600 GCF_016801865.2 Culex pipiens pallens | reverse complement strand
TTCAAAACTGATGCCACGTCCCCGAGCGGCCATAAACGGTTGACAACCCTCGAGGGATGGGCGATGGCCAAAACTCACAGCTCGGAATCCGAAATGCACAGCCCAAAAAAAGGAGAAGAAGAAGAGAAAAAACAGACCACGCTCTCTGATGGTGATAAATGTATTGGGGTCTGCTGTTTTTGGATTCTGTTTGGAAATTTCAAACAGCCAGAAAGAACAGACGCCTCGTTTCCCTGGCAACTGAGATGAGATGTCTTTAACGAGATCCTTTCGAAGCTGAAGCAAGGAATCATGATTTATTAAAGCCATCGTGAACAACTGTGAATGTTGGCAGCGTTTTCAAGCTGCCGATGAATTAGGAATAAGACCAGTTTGGCCAAGCAGTTTTATTGTGGCGTTCTAATTTTATGCAGCTTAATAAGCTGCTATTTTTTGCATGCATAAAAATGTTGACTACTAACTAGTCGATCCGTGTCATTGAGTCAAAATCCGTCATATAAACTAGTTTATTTTGAACACCTGTTTGAAATGCGTATGATTTGCTGATCAACTATTTATTGAGTTTCTATTGGTTTTGATTTCTGAGCCTGATTTTAAAAAAATAATCCGAAATAAATACTAACTAAATTTAAAATAAAATACGTGAAAAAAAACCAATTTTGAAAAAAACTATAGTTTTTATCATCAGGAAATGGTGAAACGTTCATCAGGTTCACATTTTTACACACTTTTTGGTAATATTACTCAAAAAAGAGTTAATAATCCACCTACCAAATTTTCAACATTCCAAAATTCAACTTTTGTTTTTAATTTTAATAAACTATCAGAGAATTTAAGAACTTTAAAGTGATAACTGATAAATCCTGACCTTAACCAAATGTTTTTATTGAAAGCCACCATCTTGATTTTTGTAATCAAATTTGAGCTCAACGACATGAAATTTTTTTTCATGTTTTGAAAATCGAAAGATTTGGTTACCCGAATTATTGCGAGGAATTTGGAAATTAAAGTTCATTAAAGTTCAATAAGACAAATTCGAGATGTTGCCTGCCTAATAAATTTTTGAATAAACATTTCATAAACAACATAACAAATGTTTAAATTAGTTTCTAAGATAGGGGGAGAGGGGGTAATATGCACCCCCTAAGGGAAAACTGTCATTTCTCAACCATTACAGCATTACTGTGGAAGAAATTTGTTCGATGTTCTAAAACAACTATCATTCTTCGTCATCCATGTGAAAAAAGTCTTAAAAAACCTCAAAATTGTTCGAAAATATAAAATTTCTAAAAACATTTTTGATTCATTTCAATCAAGCATGCGGGGCAATATGCACCGCAACATTGGGGCAAAATGCACTACAACAACGGGGCAAAATGCACCACAACATGGGGCAAAATGCACCGGGTAAAAGCAGTTTTCACTAGTCACCACTAGATGACACCGCTGTTTTTACAAAGGAGCTTCACAGCGGTGCATTTTGCCCCGACCACGCTTTTTGCAGAAAATTTAATTAAAATGCATTTTTTGATGTTTTTGGACTCATCTATCTACAGAATAATGAAGATTATGGCAAAAACTATATACCTCAACACTTACAATATCAATAAATGCTTTTTAAATTGTCCAAAAATCATAATGAAAGTTCAATGAAAATTAGATGAAAACACGACATTTTAAAGTTTTGCAAATTACTTAAGCTGTTTTTATACTACGATGCTCAAATTTTTCCAGCATGGTTTAGCAATGTTAAGCTTCCAATTTCTATGATTTTTTCCCGGAAAATTCTTCCAAATACCGAGAAAAGCAGAGGGTGCATTTTGCCCCGGGGGTGCATATTACCCCCTCTCCCCCTACATGTCTGAGATAATTGAAACAACATTTAAAAAAATCTTTAAATTTATGGGAATTTTCAGTATAGTAATAGTTTCTTTGTAAATTTGGAGCCTGTATGAATCAAGATACAAAATTGGATTTGGTGGCAACAAAATTAATATTTTAATGATTTTTTTTTAACAAATTTGAACCAACATGAAACTTTTTATTTATTTTACTTCTAATCAACTAGAATTTAATTCATATACATTTTATTAAATGTTAATAAATTTAGTTGAACAAACATTTAACTGTGAATATTTCAACTAAAACATAAAAAATCTCTACTTATGGTCAAATGTTGAGTATTTGATTCAACTATAAGGCCGGTGAACAGTGGATATCAAAGCAACTTCGGTTGTTATTAACAATTTCTTAACGAAACACATTTTTCAAGCGCTATTAAACAAAACTTTTTTCCTAAAAACGCATATGGGCATTGTGTGTTCTACCCCAGTACATGTTTCAGAAATGTAAATCTTGAGACAAGTCATATCGTTTAAATAATATTTGGACATAAATTGAATTCCAATCAATCAAACCCACATTACGATACCCGATGACTTTTGAGCATTTTTGATGAAAAAATCGGATTTGGATAATCGTGACAGATCGTGACTTTAAAGGATTTAATATTCTTGTCAATTTAACCACTTATCAAACTAATGATGACATTTCAATCCCATTGTTCGACGATTTCCGAGTGAATCCGTTTTGTAGGATGATAATTTAAAGTATTATTAAAGTTTGTATTTTAATTTGAATAAAAACTCTTTTCTCACAATATATTTTGAATGTATTTTAGTATATTTTTTGCTGACTGATAATATAATGCAGACCTCAAACCCCGATGGT
The DNA here is from genome assembly GCF_016801865.2 of Culex pipiens pallens. Classification (NCBI taxonomy): domain Eukaryota; kingdom Metazoa; phylum Arthropoda; class Insecta; order Diptera; family Culicidae; genus Culex; species Culex pipiens. The sequence goes on along the minus strand of NC_068938.1, from coordinate 61,369,870 downwards.
TTGACACCCCGATGGTTTGACACTGTTGTCAAACTAACGGGGTCACTTTTTAGTTTGACACCCCTTTTTTCGAGGTTCACAAACACTTTCAAACGTTTGTTTTGATAGTGTGCGTGGGCGCCGTGTAAAAAGTGACAGTTCGTCACTATTTAGTTTGACTTTGTCAAACCAACGGGGTACAAACTAAAAAATGTCAAACGAAAAAGTGACCAACCACCGGGGGTACTACTAGTTTTATTACATTAATATTTGAATTGAAAAAATCCGTTCGTTATACTTTTACTCTCACGATATTTTTTTGATTTGTTTTGCTGATCATTATAATTTTTAAGAAATTATTTTTTTTTTTGAAAATAGAAATTTTTTTTTCCTTCAGTTATAGAAATCATTAATTCAATCACATTCGCACACCCACATACGTGCACTAAACACATCATCATCATAGTAATAATAATCATAATATGGCAGAAGGTGATAAAAGTCCAAATCGCTTTACAATAGGGTCCTTTGCAGCAGTTATTGCTATTTCGGGGCGCACACAAAAACACACACGCACACACATTTTATGGCCAAATATTATTCTGGCCAAAGGACGAAAAGCACAGCACAGATTTGGTGGAAGAAAAATGATTTATTTCTACGCAGCATCACCTTCTTCCATAAACACACCGTGCGTATAAATGTATAAATATAATTTTAACAAACATCGTTTCTATTTGCACAACACACACATGGGCGCTTTATTGGAGGCTGGTTGGGTGGCATCGAATCTCGACTTTTGGGAAGTTCCTACGATATTGGATGACATCGGGCCGACATCAATCGTATGCGATTATTGACCCTGCGGAGACGATTTTGCTTGATTGTGGGGCTATTATCTGCTGATTTGATTAGTGTTTTAGTATCGGTCAATTTTTTTTAGTTTATATATTTTATTATTGAGTTATTTCTCTTAAATAACATAGTCTGTTTTACTAAAGTTTGCAAATTAACCTTTTCCTTAAATTCATACCACGCCTTCTGTCATTTGTTACTTTTATTATTTTGAGCTTAATACTTTATTGATTTTACATTGATTTTTAAAGTATTGTACAAATAGTTTAAGAAGGTCCAGTGAGAAAGAATGAGGACTGAAATTTAATAAGATATTTGGAAAATAATAAACAAGTCATATATGAACAAGAACGACCGATAAAACAGTTACCGCAGTCTTTCAAACCACTCTCAAATCAAAATCAGTTGCTTTCGCCAAGACCTCAAGATGATGGATGATCGGATCTTGAGAATTCATCCGAGTACAATCGAATTCCCCAGTTATTCGGAAAAAAAATCAGTTCAGTTTTGAGATAAGTATCGGATCAGTTTTGAGTTTTAGTATCGGTTCAGATTGGAGTTTTTCAGTTCAGTTCAGTTTATCCATCATCTTACGAATTCACGGACTCTTCGAAACCCGGACATCTTGTTTTATAAATTATTTGATATAAGTTCGCAAAATTACTGTCAAAACTGTGTTATTTGATGAATTTCAACATCAACTTTCATTTCAAATATGTTTGGACGCTGTAGCCAATGCCAAAACAATTAAATTAAATTAAAATATGAGTTTACCAAAACTGTGAAACATTTCTCTGAAATATTTCATAGGCGTTCGAAGCACCGGGGAGGCAAAGCAGAAATGTATGGTTCTGATTTCCTTAAAATTTAGCAATTTTTTATACAAATTATCGATTCTGTTGATGTTGACAGCTTATTTGAAACCTAAAGAATGCCATTCACTTAAATTTCAGTCCAAATTTGTGCGATTCATAAGCAAAATCGAGTGTCCGGAATTCGAATCAGCTTTCATCAGTGTCCGGGATTCGAAGCATAACAAGTAATTCTAATTTTGAAATTCTGATGAAAAATGGTAAGAAAATACATATTTTGCATGCCTTCTCTTAATATTGACTGTTTGTACTACATCCTGATGATATTTCTACATTTCAAACTTATTACATGATTTTTTGCCAGGCTAAATGATATGCTACTGAGTGTCTGGATTTCGAATCATGACGTTACTTAATTACCGTCATCAGTCACTTTTTTAGTCTAAATTGAGGTAATATTATATCATAAAAGAGGCAATATTCAACCATCCAAAATCTTACAAATTTACCCAATATTTTACTGTGTATTCCTTTCCGCATGACATGAAGGTAATTTATTATATAACATATGATACATTGAAAATAATATGTTATTACACTTGACAAACTCTACACAAAACCAATTCAATTATAAAACGGAGCGTTTGGTACGGTATATCCACGCATCCTTCCTCCCCTGTAGATTCTGTGAAATGTGACCCGTTCTCAGAATCCTCTCTGCGGTGAACACAACGCAGTTGGGCTGGCCGCTTTGATTTTTTGTAATACATTCTCGGGTGTTCTCGGATGTACTGCATTTATTAATATTGACAAGAAAAGTGCTTGGAGCGTAATCTAATCACAAAACTTTCAAGCAACCTTTCATCGAACTGGCTGCGTCTGTGTTAGATTAGATTATATTAGATTATTTTATGTTACAATCTTATTTTGATTTGGGATATGATCGTCAAAAATATTTTTTCAGCAAACAAGTAATTTAATTTTCGATTGATTGGTGAATTTATATAGGATTAAATACAAAATATAGATGACTTCAAACTTAAATACATTCCAAGAACACATACTATCAAACCCCACGGTGCCTTTTTTCAAAGATAGGCCGCATGCTCGCCAAAAACCCTATCTCGGGTGCCCCATATCAGTTTGTCTATTGCCGATATATGACTCATTTGGTAATTTGCCGACAGCTATTGAAGGCTGGGTCATAAAACTGAACGAAAATGGACGACCCTACACAAATGGGAGGGTGGGTGAGTCCTTTTTTTTCGTCCGAAATTCATCTAAAAGGGAGTGCCGCCGCCTCTGCAGGGTTTGCTTCCCTCGCCGGAGAAAGTAAACAAAAAGTGTCAACGGGAAAGAAATGGATGAAAATTGAGCTGTTGAAAAGTGTCACAACATGGTTGGAACTCAGCGTGACACCTAAACCACGATGATGGCTTGGTTTAAGGGCCAAAGTGTGAAATGGTCGGTGATGAGTGGTGAAACATAATGACAAATGATTGGGAGAGAGGTTTGGACCTTACATTTCTTTTTATCTTTGGAGAAATGCTAACGAGTTGGTAATAAACTGAGATTATCGAAAGTTACAAGGTGCTTAATTAAAGTCGAATGCTTAAAATTTGTTTTAGACATGAATGAAAACGGATGAAGACATAACACCACTTTATTGATTCGTTAATATTCGTTCTAATGCAACTTGACTGAAGAAAAACATGATTTGATGACAATCATTGCAAATTTTAAAATTGGTTCAGAACTCTTCATTATTGAGAATTTGTTTTTTTGGTTTTTGAGTTAACTCAACACACTCCAAACTCCAAACTTGAGTCGAAAAATCGTATTCAAAAGTGTAATTTGGAATTGCAATAAATGCTTGCTTAGTTCGTATCAAACTCGATTTTGTCAGCACTCATCGTATGTATTCTACTTGGTAAAGGTTTTTAAACAAAAATCCTCATTTCGCAACTTGTTGCATAAGCTATTATTATTAAATCTTCCACATAAAAAAATCGTTTATGGTATTGTAACAAATGCATAAAAATATTGCTTTTTAAACACAATTTATCTTTTTGCCTTTGACATTTTAGATGCCAACTTAACGAAAATGCACCCCATCTACATAATCAACTTTTTTTTACGTTTTTTACGATTCCAACTTTTGAAAAAGTCCCCACCAGAATGGTTCGCCTCAACCGGAAAATAAAGCTACTCCGCACAATCCATCGGGCGCGCAGCAAAGTGAACTCTCAAAACAAGTTTCAATCGGTCGTGCCGGCCAAAGGGGGAAAAGCCGAGTTTTTAGTTTATCTAGTTTTATGATGGCAGTGCAATAAAGTCGAAGCTGTGTCTAGTTTTTTTTTTTTCTTTTCTATTCTCCTCTCTTTTCGTTTCATTTCAATCGCATTTTTTGACTCGTTTCTTTTTTTCATCCGGACTTAGTTGGTCGTATTTCATTTTTGCTTTTCGTTCAGTCCACTTAATCGGATTTCTCGCTTTTAATTGGAACGAGAGATGAATAATAAGAAACCCGTTTTCCAAGCTGCCTCCATTTTGATTCAGTTTCAAAGATGTATTCGATTGAACGTGAGGGAAGTTCCGCTTGAAACTCAACATTAGAACATCTGCAGCTTCATTCTTACAATGTTACAATGCTTGCATGATCAATGCAATATATTTTGCACTCTGCAATCAACAACAATTAATTCAACTGCTAGCTCCTACTCATGCAACTCCTTTCAGGTACCAATTTAATGAACGATCCATTTCCTCCAAGGATTTCAAGTTTGATTCAAAGTTTTATTGCCTTTCAGTCACTGATTGGCCGAAGAATGCAATGGCTGCTGCTGCTGCTGAACATCTCCCAGCGGGATTGCATCCGATCTCAACATCTCCAATCTCGATAGTTATGCGATGTGAGAAAAAAAGGCAGCATCTTCTTCTCGTGAGAAATGTATGTTGCGATGGCAGATAACAAAAGATTCCGTTTTAATTCTTGTCTTTTTCAGGCTCTCTTTTTTTCGATTTCTTTCATTTTAATCTTTTCCTCCAAGTTTCTCACGTTACAAAAATTGAATGTGGGCGTTGCCATGGCAGCAGGCATCAAGCTTCGTGAAGCTCTTACCTTCAAAATTCAATAACTCGTGAACAACTAATAGGGGAAGGTGGGGCAAGACGACCATATGGGGCAAGAGGAACAATCGCTCGTACGGCCGTAATTTTTACAATTTTGATTATTTCCAGTATGAGGAATTGTTGCTAGCAATGCAATTAACTGATTCTACTACCACATAACCGCCAAAACAACGTAAACGCCACAGGCATAAGATTTAATGAAGTTTATTTTTAAAAACATTTGTTTTCTTATAATATTTGGAGTGTACAAAATAAGGCTTAGGGTTCGTTTTAAGGCTCATTTTATCAAAATGCTATTTTTCCTAGATTAGTAGTGTCCCTACCAATGACTTGCACCTATTATAAAGTATGATTTAACTTTTAGTTATTTTTGTTGAGAGCTTTTCAAAAATCTTATTCAGGTGGGGCAAGTGTACCATATGGATTTTTAGTATGGAAAAAAAATCGAATTGCTGCAAAAACATATTTTATTGGGAAATGAGTACATAAAAGTACTTAAAAACTGATAAACAATTGTTAAAAAAAATGTCCATGCTAAATCTAGCGATATTATGAAAATTTACTATTTATCATATAAGTAATATGTTTTTCGTAAAAACGATCAAATATTTAGTAAAATATTATTATTTAATCTATAAATGAAAGAAACGTTTAAAATACATTCTAATCTGATGTATCTAAGTGATAACAGTACAATTGTTAGCAAATTAACATGTTGTTTCATGCCTTGTTCCTCTTGCCCCAACGGGTTGTTCGTCTTGCCCCACTAGTTGAGTAAAACGTACGGAAAATCAAAAATTTTAAAATCGATTTTTTACATTAAAAAACTGGATTTTTTAAAACTTGTTCTATCAAAGTCTTAGTCAAGACTTGGAATAAGATGATTATAAAAAAATCCGACAGATTTTTTAAAGTTTTTAATGGGTTATAACGAGCATTCCTTAGCTTGTTACACTTGCCCCACTTTCCCCTAAACATTTTCATAAAAGGACGTGTAATGTGAAAGTTACAACAATTCTCGGTTTTATTTGCAATAGGTTTTATCAACCAGCAGGACCTACAGCAATTATTTGCAATTTAATCTAAATCAAACTGAGTTTTAATTGATCCTCTCCTTTTATCGCGCATAGATCTCTCAAATTATCACAAAACTATTCATTTTTTGCATGAGTTGAAAGTTTGAACATTCAACTATGTTGGCTGCTTAGGGTATATATTTGAGCATAAGAACTCTTTGAGTCTTGCTAAGCATTTAACACAAATTTCTTAAACCACCATTTTCAAAATATTGGGGCAATTTGATCCATCTTTAATGTTTTGAAGAAAATTTAAGCAACATATTTCTTACTCACCAAAACTTTTGATTCTCTGTAAATCGCAGCAAATTTACATAAAACCTGTTCCTGTTTCAAACGTAGCCGTCACAGAGAAAAAATGTCACATGCCAACCCTTGATTTTTTCCTAGCGTGCGGATAACTTTCTCTGAATCGGCGATATGACGAGTTTGAAAGTATGAAATATATTCAAAATTGTTATGTTAATCAAACAATTCATGCAATTAATATTTTGAATGAATTTCAATTGTTTTCTTTACATACAAAAAAACAGAAATATTTTTTTTGCAGCACTCTTTAGACAAATGTGTGTAACATTATCAAAGCATTTACTTAAATTTGTCTTTGTATTCTATAGTAGGTACATGTATAAAGTAAGTTTAAGTCAATAACACAGAACTTTCCAGAACATAGCATGTTCGTTTACCCACACAATAGCAAGAGCTAGGAATCAAGTGTCCCCGAGGACCAAGTCCCTCCACTCTCCTCTACATTACAGTCATCCCACATATTCGGAACACCCACAAATTCGGAACACTTTTGTAATAATTTGTCAATAGCATGTCAAATTAGAGTGTAATATCAAAATCGATTTTCCAGCACAGCATTTTTTCAGTTCCTTTTGGGGTCCTAAACAACTCCCCAAAGTTTGGGAATGATTGGTTTAGTCCTCACTTTGCGCAAAGCGATTCAATTTCCATATAAATTTGTATGGGAAAAATCCTTTTTTTTAATTTTAATATTTAAAAATCCAAGTACTAAAACCGGACTCGTATTCGGATGCTCTGGGAGGTGCTCTACAACTTTCCCGAAGAGAGTATGATGCTAACTTGCCCATGAAAGAAGATGCAGCGTCCTCAAAACTCGTCTAAAACGTGATTTTCGAGCAAAAAACACGTTTTAGACGAGTTTTGAACACGCTGTATCTTTTTATAGGAGCAAGTTAGCACCATACTCTCTTCGGGAAAGTTGTAGAGCATCTTTCAGAGTATTTGAATATGAATCCGGTTTAAGTACAGCGTGATGCGTGAAATTTATAAATATCAAAATAAAAAAAAAATGGTTTTCCCCATACAAATTCCCATAGAAAATTGAATCGCTTTGCGCAAAGTGAGGACTAAACCAATCGTTCCCAAACTTTGGGGAGTTGTTTAGGACCCCAAAAGGAACTAACAAGTTGCTGTGCTCATTAGATTTGGACAATTTTATTTTTTCCATACAACCATATTACACCCTAATGCCAAATGCAGCTTTTCTGTAAACCATACTATTTTTAGTACCTTCATTTGGACATTCTCTTGCTATTTCACAAGTAAAAATAGTACTTTGTGAACAAAAAACTTCATTTCAAAAATATTTTATCCAGAGCAGCAAAACACTGCCTCCAAACTGTCTGTTCCATGATTGTGGGATGTTATTGTGCCTCCCACAATTGTGAATCACCTGAATTTAATAGATATTTTCACAAAAAAGTTATCAGACCATTCATAAAACATTACTAAGCTTGAGTTTCATTGGTTTCAGTGTGCGAAGTCATTATTTTGTTAAAAATATGTACTCCTGGAATGATAAAAAGTTTGTTTCCATCCGTAAGAAAAGAGTGTTCCGAATTTGTGGATTTTAAGGGTTAATGTTTTTCTTTAATAAATGATAAAAAATGTAAAAAATTACAATCGGTCGATACATCAATCGTAAGATCACAAGAAAAGCTTTCACATGAAGGTAAAAGCAAATAATCATATTCAACTATCGATTTTCTATCAGTGCTGTTAAACGTTAATTAACGTTAACGCGTCCGTTAATCGTTAAAATTAACGTGAACGCGAACGGAGCCTACGTTGATCTTAACTTTAACGTCAACGGAGCACGTTAATTAACGCGTTGAAAATCAGCAAATTGGATGGAGTTAGGAGCGAGTGCTTAATCTGCCAAACATACGAGAATTTCCCCTTCACTAAGATCATGAAAAATGTTTGTAACGGCATAATGCATTAAGTTTTATAGCTTCTTATCATCTTCTTCTTAAATAAACATATTCTACAGCAATTTCTGAACGTTTGAATGATAATATTTCTTCTGAAACAAGATATAAATAAAAAATAATACCATAATCTGGGGTTAATCGGGACAACAGTCTGAATAGGGACAGCAGTGTTTAGAGCACTTAAAGCTTTTAAATTTGGAAATGGATGTACACATTTTGTTGGCCTGAGTCTGTTCTAACCGATACCAACCAGAAAAATCAAAATATTGTGCTCCAACATGGATAAAACTGCTGTCCAAATTCGCCCCATGTGTCCTGATTGACCCCAGTTTACGGTAGTGAATTCATTGTGTTAAATTTTTGAACATTTATATTTAAGATTCAGAAAAATTTTCATATCATTTACATAATTTGCTGTTCAAGTTACAAATGTTAAACTCCTTGCCCTAATAAACAATGAAAATAACAGGATATCATTTCAACATAATAACAATTACAATTACAATCATAATTACAATTAGGTACTAATGTACTAAACACCTTCAAATGCGTTTTCTCATTAAAAGTCATTAAAAGTCTTAATTGTTTATATGAATGTTCTATATGAAAAATATGCATTTAAAAATAAATTCAAATACCAACCAACAAACGCAATATGTCATAAAAAAGCAATGGCTTAAAAAAATATATATGAAAAAGTTTTTCATTCCAAATTAAGTAAACGGTATTGATAATGTAATACTGATAGACTAGAAACGAAATTGGTTCCAACATTTCAAATGTTTCTTTTGAATACAAGCTATGATCGGAAACATTTGTGAGGATTCGAGACACCGAGAACGATTGAGTCAAGACAATGCAGATGAAATTGCTTTGTATGTTAAGCTCTTTAGATATTTATTTTTGTTCCAAACAATCCCAGACGGAAAAGGGGGGCGCCTGGCGGGCGTTTTGTCTTGGGCGCTGCACTTAGCTGCGCAAGACGTCTGGCAGATTTTCCCCCCGACTGGCCCAAGAATGTTGCCAGAATTCTGGCGAATATGCAACAAACCGGTCGTGCACGGTTCAACCGATTGAACCGATTGGTTTTTGTGCCAGACAGCTGTGAGTTATCCCGCCAGATTTTCGTCAGATTCGTCGGGCGTCACGCAAAACCTGGCTAAAAGAAATGTGCCAAGTGTGTCTGAACTGCACGACAAACGTCCGCCTGCGCCAGACACTCAAATTTACCAGATTTTTTTCCGACCGGGAAGACAATCAAAGCTATATTATCGACTTATTGTCAGTCAATACTTAATTGGATATCGGCATAGGTAGTATAATGTTGTGAAATCTAGATTAAATTTTCAAAACAACCTACCCGTCATGGGTTTCCTATGCAGATAGGACCTTTTGAATACTAAATGTTTTAACAGAAAAGACGCTTGGTCTTATTATTGTATTTACTGAAATTAACCGTAATATCATCAACTGGGGACAATAAAAGGGAATTTAGGACAGCTACTTTTGAACCATGTTTATATTTTGAATACCAAGCACGTGGAAAATTTTAGTTTCATTGGCACCAAAGCAGTTTTCCGCGTGCTTGATGGTAAAATATGAAATATTTTTATGCTGCTTTCAATCAAATGTCTACAAAATTTCATCTTCGATACAAAAGGTGAAGTACCCCCAACTGAAACGAAGATACCTAATGTTTTATGCAAAGTATTGACTCAATATCAAAAAATATTGTAATTGTTGCTTTCACCTCTAAAATTTCATTAGCTATTACCAATTCAGAGAAAAATGTCCGTTGGCTTGTGACATGTATTTCTATGAAACGACTATACCAAAAAATCTCTATTCATAACCAGAGGCCCCAGTTGGGAAATAATACTTACCAATATGATAAAAGTACAGAGAAATGAGAAATGTGATATTTCATCGCCCAGAAAAAAAAACAAGTAAAACCCAAAACGTTCTGTTATAAGCATTTGTTTTTATTTTATTTCTTTATCACTTACAATAATTAAGTGTGTGGGTGTGTCTCATTAAGTGTAACAGTTTTTTCGCACAGAAGAAAAAAATTCATCTGCACCATTGCTCTCAGCTCGGAGACAACTCGATCGAACAAACGATACCGATACCAAGTAACGAACAAAAAAATACAATCTTTAAGTTTGAGTTCCTACCTACCGAGCAGCAGAGTAGCAGAATAAATAAAAACTACTAAAAGAAGGGGAAAATAATAAGCATTTTCAATAGTTTGCTTTGCATAATCTCGATTCAGCACTTTGATGTTTCCTAGTTGTTTTCGCAGGTGAAATTGGATAAATTCTTGAATGGTGGCATATTTACACGAAATAACGAAAGTTTGGGGTGAGAATGATTTATAATTGTGATTGTATCTGATTTAAAGTGGCTTTATTTATATAATTGAATTGTATTTTCTCTCTTTACAATGTTTTTTTTTGTGTTGTTGTGTGGGGTTTAATACTTCTAGGCAGACAATTAAACTAATTAAGTAGCCCCGGGGGTGAAAACTTTCACCTACTTTCTCTTCTTTCACGATACCTACACGCTAAAACTCGTTGCATATTTTTTTCTTAAATTTTCACGTAAACTAACAAGACTTACACGCTAAAATTAATGTTACTAAAGTATATCATTTTTTACATTGCACTTTGTTGATTTTTCGCTACTAACTACTTGGGATCAATTGGTTCCTCCTGCTTGGCCATTCAACCATTTCTTACTTCGTTAAATGTTTTTTTTTCTCTTGTTGTTTCCTAGAAAGAATATCAGAAATGGCAACTGTTGCCGTGGAAAACGTGTTTCTCTTTTTTTTTGCTTTCTGTAAGTGGGTTGGGCACACAAAACAAGCGTTTTTAGGACGGAACTTTCCTTCCTGCAGTTGTTGGCTTCATAAATTATTCATAACATTAAAAAAGAAGAAGTGTTCGAGGCGCAGAGGGGGAAGAGGGTGTTGGGAGGCCACCGCAGGGAGGAGGAGCACAACAAAATGGTTGACTGGTCACGGTGTCTACTAAGGCATTTCTCTGTTTTCTGCACTTTAACCAGTGAACCCGTTGTCGTGGTGTTGTGCCGCCGGGGCCTGGCCGAGGTCGTCCTACATGAGGCTTAACGAGGACGGCGGAACCTGCGAGCCGGGGCCCTGGTTGAGGTGCTGCGAGGTAGGCACTCCGAGGTGTGAGTGCAACGGATGGTGCGCCGGGTGGAGTCCCATCGAGCTCATGCCCATGCTCATGGCACTCATCGGGTGCAAGTGGGACAGATGCAGCGACGGTTCGAGCTTCGGCTTGATGTCCATCAGCGAGCTGGACATGGACTGGCCGCCCCCGCCGAGGTGCTGCGCGTGGTGATGATGTCCGACCAGCGATTGGCCGTTCAGGTGGTTCACAACCGTCGACGAGCCGTTCTCGGTCTTCTTCTTCTGCTTGCGGTCCTTGGCGCGGCGGTTCTGGAACCAGATCTTCACCTGCCGCTCGGACAGCTGCAGCGACTGGGCCAGCTCGGCCTTCCGGCGGATCGTGATGTACCGCGTGTAGTGGAACTCCTTCTCCAGCTCGAGTCGCTGCTGGTCGGTATACACGACGCGGTACTTGTCCTTGGTTCGGGTTTTCCCTGCAAAAATAGAGGAGAAAAAATTAGATAAAAAATCACCCGTCGGGATTCGAACCCAGACCTGTAAAGCCGAGTCTCATAATAGCAAAACAAAACCGTTATCTAGCATTCTCAAAGACGCAGAGTGACTCGTGGATGCGTACAATTTTGAAACAACATCTTCCCGACGTTGTTGTCGCCCAAATATTTGCTCTGTACATCATGATCATAGCTCGTGTAACACCGTTTTGTTGGTTCACCGAAATTCAAAAGCGTCCAGAGCATCTCAAATTTGATAACAACTCTTATATCATACCAGCGAGTCCAACTCTGCGCTTTAAACGAACGGTTAAAATTACCTTTAGCAATGTTTGCATTGAGAATAAACCAAAGCGAATAATTCTAGAGGTAAGCATCTGTCAAACGCTTTATTTTGTCGAATTACGTCGAACCTTCATGAATCTTCGAACATGACATCTTACGGACAGGTGAGTCGCGTTCTCGGATCAACCGATTAAAGATCAAACAATAAGCTTATCAAACTGTTCGGTTCGGTTTCCAACTTTGAAGAAACTTTCTCAGTCGGGTTAGCCCCATCGGCAAAGGGTTATCTCTACCATACATATTCCCCTACCCCTGCAGCCGCTTGTGTTATCAGATAAATATTTGCGCCGGTGTGTTTCGTCCGACCATTGAGCGACACGAAAACACGATGTAAACAAACGTGTAACGCGCGTTCGCGCCGAGAACTGACATCCACGTGACAGTTGGTTTTCGTGGTTTGTTAGAGGTTGCGCGCTCTACAATTATTTGGAAAGTTTATGTGAGGTCATTTGGGTTAACTCACACGAATCTGAACTCAAAATACACTTCCCAACTGTGTTGAGCAGTGAAAATTGACCTTGTTTACATGCAATTCTTCAGGATCAGCTCTGAATTTGACAGCAAGACTACCTTGAGCACTCTTCACCTTGGTTCGTTCTATGCATCAATGTAAACAATAGTATTGTAACAAAAGATGAGAAGAGCATCATCTACTAATAGCTATTTTAATACAAGTAATTAATGCTGTTAATTTGGGTGATCAAATTAGCGTTCACGCCTCGCCCAAATAAGGCACTTCATAAAATTTTCCATAAAATCCAGCAGAAACATGTCTTCAACCAGCGGTGACTGACAGCTCCACGAAGATTGTCACTCGGAGCGCGCGATAATCCCTTATCACGTCGTCGTGGAATCCGTCGGCTGGCCCGCTTTCGGAGCCCCAACAAATACCAAGTGTCGAAAGATAAATTCTGCCTCTTATCTCGCATCAGCATCAAGCTATTGTAGATGAGTGCTTTCCAGAGAGGTGTTACCCAAGACACCCAACGATCGTCATGATCCAAAGGGGGGAGGAGGTCGTAAATTGGGCGTTTGCGGGTTTTGCTCGCACCAATAAAAATCGGTTTCGATTTTATTGGATCATTACGAGAACGGCCTCATCATGCGAGGTAATTTGCCATGTTACGACCTGATTGAGGCCCGCTCGAAATGGGGTAATTAATTAGTCAAACCCGCAACACTGCTGTCTGGCAACACGGGGCTCGCGTTTGTTATCGCGTCGCAACGCGCAATGGACGACCATTACTCGCGGGCTGATAACATTTATCTAGCGGTTTTTTTTTCTACGTTGGTAATGGTATCTTTGTAGTACTTTCTGTTGGTGGTTGTGGTACTGGAGTGAGGCGGTCTGGTGATATAAAACGTTAAATAGAAAAAAATATGGGTTATAGCGCACGTATCTGGATTAACGGCACCGTAGCGGCATCGTTTGATGACTTGGCTCGGTTCCAGGTCCCGGGCTTCAACGGGACCAAGAAGGGCGGAGGGGTACGTCACATATTGGGTACACCGATGATATCAATTATCATGGTTATTTGAGGATTCGATTGATGAACGACAGCTATTGAACGGTACTTAAAAACGTGTTTTGTGCAATTCTGAAATCTTTAATCTTTTTCTGTTCTTCAAGCTGAAAAAGTTTACTGAAGGAACATGTTATTTTGAATTCACTAATCTCAATTCGTAATTTGAAGCCACTGACAGCTGTCAAACCACGAGCAAAAAGTCAGAATTCAAAACAAACCACACTCAACGAAATTGATCGCACACCACTATGCAATGGCTGAAGCACTGCGTCCTAGAGTTGAAACCAATACATATTTATTCGTGACGCATCGCCGTTGTTCTATATAGAATACGATTAAGAAAAACAGTGAGCCACCATCTGGCTCAGTTAGACTCACTTGGGCATGTTTCGGGTTCATTTCGAAAGCGATTCGAGTCGCTTCGTACCGGTCCATGAGTCATTGGCGAACCGTAAAACAGCAAGTTTGCTTTAAAGAAATTTTGAGAAAGAATAAATCGTTAGAATAGGTTGGGTTGGAATTAGATTTGGAGGTTAGTTCAAATTCAAAGCTGTCAAGTGACTCACTCCAAGTTCACGTAGCGACCAACCTGTAGTTCAGTCGTCAATCGAATGCAATTCGCCTAATACCACTCTAAATATGGGGACAAATGCACAATCAAATGTGCAAATTTGCCAAATGCACTTTATCGCATAAATTGCAGTTCAAATTTGCCAAAGCATTAACGTTCGATAGCAACCCACCAAACACTATCACCGACAAACATTCCGAGGCTTTCCTCGCGATCAAAGGTGCGACCCCCCGGTCGGGATTAACTCCTTCGCCGACAAAGCTGAATCAGCTGAATCGTGGAAAAGTCGCAAAGTACGCCGCGGCCGCGCCGTCAAAAGAGCGCGCACATTGATTAACGCCAATCGATTGACAGATGGATTACGATCAAGCAAACAGGCCGCCGCCCGTTACAAACGGCCAGTATCGGGCGGTCTGATCCGAATAATACCCCGACCCACGGGGGGGTTGCACAGACTATCCGGAACCACTTTTATTTTCGAAAGTTGGCCTCTCTTATCAAAATCCAACATCAAACGAATTCCCAAGAGGTTCCCCCCCCCCCCTTTTTTTGTCGGCATCCGAGCGTTGTTGTTTACCCAAAGAGTCCGGATCGGCCGATATCCGGGAGGTTATCAAAAAGGCCGCCGACGGATCGCGACTGACAACGGATTAACGGACCAATGAGCTGAACCGCTATGTGTTTGAGTCTGTTATCTCAGGCGGTGTACGCGGAACATCCGCAATGCCGCGCGCTGAACCAATACTTGCTTGAAGATAAAATACGGCGAGTGTCTCGCCCCTCGGCTGCACTAACACTGGTCCAGTTTCACACACATGTGAAAGTGCGCATCATAAATAATTTGTCGTAATCTCGTGCAGTAAAAGGATTAATACTTTTATGATAATATCAATATAATAATGGTATTGATTTTTATTTTGGCCATATATTCCGCGCCCGGAGCTGCGCTCCGGTTTCGGTGGTGACTTTCACCTTAATAAAACCATCATCCGAAGGGGGGCGGACAGTGGTAGCATAAACGTCAAATTTATTCCATGAACGAGCAACAATTTGTACAGCCGGCACTCGGTGCCAAACGAACCCGACATAATGGCAATGATGTTCAAATTTTGTCACCGAAACCCCCCGGGGACCACTTTACCTCCGCCGGAAAGGGAAAACATCCCTCCCCGGAGTCAACTTTTGTCACTTAATAAATATTCATCGCTGATTGTTCTGAGATTTCGCCGGGGTTTCTCCTGCCGAGAATGTCCTCGACAAGGATTCCCGCCGTGTTGCATACCAAACGAAGACATTTGCCTTCTACAGTGATGTCTCGATTGTTGGACAACTTTTATATTGTTGAGAAGAAACCCAAGAGGTTCTGACAACTGTCCTTCCCGAATCATTCTCAAGTGGCAAACCCCTCGTTCAATTCAAACTGACAGGTGTCGAACCATCCGGGTTCCACTGTACCGGTGGCCTTGCCTTTATCGACCGTGCCAAAAGTGAGAGTGACGAATCGGGGAGTCCGGACCCGGTCCGGTGGTGAACCAAGGACGAAAATATTTTGACTTGTGGCCGCCACACCGAAGTCAAGTCGAGCGTGGCGAAAGGTTTTGGGTAACTTTATTAGGAGGAAAAATCGTTACGCAACACTGTTTTTTGCCGATATTTTTGGCAGCATTGCAAGGTAGCCAGACTAAGATTTATGACTTGAGGTAAGTTTTTTTTTTTTTGCTAGTTTTACTGGTTACGGTGGTCATGTTGCCCAAGCGGGTGGTAACCCGCTGGGTTACGAGCGTTTTGGTGAACCAACTTTCGATTATCCTTGCGCAGTTTGGGGGCCATGTGCGGACATAAAGTTTGGCCAAGGAGAATGCATTGACGGTGAGCGAAAAGGTCTTCTGTATTTTGGTCGAAAATCATCCTAGAGGGAAGTTCAAGATAAAAGCGATATTCCATTGCAGGAATCTTTGTTTGACAGGCAGGAACGTGACATGCGTGACATGTCATTTGGATAAGCGAATATCGATTTAACGAGTTTGTAGTGTGCCAATATTGTTTTTGACATTACAAACTATTGAACTCTCGGTGGTTTGACACATTTTCGTTTGAAGCTTTTCAGTTAGGACACGGACGGTTTGACACAGTTCATCTTAAAAATTAAGAACTGTCACTCAATATCAAAACAAACGTATGGTAGTGTGTGTGGGCCCCGTGCAAATGAAGGTATCCAACTAAAATAGGACACCGATAGTTTGACAATAATCGGTTCAAACTGTCTGGGTTTTAGTATAGTAACACTGTGATACACATAAAATCCTTCGTTTATACTGCTAACCAGACACTAAAATCTTGGTTTACATTGCCTAAATCGCTTCAAACTTAATATACATGAGCCAAGCATGACAAATGTGTTAAATCAAATCGATTTCCCCCTAAGAAAGGGTCCAAATCCCTTCCTACGCACCGGCTGCACGCATATTATGTTGTCGATCCCCTTCGGAGCCATGCCCCCCGAAAGTTATTAATAAAAATCAATTCCAAACTTCAAACATAAATCTTGGCGCGAGTCGATCTCCCCGTCCTATTGTATGGAGTTCCTCCCAACATAACCACTATACTTATGCATCCCGGCGGCCATCACGTAGCGCAGTTTATACACGATATATTTAGTTGTTTTATTTACTATAAAACAAACTATAAAACCCCGATAAACTTACTGAACCCTTCGGGAGAGAGCGAGTGTGTTGTGCCCCGCACATAACCTCAAACGGTCCCCGGAATGAGTCACGGAACAGCCGTAAAGGGGGAATTGTTTATGTGTTTTATTTTCCTATTATCTGTGATCCCGACCGACCGCCGCGCCGTGGCCCAACATTGTCCAATTTCCACCCGAAAACCCCTGAACTGTTTTGGGACGGCAGGACGCCATGTTTTCCGAGAGCGGTTTGCTCTTAAGGACCTCTTTATTTATACTGTACGGTTTGTGTCCTTAATGTTTACGACCTGCTCTGGATGTTCGGGGCTTAGGGAGAGATCCAACGACGACGACGACCGGGGAGGGTCATAAACGAATAAAACTAAAGTCGCCAAATCTATTAGAAAAGGCCCGGCCATCGGCACCGCCATGGCAACCGGTCAGAGACGGCGATGCTGGAGGGGATGCATGCCGTTGCCAAGGCGATAGAGAACTTTACGGGAATGCACTGAGGAAAATGGCTTTGGGCTCATCACATCTTTCTCGATTTCGCAGTTCAAGTTTTAGTTTTGGTTTTCAATGAATCTCAAGATCTTTACGATTGTATCGGGACAATTCTTGTTAATAGAATATCTGAATTCTTGGTACTGTTTCCAATGCTGTTCGGTAATTCCAGAACAGTCACGTCATGTTTGTTCAACCATGTGGATTATCGCAGATCATTCTAATCTGGTAATTCCACGTAAGTAAGAGTCTCCACATGACTCCTTATCGACATCAAAAGTTTGGCCCAAGCTCGTAACCTCCCAACACCTACAATCTACTCCAATGGCGTCAACCAGAACCCCGACATACCCCGGACGAGGACGAAAGGTGGAGCTCCCGATATCGATCAATCACTGACACATTCGCTGCAAGCTTTATCAATAACCCGGGCGCGTTTGACAAAATTTGGGCAGATTTATGGCCGCGTTTATCGCCGCCAAACTGCGCCCTATCAATCATTCGAGAGCTCGGCGATAGCTGGAGGCATTTTTTGCGCATGGTTCCCAAACTTTCCTCTTTTTTTGCATCTACCTGGCAATTTCCGATGGTTTCCGGGACTAAAAAGAGAACCCATGAGAACCCTGCACTTTATTGCACCCCCTGATCGGCCTCCATTGACACACGGAGAGGGGAATATTTTTTCTGAAAAATCAATATTTTACAGCTTAATTGGAAGGACCGGCCGGCCGCTTCTTCCGAGCCTTGCCAAAAGGGTCTCTGGCGAGACCGGAGACCTTTCGGGTTTTGCAGGCCAGACACAAGGGTCGTCGCCGCCGCCGCCAGTTTATGGCACCGTCGAAATTCACACATTTTCAAAAATGCATAAACGCTTTTGCACGTCTTTGTCACTTCAAAGAGATGAACCCATCGTTGCACGTTAAATGGGATTAACCGATGTAGGGGCTAATCCAATTACGAACCGGGCACGTGATTTTCGACAAAGTAGATCACGGCTCGTTTAGGGTGCGATTAGTCATAGCGTTACAGGTTGGAAATACGGCATTTCTCCAGGGTAAAATTTCAAAAATTAGCACTTGTGTTGAAATTTTACCCCTCCGGTTCATGCTCTACCAGCGGACTTTGTAGCATAACATGCGGTTATGATTATGATGTTTCGCCAGGGGACACGACAAGATAAATGGAAGTCGCTTTGTGTGGATGATTCCCGGAACGACGAGGGGTGCGAAACCGTGATTCTGCTTGAGTTCATAACGATAATCGCTCTACCAAGGGGTAGATCTACCCTGTTGAAGAGGGTTCCATGTAGTCATTTAATCAAATCGCTAAATTGTGTTTTTGTCTGATGGTATTTGATTCAAGAAATTGTCCACATTACCTGAAATCAATCGTGACGGCAGGCCTGACATGGCAACTCTACCACAGGATACTTACATTTCCCTGCAAAAAACGCAATCAAATCAGAAATAAATTGATTAGCTTTTTGCAATTTTTAAATCATTCAAATCAGAAAAATAAATCACAAGAAAACAAAACCCTTCAATCACCGGGAAGACCAAAACCACCAAAACTTTTTAAAACACATCATTCGGGCGCTCGATTGATCTAAAAGCCCAGAACCCGCCCCGCCAAAGGGTAAAGCCATTAGCGGCGATCCCGAAAAAGGGACCCCTTTTAACACCTTTTCGGACAACTGTCAAACACCGGTAGCACTGCCGCGATGTTTGGGCCCGTCATTAGGAGGTCTCAAATTGATGGACCCCTTGAACTGATTGAGGGAGGTTGTTCTGGAATGTGAGCCTTTCGTGAGATTTTTTCTAAATTTAATTTAGAAAGGCTACTTGAAATCGATATTAAAGCCTTTAAATGGAATAAAATAGTTTACAACAGTGTTACCAAACATTAACACTAATTTGTATCAATTGCATTTGAACTAGCGAATCCGATTCGAACAACTGACAACTATGTTTTGACGTTTGATTGATTTGTATACTAAACGAATTTCTGAGATTCAAATGACAGATATTCAAATTAGCGAGCCGTCACTGTATCTTGACAAAAATTGTAAATTTAACTGGGAATATCTCTCAGATCACACAAATCTTAGTAATTTTTGGGATAAGTTTTTTTTTGTGAATGTATCAACAATCAACCGAAAGCCAACATTGTTTACAATTTGCGTCCCTTTGAAAACAAACACGCGATTTAAACTCAAAGCAAACATTTGAAAAGGACGTAACATTTGGTGTAAACAAACAGTTCAACAAATGCTTACTCTAGTGAATGTTTACATTGAGTGTGAGTGAGATGAGCTGCTTTTTCATGTCATATTGATTTGTTACAGAGCAGATTCACTGATTTGAGTCGAATTGCTTTCGAATTCGCAATTTGGTACGAATGGCATCTGTCAAACGCATAAAATAGCGTGATCGATACATTTTTTACAAAACAAATATTTACTTTAACTTATATTATTCAATGACTATTCATTGAAAAAGTCCAACAAAACAATGCGATTTTACACACTTCCACCGCGTTTCATTTTTATAACCTAAAACAATCGATCGCCTTTTCGGTGCGCCCAATTTATTCCGTTTGCCAGCAAGGAATCCCACCTTAAAAGCCCACGGCTTGGCCGTGCCATAAATATTAAAAGTCGTAAAATTTCAGCTCGCATAAATTAAAGTCAGCCCGGGCTCAGGAGTTCCGATTTCCTTCGGCGTACGCCATACTTAAAGTGAAGCTTCAAAAAGTACGAATCGGCTTCAATCAATGCTGAAACAATCCGTACTCTCCGAAACCTCACTGTTTTCCTTCCCCACGTCAAACGCGGTAGCTTGACGCCATTGGTTCAACTCACTGGCCAACAGTCAGCAACCGGTCTCGAAGACATAACAGCGAGTCCCCTTTTCTCAAAAAGCCCCCGATTCGACCAAGCTTACGCTCGTAAACAAGAAGAAAGACGCAAACGCGAGTGGTTGCTCGCTAAAAGGTGGGAACCAACCGAGAAACCTTGGTTTTACGGTTTCGCATGCAAGGTTGGGAGGGGTAAGAACTTCATGCATGACGACGACGACGTCAAGAAGACGGAAGTAATGGGACCGTAAACGACACCCACATGCGGAAAGAATCGAAAACGGTTGACGAGAAAGAGGTTCAATATCATACCACCGGATTCCACAGGGGTGAAATCTTGCAGGGACGGTGCCGAGCAGATGTTGATCAGGCCTACGATGTGGAAGAAGAACAAGGTTCGTTAATGAGCGATGGGAACTGAAACGTCAACGACGCACAAGAGTCATGCAGAACGTAACAACAACAACAAAAGTAGAACACAGCAAATCCACAGCTCATAGTGGTTCAGTCAATCTCCTTGCGAGTTGCGTTTTAACGAGGTTGTGCACTGGCAATCTTTATGAGTCAGAGAGCGCCATTTGACGGCGAGAACGCGCCCGGTAAGACACTAAAAATGCAGTAAAAAAGCGATCAAAACAAAGCGAGCAGGCGTGAAAAGCGCGAACGCAAAGCATTTAAAAAAAAGCTACGCGCAAAGGTAAACAAACAAAAGGTAAACAAACACATCGTCGTCGGCTTGCGCACTGTTGACGCTGGCAATTAAAACCTATAATTTGAATAATAAAAGCAATTCACAGACGCCGCCGATCGGCGCGACACTTAAGGCTGGGAAAATCGGTTCCCAGTTCCGTGCTAATTGACCGAGTCAACACACTTTCTGTTGTGACGGGCGGCTCACCGTAGCATAAATCTTAAAACATTAAAGTATTGGCGAACTCTACAACCCGTAATCTGCACTGTCATTCTAGGGCGATCTTTTACGATCTTGTTGACAGTAGCTTACCGCTTTTTGCATTGCGCTTGCGCTGTCAAGGTTAGCGAAAAGGTGGGAATGGCGCGATCAAAACTCGCTTCATCTTGAGTGAAACTGACTTCCAACAAAAGCCCAGCTTCTTCAAATCAAAAAGGCGTGTCGCCATAGTAACGCGGTAGCCTACTTCAGCCGAATCTTTTATGTCCTTTCCATTCCGTTTTCGAGGTTCGGAATTCAAAACGCTTCGAGACATAAAAATCGTCCGGGGGAAACAAAATGGACACCAGCAAAGTTGAAACGCCTGCTGCTATTTTAACGATCTTTTTGGAGAGTTATTAGCCGGAGTTTGGTCGGAAAGGATCAGCGTTTCTTTAGGGTTTTTTTTTTATGTGTGTGTGGTTTCCTTTTAAAAGGTTGACAGTCGAAAATTGATTTATGTGGCAGTTTTTGCCCGTGTTTGTGTTTTGGGCGGATTGTTTTGAAAGCATCAGGATTTGGAAGCCAGATTAGACTGGTTGTGGTTTTATGGTGTCTTTGGGTGGTACAATTTTACGTCGCTTTCAAGGTAGGATTTGTTTGTGACGAAGGATCAAATAAATTAGAAACCATGACAAATTTGAGTGTATCTGGTATGTCATTGAGAGCAAAACATTTAAAAACAAATGGAACAAAAGTTATTCTTTCCATTTCATATCCGCATATAAAAGATCCAAGAAAAAATTCAAGTAAATTTACATATTTCATATATTTTTGCTAGAGAAAATCCCAGTTCCAAAAAAGAAATCTTAACAACTTGAATTTTAAAACAAATTTTCCGATAATGTTATGTAAAGTTTTACCAACAAAAACTTCAAACAATGTTTTATTATCAAAACGTCTTCCGTTTCATTTTTATTTGTTCTAAATGCAACTTTACCTTAAAATAGAAAAAAATCAATAATCGTGACTTTTGTCATAGATTTGCACTTTTCTTAAAAAAAAGGTTTTTTTGAAAACTGAACAATGAGGAACGAAAACACCTTTGTTTACAAATGGCTCTTGCGTCCTTTTGAGAACTAACTCATGAAAAAACCATTAAATATGAAAATGTTGTCTTTGGAAATATATTTCAAAATCACGATAGAAGAGTTGTTTACACAAAAAACTAAAGCAATCTCCAGATATCGTTTTTATCAGTAGGGGGAGAGGGGGTAATATGCACCCCCTAAGGGAAAACTGTGATTTCTCAACCATTTCAGCATTACTGTGGAAGAATTTTGTTCGATGTTCTAAAACAACTATTATTCTTCGTCATCCATGTGAAAAAAGTCTTAAAAAACCTCAAAAATGTTCGAAAATATTAAATTTCTAAAAACATTTTTGATTCATTTCAAACAACCATGCGGGGCAATATGCACCGCAACATTGGGGCAAAATGCACTACAACAACGGGGTCACCACTAGATGACACCGCTGTTTTTACAAAGGAGCTTCACAGCGGTGCATTTTGCCCCGACCACGCTTTTCGCAGAAAATTTAATTAAAAATGCATTTTTTGATGTTTTTGAACTCATCTATCTACAGAATAATGAAGATTATGGCAAAAACTAAAAACCACTTTTCTTTAAATGTTCAGTTTTCGAAAACCTTTTATATTTGTAATTCAATATAAAAGGTTTTCGAAAACTGAACATTGACGAACGAAAAACAGCATTGTTTACAAACGGCTCTTGCGTCCTTTTTAAAACTTACTCAAACATTTAAAAAACTATTAAAAAGGAAAAAGTTGTTTTTGATAATATGTTTCAAAAGCACGATTGAAGAGTTGTTTATACAGAAAAACTATTGCATTCTCCAGATGTCGTTACTATCAGTACTTTATGAAACAGGAAGAAGAACAATACAAATTCACGTAAATCACGTAAATCGTAAATCACAAGTTCAACGTTTATGACTCCATTAGTTGACCCATAAACATCTTGATCCGCTTATCACAATGATTTAAAGCTGACCATTTCAAGTGTTTTCGATTTTCGCAATTGAATAGTAGATATGTTTGTACTCGATGAGAATGTTATTTTTGACGTTTCGGCGCGATTGGCATCTTCTTGAGGAGACCAAACCGTCATTTTATACATAATTTAATCAAAACCATGCTTCAAAATCTCAATCAAAAACACGAAAAATTCAAAACACAATCATGCTGTGTAAAAAAGAGCTGAACTCTTACCTGGATTGGGCTGCGACTGGTAGGACTGCTTCTTCATCCACTCGAACGGGCTCTTGACCGGCGTCGGTCGTGGCGTAATCTGCGGCGAGGATGACCCGGTGGGCGCTCCCGGGCTGGACATGTCACTGCCCGAAACCGTAATCGGCGGCGACGGTATACTGTGCATGCCGCCGGCCAGGTGATCCGCGGACCCGGACGATCCGGAGTTTGGATTTCCATTGACGCCGGACAACGGGTCCGGAGTTCCGCCGGAACCGGGCTGTCCGAGGTGGCTCAAGCCACCACCGCCGCCGGGACTCGGTCCGTAGGGGAGCAGGGACGTTTGTGGGGGCGTCGAGAAACTCTCGTGCGCACTGTAATCCGGGCTGGACTGGTGGAACACGTGCGGATGGGGGAAGTACATGGGTTGTGGCGAGGACTCTCCATCGCCCATGTACTGCGGATGTGGCGGCTGGTGGGGCTGGTAGTTGCTCGAGTACCACCCGGACGAGGTCGTGTACGGCAGGTTGCCGCTGTGGTTCTTCGGGTACATCCCAAAGTGGTGGTTGTAGTAGGACACCATCTTGGACACACACTGTATCTATTGTTTTAGCACTCTGAACTAGGTCACTTCTTGGTTTGGGGCGCAGATTCGCTGCGGTAATCCAGGTTCTCTCTAGTGATCACAACATCTTTCTTCCGTCATGTTTGAGAGGTGGTGCTCTGCAAGCAATAATCACTGATTACAACCCAAAAAAAACACAATAATTCACTATGGATCGACCCCCGGTAAGTACACTTAATTGTCATTCAAATTACGGAAAACACACCATAAAACGATTTTCACTTTAAACGGCTCAAAAATCTCTCACTCCAGAGACTCAAAACCCAGACTCAAGTCCGTCAAGAGCAGACACAACTTCACCCAACGAAACTCGGCCACCGACTGAAGCAGTAAGCTGCCGACTAATGTTTACTCTAAACTCAACACCCCGAGAGGAGGGACCAAGTTCCAGCGTGGCCCAGGCCAACCAATCGTAGCCCGGCGCAGGCAGACATTGCTGTACCTGGGTCCGGTCCAATCGCATGCGCACGACCGTTCTCTTTACGTCGCCAGCGAAGGTCGGAGCGAAACGGGAAAACAACGGCTGTAAGTGATGTTGTCCTGCTCTGGCAGCCGGCCGGGCTCGCAGCTCACGTACGCCATTTGTGATAACACGCGAGCCGAGCCGGATCGTTGATATCGCGGCGCGAAACCGTTTCAAAGCACCACGGTGGTGGGTGTCTCGCGGGTGGACACAGGCTGTTTGGGCGCGAATTGGAGGGTGTTGGGGGTGGCGATTCTTTGGCACAGGCCCCGACTGAATGTCTAGGAGGTTGCGGTTAGTTAGTGGAATCGAAGTGAATGAATCTTTATGAAAGCCTAATAAAATATCGGCAGTAAATTGCTTTGTACAAGTTTAGCAAATGATGTAACTGATTGACGTAAAATGATCGAAAGACGCTGTCATTCAAGAAGTTGCTAGCTTCAATAGTGGATCCCTGAAGAATTATCTTTTTCGTAGAAAGACTCGAATTAGTTGCCAATTTGGAAATATCAACTTGTTAGCTCCAAAAAAACAAAACTTGAAAAAATGTTTGTAAAACAAGATTGGCGGCTCCTGAACTAGCGGAGCCTAAATTTGCTAGAAAAGAACCAGGCGTCTCCTCAAAATACAATGTAAGGTTTAATTTAACGGAGACGCATAGTGATTTAACAGAGTCATTTGATTTCATCTCAAGCCTACTACACCATCCCCTTTGAAATCTTTGCAGCATCTTGCTGCAGCAAGATGAAGTCGATAAAGTGGTCGATTTCGTTGGAGGAAAAATTAAAAAACATGGTCTAAAAAGAACAACCCTCTGATTGAAAATGTATAGATAAAGATCAAAAGTCAGTTGACTCTTCGAGAATGACTAAATCTGAACTTTCATTTCATCACACACTTCAACGGCGTGATAGCCGTGAAGGCAAAGGCGCTGTCCTCTCCGTGTGTGTTGAAATTGAATCCCGCATATTTTTTTATGTGTGCAAAAAATTGTATATTCATCATGTAATATTAAAAGTCTTATCTTACCAAGATGATTTCATGCTTTCGCATGCAATTTTGCCACTTTTTTTTTTTTTTTGCTGTGAGTCTTTCGACATCATTTAAACATTGAAATTTTTGGCCCGAGCAGTACTGTCAACAATTTGAAATAGAGGCAGTTTGGCCAACTTTTTGAGCAAATAATTTCACTTTCATGTAAGTCTGAGTTGAAGAATGCCTCGGCGATAAAATGCAATCGTTGATTTAACAATTTATTTTGATTTGAAAAATATCATTAGTTTACGGAACAAAACAATATAATCGTGCTTTTAATCTGCAAATAGAGTTTGTGTTTGTCGACAGATTTGTGTATGGATAATTTGTACTACAGTCCAGACTCAATTATCCGAAGGCCTCGGACAAATTTCACTTCGGATTATCGAAACTTCAGATAATCGAATCAAGAAAAAAAATATTTTCGTTGTCTAATTTTTTATTGTCGAGCTTAAGTATGATCCCTAAACTACGTTAAACTTTTAAATCCAAGATGGCGGCCAATATGGCGGTGTTGAAATATTGAAAAAATGCATTTTATTATTTAATAGGCAATCAACAATTCAAATTTGACTAAAATGGGGTTGCAGAACTCGAATTTGATGTTTAAAACAAGAAAAAGAAAAAAAACGAAAAAAAAAATTTTTGTTCGTGATTCGATTATTTGAAGTCCCATACAAACCTTCGGTTAATCGAACTTCGGATAATCGAAAATTCGGATAATCGAGGCTTCGGATAATCGAGTCTGGACTGTATCAAAGAATGATCAAATAAGCTAAAAAACAAGTAATATTTGATCCTCCAATGCATTGTAAGGAAACATCCTACATTAAAAAAAATATATGATTTACATTGTTTAATGTGAATATGAAAATATTAAGTCGGAATAATTATGCAGTATTGTTGTGTATGACTATGTTTTCCTCATAAAATAAAAAAAAACTAAATAAAAAAATAAAAAAACAATGTTGTTGAAAATTACCACTGAAAATGAAAAATTTAAAAAACCTAACTAAAACATTGTAATGCCATTGCAAAAAAAAAATCAAGTTGACTTCACTTAAGCTGTAGCTGCAAAGAAAAATATATTTTATTGATTTTTGTAGCACCCTGTCATTTATATAAAAAAGAAATAAAAAAATAGGATGCAGGAAAATGTATTTTAAATCATATGCAACCTAAATTTTAGAAGTACACTAAAGCCCCGCTCGATTGACACTATTTGTTGTCAAACCATCGAGCTCCTTTTAAAGTTTGAAACCTCTTTCACACGATGCTCACACACACGTTACCAAATGTTTGTTTTGATAGTGTAAGTGAGCGCCGTGTAAAAACTGACAGTGCGTCACTTTTATTTTGATGTAAATATTAGAAAAAACAATGTTTTTTTTTTTTCATAAAATTATTTTTATTAGGTCCTTTTCGGTACTGGGACCTGGTTAGGACCAAAAAAAAAAAAAAAAAAAACAATGTTATAAGACTAAAATTTAATAAATTGAAAGAAGCTTTGACCAGAAATCTTTTTTTAGCAGTGTTGAATCTTTAAAAATCGACGGAAAGTAGTACTTTAACATATTTATAGATTGATGTTTAATTATGTGACTTTCTCAATGTTTTGAAAAAAAATGTTTGGATTGTGTTTACATTGAAATTCAAACTAAGTAGTAGTATACGGTAAATTTCGTTATGTTTTAGATTATGTTTAGGTACATTTTGTTGCGACTTAACTATAAGCTAATGGTTTGGGCTTGTATAAAAAATGTGAAAAACTCAAAAAAAAAAAAACGAAAAAGTGACTAGAAAATTTTAAAACAACAAATAGACAAAAGATAAATATTGAAGGTTCTTGAACTGTCAATAATAACTGAAAATTACCCAAAACACTAAAATCAGTGAAGAAAAATATCAAACAAGAAATGAAAGTTTATCACCATCTTTTTTCAGACATAAAAAAATGTGCGGTAGAGGTTTAAACAGAATAACCCTATAATGTTCATGCTACATGCTAAAATCATTGCTTGAAATTTATTTAAAAATTTACGAAATGGTTTTAAAAAATCAAATGAACATACTAATAAAATTTTGAAAAATGTTTATCAGAGATTAAAATGCAGGTTCGTTAAATTGTAGATCTGTTAAATTTTCTTCAAAATAAGTTGAACCGTCGATTTGATAAAATGTAATGAAGACAATTTGACCAAGTTTTGAATTTTATTATAATTATTTTTTGACTTCATCACTACACAAAGTGAGACATTCTCTTCATTCTGATTTTATGAAATAATTTCTAAATTGTGTCATAAAAAAAACACTCAAATCAGAATTCATCGCAATTGACTGCTCTAGAAATCCAAAGCCTACTACTCCAGATGTACACGGGTGGGATTCGAACCCAAGTCTTCACATCGAGTTCGAGCTACCCGAATGAGTGTATCAATCGCTAGAACTAGTTTGACCACCTTTTTCAACCGGTCAAAACTGCAAACTGTGCAAAATCGCCGAAACTGTGAGATGATAGAAGATCGGAGCTTCGAGAATTCATCCGAAAGAATAGCGCTTCTCGCTTAAATCGAATTTCCATAACGCATATCTTCAATATGTGTTAATGCAATATAGTTCATGTTCATTGTTCAATGTGTTTTCCCCGCTTACTTAAAGCAATAATAAGCTTTGCCTTCAATTTGATGTGTTGCTGTTGTTAAACAATCAGATATGTAAAAATATCTGCCGTTGCTTGATGTGTTGTTAGCTTTAGTTATTCTAAACGCTGCAGTGCTTTGGGAAGTTTCGCGGTTCTTGAACCTGACACAAAGAATTCTGAGATCAGATCTAGTAGGGCCCTAGGACCTCAGGAACTTTGCTTAGATTCAAGAATCGCGGACGCCGCGAATCACGTACATTGATTTGTGTGAGATATCGATATAGCCGGTACAGAAATGTTAACAAGCCTCCCATTGATTTCATCGCTGAATCGGCTATGTTTGTGCCCTTCGATCCATCCCACACTTCTACCCCCCTGCAGAAGTGATACCTGGCATGGTCTTCCAGTAACTCAACTCGAACAAAACCTGTCCTAAACGGGGGAAAATTAGAACAGAAAAACAAGTTCAGTTGAAGTTTACGAATAGTTAAAAAATGCATTCATTATCTATCATCTCAATTCGTTTCGGCGCTACCTTTTTGCATTTTTTTTTTTCGTTAAAATATTTTTCATAACCTCAAAAGCTAACTGCACTCCCCTAAATCGCACTTGCCCGCAAAAAAAAAACAGCCAGCCCAAACCCCGGCCAACCATCGCAAGGCCCAGCGATACGTGCGATAATGATGTTTGATTAATGTCATAAAAAGCGTATATGGGTAATTCTCCGCCAACTCACACAGCAGTTGCCCCGACCCCTCTTCGATTTGCGTGAAACTTTGTCCTAAGGGGTAACTTTTGTCCCTGATCACGAATCCGAGGTCCGTTTTTTGATATCTCGTGACGGAGGGGCGGTACGACCCCTTCCATTTTTGCACATGCGAAAAAAGAGGTGTTTTTCAATAATTTGCAGCCTGAAACGGTGATGAGATAGAAATTTGGTGTCAAAGGGACTTTTATGTAAAATTAGACGCCCGATTTGATGGCGTACTCAGAATTCCGAAAAAACGTATTTTTCATCGAAAAAAACACTAAAAAAGTTTGAAAAATTCTCCCATTTTCCGTTACTTGACTGTAAAAAATTTTGGAACATGTCATTTTATGGGAAATTTAATGTACTTTTCGAATCTACATTGTCCCAGAAGGGTCATTTTTTCATTTAGAACAAAATTTTTCATTTTAAAATTTCGTGTTTTTTCTAACTTTGCAGGGTTATTTTTTAGAGTGTAACAGTGTTCTACAAAGTTGTAGAGCAGACAATTACAAAAATTTTGATATATATACATAAGGGGTTTGCTTATAAACATCACAAGTTATCACGATTTTACGAAAAAAAGTTTTAAAAAAGTTGGTCGTCATCGATCATGGCCGTTCATGGTCACCCGCGACAGACACGGACGACGAAACAAAGAGAAACGCAAAAAGTAACTTTTTCAAAACTTTTTTTCGTAAAATCGCGATAACTTGTGATGTTTATAAGCAAACCCCTTATGTCTATATATCAAAATTTTTGTAATTGTCTGTTCTACAACTTTGTAGAACATTGTTACACTCTAAAAAATAACCCTGCAAAGTTAGAAAAAACACGAAATTTTAAAATGAAAATTTTTGTTCTAAATGAAAAAATGACCCTTCTGGGACAATGTAGATTCGAAAAGTACATTAAATTTCCCATAAAATGACATGTTGCAAAATTTTTTACAGTCGAGTAACGGAAAATGGGAGAATTTTTAAAACTTTTTTAGTGTTTTTTTTCGATGAAAAATACGTTTTTTCGGAATTCTGAGTACGCCATCAAATCGGGCGTCTAATTTTACATAAAAGTCCCTTTGACACCAAATTTCTATCTCATCACCGTTTCAGGCTGCAAATTATTGAAAAACACCTCTTTTTTCGCATGTTCAAAAATGGAAGGGGTCGTACCGCCCCTCCGTCACGAGATATCAAAAAACGGACCTCGGATTCTTGATCAGGGACAAAAGTTACCCCTTAGGACAAAGTTTCACGCAAATCGAAGAGGGGTCGGGGCAACTTTTCCCGATTTCGTGTGAGTTGGTAGAGAATTACCCATATTTATTTTATTCTTGTTCTTCCCCCCGAACCAGACCAAAACAGCAAGAAGATGTCTCCGCCAACGGCAGAAAATCGCACCGTCGTCGGAACTTTTGATGAGTTTTGAAGCCGCTGAAAGATGAGGGTTGCTAATGCACGTGATGGACTGCACCCACTCCCCAAAAACAAGTCAAACAAACCGGCTAAGGCCCTCCCCTGGAATGGAATAATGCTACGATAAAAGGAAGATGGAACATATAAGGGTCCACTAATCAGCCATAAAACATGGCCGCAGTGGTGCGGTTTGGATCGTAAATTCAATTGTAATTCGCAAGTATCGAGTTTGGATATGTTAAAAAAAGTATTTAATTATGCTGGAGGTCTGGTATTGAACAAAAATCAAGCAGAATTGCAGGGTAACCAGGAAACCTAGAGAGTTTTTCTGTGTTTGCAGTTTACAAGTCGTAATTTTTCGAATTTCTTTAAAAAAATATGAAAAAGTATAAAGCAGGGGTGCCCAACCTTTAGGCCCTGCGGGCCGGAACTAATATTTGCTAACATTTGAAAAAGTAAACACATTTTTTTCAATTTTCTTATGATTGGGTTCTTTTAAAGTAAATACATAAAAGAACTAGTATTGCAGATATGATTCATATATCTTGATTTTAAGAATGAAAAACAAAGGTAGGTTGTTTTAATTTTTGTTTGTTAAAAATTGTATAGATATTGTTT
Source organism: Culex pipiens pallens (assembly GCF_016801865.2). Taxonomy (NCBI): domain Eukaryota; kingdom Metazoa; phylum Arthropoda; class Insecta; order Diptera; family Culicidae; genus Culex; species Culex pipiens. The sequence goes on along the minus strand of NC_068938.1, from coordinate 61,338,937 downwards.
TTGACGATTGCAATTAAATACCTTGATATAATATTTTATAAAAAAAAAAAACATTAAAATGTCAATGATCGTTGCAATTTTTTGAAGTTTTTGATACATTTTTTAATATTTTTAAAATATTTGCAGCGATCTATTTTCAGTATGAATAATATGATATTTTTAGCTTTTTTAAAAAAAAAACTTTATCACTCAAAATTTGTTCTGGAGAAGTACATTAGTTTTGCTTACTTATTTATTAAAAATAAAGAAAATAGAAAAAAATAACTTCAATTTGAAGTAACACAGTTAAACCTGAAAGAAATAACATTTAGTCTCTTCTTGTAAATTTTAAGACAACAATCCAAGTTTTTTGCATCAATTTCACAATTTTACGAAATGGATAATTTTGTTTTCCTGCACAATTTTTCAGTTAAAAAATATCAATATAAAAATTATAAGAATTAAATTCAAACATGAAGAATGTTTTTACAATATGTTTAAATTTGATCTCAAGCCATGTTTTTTCTAATTCAGACAATAATTTTATTTATTTAAAACTTCAAGAGCAGCCTAAGGGCCTATTTTGAAAAGCCGTCGTGGGCCGGACGTTGGGCAGGCCTGGTATAAAGGGTATTTGTCCCTATTTTGGGCCTACTAAGCCGAGTGCACATTTAATTTGATGTATTCTCAAAGGCTGCTTTAGGCAGCCTTGGTTATATTACATGATTTTTTGATCGCTGTATAAGCCCGAAAATCTAAAACATTGTTTGCCTCTATTTTGGGTCTATTGCTCCTAGGATACGACCTTTTTTGTGTCTATTTTCGATCTACCACGTGTCGTATTTTTTGACGTACGGTTTAGCTCCAGCTGGTACAGAACAACCACACAAATTCGGTCGACAAACATGCTAAATCATTGTGGTGTTTTAAGCCACAAATCAATATTATAATAATTGATTACGTGCATAATTAGCATGGACATTAGGGTGGGTACGTTTTTTAAAAAGTTCTCGGATCAAGTTTTAGTATGGTTCCCCTTGAAGGACATGCCCATAGGGACTTTCATGCCAAATATCAGCTCATTTGGTTGTAAACTGGCTGCGCGCATCAGGGTTAAAGTTTATATGGGAATTACTATGGGAAATTGGAACTTTTTGTTCAAACGCTCCTACAGGTCTGGGAAAATCACGCGCCAACTTCTGGTATGGTCAGGCCTATGGGAAATGGTCTGGAGAACACTTTTCCCGAAGAGAGCATATGGATTCGTTGTCCCTAGACCTGGCGCATCGGCAAACAATCCGATGTCTCCGGAATCACCGGTTTTCCCTCAAAAAGCATCAAATTTTCCTTAGCATGCTATGAAAGCTTGATGAACACCGCGACGCCATACGTCAGGCAGCTACCACGTGGGTGAGAAACGGCTGGAATATTCAATTGCAAACCTTCTTTTAACTAGAAAATGATCATTTCGAGTAATCCTTATATTATTTAGTCGAATTCAGAATCTTTGCATAGAAAATTTGTATTTTTTGCAAATATTTCAACCACGTGGTAGCTGCCTGACGTATGGCGTCGCGGTGTTCATCAAGCTTTCATAGCATGCTAAGGAAAAGTTGATGCTTTTTTAGGGAAAACCGTTGATTCCGGAGACATCGGATTGTTTGCCGATGCGCCAGGTCTAGGGACAACGAATCCATATGCTCTCTTCGGGAAAAGTGTTCTCCGGACCATTCCCCATAGGCCTTACCATACCAGAAGTTGGCGCGTGATTTTCCCAGACCTGTAGGAGCGTTTGAACAAAAAGTGCCAATTTCCCATAGTAATTCCCATGTAAACTTAAACCCTGATGCGCGCAGCCAGTTTACAACCAAATGAGCTGATATTTGGCATGAAAGTCCCTATGGGCATGTCCTACAAGGGGAACTATACTAAAACTTGATCCGAGAACTTTTTGAAAAACGTACCCACCCTAATGGACATCGTTTATATCATTCATTTATGAGTTTTAAACATAATTAAACGTTCGTTGCGTAGGTAACAACAAGCCCGTAATATGCAAGAAAGGCTGTAACATGTGAAAAGCGCACACACACACTCACACTATTACAAGTAAGTTTAGTAGACCCAAAATAGGTAATAGGCCCAAAATAGGGACAAATACCCTATTTGCTCCCAGTGTTCTTGACTTATCTTCAGACTACATTTAATTTTAGCAAAATATTTGCGGCGATCTTTATTTTCAGTATGATTAATTTCCTTATTTTTTATGCTATTTTTTAACAAAAAGTTATCGTTAAAAAAATAGTCTCAAAAAACATTATTTAAGGTGCTTTACATTAGTAGTCCACAATCCAAGTTTCGTATGTTTCACATTGTCACGAAATGGATCGTTATGATTTCTTGTGCCAATTTTTCAATCAAAGAATTGTTCTGAAAAATAACAATTTAAAATTAAATTCAAATAAAAGTAATGGTGTGAATGAATTTTGAACACAAATATTAATTTAAAATAAAAACAAAAGCAAAATCCTATAATACGTTGAGTTAGCAACGTGCGTGTGTTGCTAATTATTTTTTTGTTAAATATAAAATATGAAAATTTGAGCTTATTTTGTTTAGTTTAGACACTCGTCTTTTTTATTCAACTACTCATAAACAGCCAAAAGAGTCCGTCGGGATGGGGCTGGCCTGATTTAACGGTGCACATCAACCAGAGCTTTTGCACCCTGATTTTTGTTACAGACATTTTAGTATCTTCAAAACTACGGGTACTATCGAAATATTTTTATATTCATCCCCTAAAGTACTGTCCACCAAGTAATTTACAGCAAAGTTTCATTAATTTTACAATCCCGTAGTTGCAGGATTGGGTCCGTAAGTTTGACAATTTTGGTATAAGAAGACAACAACTTCCCTCGTTGCTGTGCACCCTTAATGATTAAAAAAAAATCGATTGTAAATATCTTTGAAATATGTTTGTATATAATTAATACCATGGGCTATATGTACAAAACAGTGCTACTTAAAATAAATCATAGCGTGAGCATTATCCTACAATTATCTCCCTTATTTTAATATATTTTTTCATCATTTTTTGTCTGCCACAAACAGAAAGTAATCGCTCAGTTTCGTAAACCAAATGTCATTTTGTCCTATTTTTTGCCTCAGATACCTGAGTGCTGGTACAACCGTAGGTAAACAATTTCAGCATATCCAAAAAAGAATTTGATTGAAAAATTTACTTCAAAATAGCAACTTATTTTATTTTATGGTTTGTTTTGAGTATGGGTTGTCTGTAACAATATAAGCATGTGTTACCTCATAATTTACTTTTTTGAAATGTACTCGATGACTTTTTTCACCTTCACACTATAACCAGTTTTGTAAATGTATGAAAAGGTGTTGCAGGAATTAACATGATGTACTTTTAGTGGGAAATGGGAGGGGGCAGCCAATCTAAAGTTTTTTTTCTCCAAATTTTACTCTTGAAAAGCCTAACCATTCAAATTTGACATTTTAAAACTACTTTAAACCGACTAAATAAAAAGACTTCTGGGTTTGGTAGATCTCCTTCGAAAAGTTTAAAAATTGCATCTTTTGACTTTAAATTAGATACAGTTTTTAATTATTAGATTTTCCACTAAATATTGCGATCTTCAGCACATGTATTGTCAAATTAGTTTATTTAACAAAAACACTTCAAGTTCAAAGACGAAAAAGAATGAAAAAGTATACTTAAATCATCTATTTCACAGTTTTATCTACCTACTTTGCTTCGAAATTAGCCTTCTTCCTGTAACGGTCGTTTATTACCTTAGTATTTTTACAAAGTGAACCTTTTTTGCGCATCTTCCAAAAGGATAAGGATTTCTCTTTGCAAATCTCACGTCGAGTACCATTTCAGGCAAAACGTGTTGCTAATCTACTCCACCCACCAAAACTACACGATCTGTCTCGTCCTGTCCCAGGATCCGAAGAGACCCCAGGCAGAACCCGTCCCAATTGGCCCACAATAAAGTTTTAATTGAAAGACAATGCTCTGGGAGCTGGCAGTTCGCTTTTGTTTTGCTTACCCGTTTTCTTCGGGACGCTCGTAAAACGAACTGCCGACGCACAGGCGGAACAGGCAGGCGATTTTTTCCTGGAGGTCCCTGTCCGGAGGATTTCATTGGCCCAGGGCGTGGCCGCTCCGTGCGTCCCAAAATTCGCAGTATTTGCAAACTTGGGTAATCTTATTTGTTTTTCGATGCTAATTGCACCCATTTTGGACGATTTTGGCAGGACCCGGCTTAAGCAACTGCCTGATTGTCGTCACTTTGATAGCTCTGTAGCTAATCAGATTAACCCGGTCATCCCCAGCTGGCAACTGGGTCACTTGGCGTTGGTCCAGGTCCACGCTGGAACCCGCTCCGGAATGTCTGCTGTGACTAGGCGCGCGGTTCCCCTCCCGGGAATCATGAAGGTGTCCAAAAAATTAGAGTACAAACATGCAAACACACTATAAAAAGCACCTTTTATGGGCCCCCTCGTTAGAGCTTGTACTCGGTACATATTTGCTCGCGCAGTCGAAAGTTCAACACATTTTTGGGCTCTCTCACTGCAGAGGTCCAAAAAAAAAAGTCCGAGGTTGGTCGGTTATCAGGGCCATTCCACAGAGTGCCAGAAACGAGCCACTTTGCTTTCGCATTAAATGCGCATTATGTGTCATGAGAGTCGAGTGTATTCTGTTTTTTTTTTTCGGGCCAGATAAAACTCAAAAATCAAATAAAAACAATCCAGCGTGACTTGAAGTTGTGTGTGGATCCTTGCCGGGCAAACAATCCGTCTAATGGCCATAAATAAGCACAATAAATAAGCAAACGGGCCAGATTTCCACACAAACACATTCTGGGCGCATGACTCGCGCAGAGTTGGGTGACTTTTCGGTTCTTGGAATTAAAGCGTGGATTCTGCGGCAATGATAGGCAAATATGGACAGCCACGGTTTAGTGTTTGCGGCGAGAAATTTTTGATTTTGATAAAAACGCAGCAAGTTATTTGTCTTGCGTTTCATCGGAATGCTCCTTTTTGGTCGCACTAAGTGTCGTAACTTGTTTACACTTTGATAGGTTATTCAGTATATTTTTCAAACCATCGCCTGCAGTTTTCTTTGTAACTATAGTAGAGAGTCCTTCCAGTTTTATTAACATGACATTTAATTAGCAAAATAATGAAACCATGGATTCTAAAACATCACCAAATAATCATAATTAAAGCATTGGTCTAGTAGCAAATATTCTTGCATTGATTTCAATAAGTTCGTCCAAATTTGTCCAATTTGTACAAAATTTGTTATTGAGCCGTGAGAGGTGAATGAGATAAAAATGTCGTTGTACAGTAAAATAAAGATTGTATTTTTTTTAAATTGAGTTCGAAGAAAATAGATGCAGAACAACAAAATTGATGCATCGATTTTCAAATTTAAAGCCTTTAAATTCTTCAAAAAATATTTGGCAATATTCGGACTAAACTTTCGATTCATCCCACTTGAAAACTTTGTATGAATTGATTCAATCCAACATGAAACCATGTTTTTTTTAAATTAAGCTGTAATATAATAAACAACATTGTTTAAATAATTAACATTATCGTAACAGTCAGCCCATTCTCAAAACAAATCATAAACAAAATCTCATTTGCTTTTTTTTGTATGCATTTTTACAGAAACTCACTAACATATACATACACAAACGATCTACCTATGGAAACAGACATTTACGGGTAGAAAGGGCAACAGTAACAATGAAATTCTCAATTAGTGTGAAGTGTTTAGTGGTTTGCCAAACCAGGAAATAAAAACACCCTGTTGAAAAATAACTCCAGGAAAAAGTGATATTCCTTTATAAAGATTTTGGTGAAAATAAATTCCAAACATCTACTTTTATATGAAAACTTTTTTTCGTTCAGTTTAAGTAAAACTATAACACACCTCAAAGTTCCTAATAGTAATATCAATTGAAATGCTATCGAAAATATTATAACGTAGGGTTGTTCTAGATAGTTTACCAACATTCTCCAAAAGTACGGTGGAATTTGTTGAACTTTACCTTAAGTGCAAATAATTTGAATTTTGGCCCAGTCTATACCTTTCAAAAGAGTGCAATTGAACTTAAATTGTCTGTAGCTTTTTTACTCTTATCATGAAATATCTTGATGAAACTTACAGAAGTGATTGCCAAGACCAAAAGATAAGTGGCAAATTCCAAATTAAGTGCATTTATTTATCGTTATCAAAAGTAGGCCACTTTTTCATGTTACAAAGACAGGAAAAGTAAGTAGTTTCACAACTAAATCACTGAAATAGTAGTTTATGCAACAAGTTGCAAAAAGAGGATTTTTTCAGCACAAGTCGTACATTTATCCAACGAGGTTCACCGAGTTGGATAAATACGACGAGTGCTGAAAAAAACGAGTTTTGCAACGAGTTCCATACAACATTTTTTGCAATTCCGAAAAACACCCATTGAGTGAAATTTTAAGTCAAATTTTCATGTATTTTGTCAATAAATCGTTTAAATCAAAAAAATGTTGAAAAGTATTACTTTTCGATAAAGTGCTGAAAAGTTCAACTTTTCAGCACCCATTTCAGTGCTGAAAAGTAGAACTTTTCAGCATTTATTTTGAAAAGTGTTGCTATTCGATTCTGTTATTTTTGGTACAGAAAAGTAGGCTATTTCGTCGTTCAAGACTGACAGGAAAAGTAAGTAGTTTCACGACGGAATTGCAAAAAGTACTTTTTGCAACTCAGTTTAGAAAATTCTTACTTTTTATGTCATTCTGTAGTGATGAAACTACCTTCTTAGCATCACCAAAAATAACGGTGTTCAAAAGTTTAATATAACAATCAAATGAGTGCTGAAATGATGAACTTTTCAGCAATTATATCGAAACGTATTACAGTCCAGACTCGATTATCCGAAGGCCTTGGCAAAAATTATACGGATTATACGGATAATCAAAACTTCGGATAATCGAATCACGAAAAAAAAAATTTTCGTTGTCTTATTTTAGTATGGCCCTCAAACTACTCTAATGTGATTAAGAATTTTTAAATCCAAGATGGCGGCCAAAATGGCGATGATGAAATATTGAAAAATGCATTTTTTCATTTAATAGGCAATCAACCATTCAAATTTGACTAAAATGAGGTCGCAGAACTTGAATTTGATTTTTAAAGCAAGAAAATAAAAACAATACGAAAGCTTTTTTTGCCGTAATTCGATTATCCAAAGTCCCATTCAAACCTTCGGATAATCGAGGCTTCGGATAATCGAGTCCGGACTGTACCTTTCGAAAATGGTTTTTGAGTTTACTAAACATACGGACGCCAAACTAAACTGGGGAAAAGGTTCTCTGAAAAATCAACTTAAAAATTGTTTTTGGAATAGCAAAAAATGTTGTTAGCAACTCGATTCAATTTTTTTTTTTCGGTACTCGTCGTATTTATCAAACTCGGCAGGGTCTCGTTTGATACACGTTCGACTCGTGCCAAAAAAAATAAATCATTTTGTTACTTTTTCACACAAGCTACTACAGTCCAGACTTGATTATCAAAATGCTTCGGAGAAATTTCATTTCGGATAATCGAATCAAGAAAAAAATATTTCAGTTATCTTATTTTTTATTGTGCAGCTTAAGTATTATTGACTACTCATTAACTACTTTTAAATGAATTTTTAAATGCAAGATGGCGGCAAAAATGGCAGTGATGATGTATTGATAATTTAAAAGCCAATCAAATGTTCAAATTTGACTAAAATGGGGTCGCACAACTCGAAAATGATGTTAAACGTAGGAAAAAAAAACAAAAAAAACATATTTTGCAATCTTGTTCATTATTATTTTTTTTTGTTTTCTTTTGTTATAGACAAAACAAAAAAAAATATTCATCACAAAAAAGTATTGAATTAAGACATTTTATTTAAAAAAAAATAATTGAGAAATTTATAATATTAATTGACTCAAGTATCGTCCACAATCCCACCGTTTCTAACAAGCCGCGAGCAAACATTATACTGCTCAAACTCCTAGGCGAATTAACTTAATTAAAAAAATACTTTCAAGCGACTAAAAATTGCACTTATAATTTATGTTGGCCACGGCAATCGCCACGGGTGCCATAAACGAAACGCATCGTTGGGGCACAAGAGAGCATAAATAATTAACTGGAAAACCTTGACTGGCAGCGACCAACAGTCTCACGTCAGTGTCTGAAGCGGCCATCGTGCCATTTGTGGTTTCACCGAGCCGTGCTTCTGGCTCCGTCCATTTTTTTTTTGTTTTGCTGCGAAACAACTCTTGCTAGCGGCTGCAGCGCAAACGAGCAAACAATTTTTTTGTGTTCCCTCTGATATCCGCCTTTTTCTTGGAATTTATTAACACTTGCCATTTGCATACTTTACAACTCACGACGATTCGCTAGAATGGATGTCCTCCAGGTGAAACGTGTCAATCGGAACTGGGTTTTAGTTTATTTTTTGCAAAATAAAATAATTACGTAACTAAAATGCTCTCACCAAAATCTAAATAAAGAATTTCTAACAAACAACAAAAAGTGCCAATCCAACGGCAGATATGATAGATTACAATGTAGACAGATTTTAGTAATCTCATTAAGATAGGCTACACATTTATAATAGTCAGCCATTGGAAGTTGGAAGTTCGATTTAGGTCGGATGAACTTCCGATAGCTCCGCATATTTATCATTTATTGTGCTTGGCGAGTGTTTTGAAAAAATAAGTAAATAGAAACAGCTTTAAACAGTCCAGTGCAGATTCGATTATAAGAAGGCCTCGGAAAAATTTCACTTCGGATAATCGAAACTGCGGCTAATCGAATCACGAAAAAAAATTGTTCGTTGTCTTGTTTTTGATTGTTGAACTTGAATATGACCCCAAACACGCTCTAAAGTGGTGTAGAATTTTTAATTCCAAGCTGGCGGTGTTCAAATAGGTACTAAGAAAATGTATAAAGTATGCTAAAATGCAATCAACAACTCAAATTTAACTAAAATGGGATCGCAGAACTCTAATTTGATGTTAAAAATAGGAAAATTAAAAAAAAACGGAAAACAACAACCTTCGGATAATCGAAATATCGGATAATTAAGACTTCGGATAATCGAGTTGGAACTGTAATGTGAATATTTGATGCATTTGTTTAAAATATTTTATTGTAAATTTAAAATTACTGAAAAGTAGGGCTTTTGAAAATTAACAAGTATTTTCCAAAGTTTTTTTTTAATTTGCGAATTTCTAAACACATACGTAAAATTTGATAAAGAATATATTTTCATTTTTCTCGTTTAGTTAGTGAACATTAGGGTGCCCAGAAAAAATGACCCCCTGCTCCACAAGCGGAAAACGGTTTTTTGGGTTATTTTAAGCATCTGTGTAAATTTTGAGGTCCCGTCCGTGTGGATCAATCCGACCGCGCACTGGACTCACAATCCAGAGGTCGCTGGTTCGAATCCCGCGGCGGGCGCTCTAAAATTCTTTGTGTAAATATGGGTATTCGGCGCCGTCGCTCCGTGCCATACTTTCAAACACTTAGGAGCCCAGGGCGGCGAAGTCCTTGTAGTTAAAAAGGAAGACACTAGTGGTTGGTACTAGCAATGGTGGCCGACAGCTATAAAGTCAACTTCGTTTTTTTTCGTAAATTTTGAGCGACATTGGATGAGATTAACCCATTGATACCCGAGCCTAAAGTTGATGCAAAAAATGTTTTTCATACAAAAATGACTTTTTTAAATTGCTAATAAATTTTTAGGATCGAGTTTTACAGCTTTGGCATGTTCTACAAAGTTGTAGAGCATTAAATTTTCAAAAAGAATCTCACTTTTGGGAATATTTAGATGGAAGAAACGCACTGTGCAGACCAAACCGTAAGAAACTTGTGATTTCCATACATTTTTTCGATTTTTTCCATACAAACTTCACCTCCGAGTATCAATGGGTAAATGATTACCGATTTTGCTCATATTTGGCCCAGAGTCCTAAAATAGGTCAAGGAACAATATTCAGCTTGCGGAGCGAGGTTTTGAAAAAAGTCCCATAATTTGGGCACCCTAGTGCACAGTCATCCCTCATTTTTGAAACACTCACAAACTTGAAAAACAGTAAGCCGGGCGTGCGGGCAGACGTGTTTTTTTTCTGCTGTCGTTTTTTTCTCTACGATCAGTTTTTAGAAAAAAGTTTACAGAAGTATTTGAATCAACGCGGATTTTTGGATTAAGCCAGTGGTTTTGGCAATTGCGACGCTGGTTCCTGTGGATTTATAAGAAGCTCGATTTTGGATCCTGGAAGAAGCACTGGCACGATGAACGCCATGAAGGCCACGATGGGTTATGTACCGGAATTGTCCGAACTACAAACCGGTGCAAGAGATTGCTTCAAGGGTGCGCGTTGCAAGCTGCTGCTCGTGGCCAAAGATCCGGACGGTGGACCCGCGACCAGACGCTGAACAAGGAACAAGCCCAAGGTTGGTTTCGTGGCGCACATGATTTCGACGACCATCGTCATCGTGGAAGAGTTTTTCGCCCATCTGGATGTGACGGAGAATATAAAAATACGGAAACGGTTGCCAGCTGCCTGGAGCTGTTGAATCTTGACTTGGTGAGATCTATCCATTTTATCTATCATTATTTGATAGATGATTTTATTCCCTTATTTTATATAATATTCTATTGATCATATCCATATTATCCCATTCCCACCTTCTTTTTCTCTTATCCACATTTCCTCCCCCGCACCTCCCCCCCCCCCCCCCCCAATGCCCCTAAATATTATTATCTGCCAAATTTACACTTACACACCACACCACAACTGTTTCGGAGCGTTTGGTACGGTATGTCCACGCATCCTTCCTCCCCTGATGATTCTATGAAATGTGATCCGTTCACAGAATCTGTCTCTGCGGTTAATGCAACGCAGTAGGCCTGGCCGCTTTAATTTTTGCTATACATTTTCGGGGTAACTCGGATGTACTGTAATCATTAATATTGACAAGAAAGGACTTGAGGCGTAATCTTACCACAAGTTCTTCCAGGATGCTTTCTTCGGACTGGCTGCGCTTGTGTTCGATTAGATTAGATTAGATTAGATTAGATTTGGGCACCCTAGTGAACATTCGACAGTTGCTAATTTGCAATCATTCCGTATTTTGTGATACTTTATAAATATTTTCAATGTTTATTTACGGGGGAAGGCTTGAATAGTAGTCCGAAAAATGAAGGTGTAAAAAAATGTTTTCAAACAACTTCAAAATTTTAATGAAACTAGACGTGCAATCAACAATTTGAAATTCCTTTTCCTGCGTTGAAAATCATTTTTAGCATGATTGAACCAGTTTAATAAAAAAAAATCGGTTGTAATATAAATGTAGGGGTGTATAATGCTTTTTACAACACTTTTTCTATTGAAATATTGAAACCATGGCATTTAATTTGAATTTGTCTATGTTTTTATTTAAATAATGAATCATTGCCCTTTTTAAGTGTTGTCCAATTGCAAAGATATTGGGATTAGAAAAGGGGGGCTGATTGGGTGACGCTATGAAAACATCAATTTTCCTATTTATGTTCTTTTATCGGCTGTATCTCAGCAACCAGAAATCCATTTATTTTTACGAAATTTTCTGAAAAAAAAACAATTTTAGAAACGGTTATATGCCTCAGTTAAAAAAAATCGAAAAAGTGCAAATTTTCAACAAAAAAAAACAAACTTTAAGCGGCCATAACTCAAAACAGTGTACCTAACCAATTTTTTTTCAAAATTCATCAAAAATATTTTGAAAGTTCTATTTTACATTAAAACTGCAGTCAAAAAAAATATTTTTTTCTAAACCCAATTTAAAAAATACTTATTTAAATATAAATTTAAAAATGCGTATCTTGGGAAATTGTATTTTTTTAAACGTTCATTTAAAAATCGGCAACTACGCGTACATTTTTGTTCTGAATAATCCTCATCAATACCTACAACTTTTCCGGAGCCACCGAGTCGATCAGAAAATTCTTTCAAAAGATACAGATATGTACGTACTGTCTTTGTATGGGCGAACAGATGACATTAAATAGCTTCTTTGGTCATAGGGAAGGGTCCCACATAATTTGAGCCTAATAAAAAAATTAAATAATGTCCATTTCCAGAATTCGGGGAGAGTTGCTCACCTGTTTATTTGATTTTGAATCATTGCAGAAAAAAATCGATTTTCGAAACAACATATATTTTTTTATTGTTAGAATTTAATAGTTTCTTATAAAAATTCAGGGTTGAAAAAATAGAATGTAGATGGAATAGAATGTTTATGGTTGAAAAACTGATGATTTTTTTTAAATTTATGTGGTTATCTTTCAAAGACTTGTCAGGCCATTATATGTTTTTTCCCTCATCCTTGGTTCAGGTCAAGGGGTAAAAAACTAAGTGTGAAATTTCAAGCTGAATTTTCAATATTTCTAGGTATAGAGTATCAGTATTACATGGCAACAATTATGCTTCTGTAAAAAAGAAACAAAAATCGTCAAATTCATGAAAATATAAAAACAAATATTTTTCAAGCATTTAATTGTCCTTATCTAACTTCGGAAAAAAAATAAAAATTGTTTATTTATTCTTTTTGGTTAATATTTTTATTGAACCGCCCTTAAAAACATTGATGGATCAGAACTTTTTCAAGAGTTTATTTATGAAACCCAAGGTTACTTTTTCTCACATCAAAATGAAAATACAAATATAAAAGATTTGTTAAGGTAAAATCCTGCAAAAAAGAAGATATATTATTTTGTTATTCTTGGCACATTACACCAGTCACCCAGCCGAACGATCATAAAACCAGTACTTTTCCCTCAACAATTGCATTTTACAGCTTCTACACGGACTATTGTCACGCTTTAGTTCCTTTTCAGTTCGGTGGGAAGTGTAAGAAAAGGGCAACTGCAATATTAATTATGCATCTTTTTGTCCCAAAATTTATTGCGCCCTCCGTCCGGGGACGACCGTGGTAAGGCAACAAAAATATTTGAAAATCGACACACCAAAAAAGTACAATCAGGGGATAATAAACTTTTAGACATCACACAAGAAAAATCAACCGTCGTCGAAAAAGACGGCTTGCAAATAAGTGCAAGGAACTGTGTGTTATCTTGTCACTGCCTGGCGAGTTTTTACGACCAAAGGCTAGACGGTGAAAAGTTGATAAATGAAGCTTGCAAGCAAACTAAACTCGTTCCAAATTGAACATCAGACGAAAGGCCGCCTCTGCTGAAGTTTGCAAAATGAAGGATTCGCTCAGATATGAAAGCAGTCAATTCATTACTTTGGGAGGTAAGAATATTGATAACCAACCTGATTGACTTCATTGCTATTAAAAGTAATTCCCTTTTACAATCAAATCTATGATTTTTGTAGCATTTTAAACTCCAATAGCCCCTCAAGTGTAGCCAATATAAATCATACTCGTGCCACACTCGAATATTCAAAAGTGCGTTTATCGTGGAAGCGCTGCCGGATTTTGAAGAACCGTCCTCGTAGTGAAATCAATTTAGCCTGCAATCGCAAGGCTGGCTGTGGCGAACTGTCTAATAAAAGTGGTGCCGCCTACCGCGGTCGTCACCAGGAATAATAACTCTTATCGGAGTTTGTATACGATTGTAAAGTTTTCAATTAGTGGCCATCAAAGGGATCGCGATATAAACCTCGAAAGAGAGTGTTTTCGGAGGTGCAATATTTCACAACGTCACAGAACGGTGTGATAAGAAACTTGTGGAACTTTTTGACTAATATTTGAAATTTCGTTAAGAAAACGTTTTGAATCCATCTTAAGATGGTGTGTGCCTTTTTATATTTCTAAATTTGATTTAAAAAAAAAAAAAGCAACAGCATTCGTTTAATATCATCGTAATACCTAGTAGTGTACACAGAAAAAAACTCAAATTATTGCTGAAATAGAAGTTGGATAAAATACGACGAGTGCTGAAAAAAATAGGTTTTGCAACGATTTGCATTCAACATTATTTTCCAATTCCAACAATAACCTTGAAAACAAAAACTTTTCGAAAAAGGTGCCGAGAAATTCCACTTTTCCGCACACGTTTCAGTGCTGAAAAGTATAATTTTTCAGCCCTGGTAATAGAAAAGTATTTAAGATTATGTTATGTTTGGTAGAGAAATATCCATTGAATTGGATTTTAAATCAAACGACAATGTCTTTAGTCAATGCATCGTTTGAATCAAAATGATATTGAAAATAATTACTTTTCAATACAAGTGCTGGAAAGTCCAACTTTATAGCACTTATTTGTGTAATTTTTCGGCCCTTGTATCTAAAAGTACTGATTCTGTTATTTTTAGTGAAGAAAGATAGGCTGTCTTATCAATTGAACAGGACAGGAAAAGTAAGAAGTATCACAATGGAGTTGTTAAATAGTAGTTTATGCAACATGTTGCAAAAAGATGATTTTTTCAGCACGAGTCGTACATTTATCCAACGAGGTTCACCGAGTTGGATAAATACGAAGAGTGCTGAAAAAAACAAGTTTTGCAACGAGTTCCATACAACATTTTTTACATTTCCGAAAAACACCCAGTAGAACTTTTCAGCATTTATTTTGAAAAGTGTTGCTACTCGATTCTGTTATTTTTGGTACAGAAAAGTAGGCTATTTCGTCGTTAAAGAATGAAAGGAAAAGTAAGTAGTTTCACGACGGAATTGCAAAAAAGTACTTTTCAGTACTGTTATTTTTGGCGAAGAATAGAAGGTCATTTCGTCATTCGAGGATGATACGAAAAGTAAGAAGTTCTCAATGGAATTGCAGAGAGTACTCTTCAGCATTCATTTTGAAAAGTAATACTTTTTTAAACTGTTTTGGAGATTGAGTTGATTTTCTGGAATAAAAAATATCGTTTCGTTTTTTTAGCTGACAATCGCAATTTTAATGTGCGAAAGTCCAGTTTGGTGGAAACTGCGATTGGAAATGAAAATAAAAAAACAACTGGTACCTAGTTTTTCGAATTGTTGTTGTCAAAAGTTTTTGATAATCGAAAATAAGGAGGGCTACACCTTAAATGTCAGAAAAATAGCATAATTTTACCTCTGAAAATGTGTTATTTTAACACTTTTCTGGCCTTTTCCAGTTTAAATTGAGGTAAAATTACATCATGAAGGCGGTAATACTTAATCTTCCAAAATTACTCTTTACAAATTTACTCATTTTTCTGTGTATGATTTTTCAAGACGTAAAAACTCATAAATTTCGCATATTTTAAGAGTTTTTTAGCTTTCAAGTCAGTATTTTTTGAAGTAAAAATAAAACATGTTACAAAGTAAAAAAAAGACGATTGTAAAAACAATGTTTTGGAATTTTTATCCAAGTTTGAGGATAGAATTTGCAATTTTTCCGTCAAACACACGCTTTAAAGTCATCTACAACATAATTCCAGGAAAAACTATAGTTTTCCATAGTACTTAGTTGCTTTCTACTATTGATGTACAGCCAATTTCAAATTGAACTTTTTGTAAATTGCAATTTGCATGCCAGTTTTATATGTGAAGAAACCAGTTTTGGAAAAATCGATGTCTAAACGAAACCTAAGTTATTTGGGAATTTTAGGAAAAATAAGCAATTTAATTAAAAAATCAGACATTTTTGAAAACATTCAATCATTTGATTTAAAGTGACAGGCACGCAATTTATTTTTAACTGAATTCGGTAAAGTTTAAAATTTTGTAATATTTTGCAAATGATTTACTGATGTAAACTTTACAGAATTCTCAACTAATGATTTCTATAAAATAAACTTAAGGTGTTTTCAATTTAACAAATATAAAAATTTCAATAAAGCGTTGCTCAAAATTGTGACCTATCAGAGCAAATCTGCAAGATCCTCTGTAATTACTCTTAGCATTAAGAAAAATGTAATTACAAAAGCCGACTCGGTCCTAACCAGGTCCCAGTACCGAAAAGGACCTAATAAAAATAATATTATGAAAAAAAAATAGAGCAAATCTGAATGCAAATTCGAATTATGCTTCGAAACATATCCTGGAAACACATAATTTGGTCCCAGAGACACGAAAAAATAGTGATAGCTATGACATTTTCAAATAAAAATCCCTAACGAGTATTTCATAAATTCACCTCATCACGTGAACAGCGAAAAAGTCACCCCGCCCACTGCCGTTGGCCTCCGTTTTCTGGGGGTGAACTTTCACGCAAATGAATATGGCGTCCATAAACAATCCTTTCCCTTATCGCCGCCAGCAACACTGTTGCCAGTGCTGCCTTTTGCCGAGCTGCTGGCTGGCTCTGGGAAAATGTAATCTTTTTAATGGAAGAGCTTTATGGCTTTCTCCGTTCTCTTCATTCGACAGAACCAGGGCTTGGCAAGCAAGGACCTTTCTTTTCGTGCCACTATTTTCCAACTTCATCATAGGATTCGACGCAAAATGTCGGGGTTGGGTTTCGGTTCGGGGACCGAGGTCGTAAATTTGCCCACCAAATTAGTCTGCAACGAGGGGGTCCCTAAAAGAAGATTTAGGATGTGCGGTAATGAGCATTGCCCTTGTTGCCGAGTGAATTATGATAAATTGAAGGGAAAAACTTGCTGGCTTCCAGGTTTCGCCACCAGAGGGCCAATTGTCGCGCCAATCAAATTTATGATTGCACCATGCGTCTCCATTTTGTGTGTGTGTGTGTGTGGGTTCGGTTTGGAAAACAATTGAACATATTACCTGCCAACAATTGTCCCGGAGTTTTATTTGCATGTTGGCGTAATTGAGTCCCCCCATAAAAGAAACCTTTTCTTAAATCGTCGAACCCGCCTTCTGTCTTTTGTTGTTTTTAGCGTTTTATTGTGATCAGTTTATGGGTTTATTGATTTTAGTCCCTAAACGCACAAATTTTATCGTTTTGTGAGACGTCCTAGCATGATAAATTTGGGCATTGTTGACGAAAATTGTATCATAAAATTACAAACAACTGAAATATTGGAGACTAATGATGCACATCCGATAACAAATTTGTAAAACTACTGAACAAAAAAAATCTAAGGTCGATGGGAATTGAACTCAACCTCATCCGTTATTCAAATTTTGAAACTAGCTCTAGCAATCGATAGAACCGCGTTGGCAGTGCGGTTTCAGCGCACTCAACTCCTTCCAGTTTGCACTCGCCAAGTCCAAGAGGTGATAGATAATCGGATCTTGGGAATTCATCCGGACCAAATCGAATTTCCAATGCTATGCCCCGCTTTGTGAATTCTGAGTTTCTCAGTGCTTCTGATGTTTCGTTATCTATCATCTCGCCAGTGACTTGGTACCTTTTTGATGGAGGAAATAATTGAACTTTTTATATGATTTGCATCCATTTCGCTAAGAAAATAAATATATTTCAACAAAAAATAATAGAAAATTTTCAAAAACCAGCCTTCGATGAATCCCGCGCTGCCATTTTACAACTTATTTCAAACAATAAATTATTTGTTTTGAGTTCCAACTTTTGATTCTCACAGATTTACGGCTCACTCGAATATGGCCGCTGCGCCGTCACGACCCACAACCTGTTTTCTGGCCATGCACAAACATGATCCGTTAGGGTGTAATATCAAAATCGATTTTCCAGCACAGCATTTTTTCAGTTCCTTTTGGGTTCCTTAACAACTCCCCAAAAGTTTGGGAACGATTAGTTTAGTCCTCACTTTGCGCAAAGCGATTCAATTTTCCATATAAATTTGTATGGGAAAAACCATTTTTTGAATTTTGATATTTATAAAATCCACGTTTCACGCTGTACTAAAACCGGATTCATATTTGGATGCTCTGGAAGGTGCTCTACAACTTTCCCGAAGAGAGTATGGTGCTCGAAAATCACGTTTTAGACGAGTTTTGAGGACGCTGTATCTTCTTTCAGGGACAAGCTAGCACCATACTCTCAAAATATGAATCCGGTTTTAGTACAGCGTGAAACGTGGATTTTATAAATATCAAAATCCAAAAAAATGGTTTTTCCCATACAAACTTATATGGAAAAATGAATCGCTTTGCGCAAAGTGAGAACTAAACCAATCGTTCCCAAACTTAGGGGAATTGTTTAGGACCCCAAAAGCAACTGAAAAATTGCTGTGCTCGCTTTGGACAACTTTATTTTTTTCCATACAACCATATTACAATTACACCCTAATGATCCGTCCGAGGTATTTTGGAATTGAGGATAAGCTCGCGTCTCTCGAGAGAAAATGAAGACATAAAAATATGTGTGTGTGTCTGGGTTTTTTTTTTCTCACAAAATTTATGACACCACTCTTTTTTTCCTTCTCTTCAAAATTTTGCGTCAGCCCGTCAATCCGGCTGACGAGATCAATCAAGAGTGGAATTCTTCAGGAAATAATGTAACTCGATTGTTTTTAAATAAAATGTTTTCGATAATTTTTTTTTTAAATAAAATGTTTTCGATATTTTTTTAGACTAACTTTTGTCACCTAAAATCGCCTGTTTTGCCAAAAATTTCAATATTTTTAAGAAACGAAATGCAATCGAAAATAACGGGAATTACTTCTCCAAAGGGGCAAAAACGCATATTTTGTACACTTTCAAATGCTGGGCTGGATTTTTGAAAATCGATGCCGCGAGTTGAAGAGGGAAAAAATAAATAAAATACAAAAGGAACACTGTAAGATTGTGTTTCCGGATTTCCAAAAATGTTTTTCAAAAAAATGTGTTTACTTCATAAAAAGTTATTAAATTTCAATAAGGCCAATGCAAATATTTTTCAAAGTTTTTGTCCCTCGACTCTGGACGGGGTCGAGGAGTGCATAAACATAAAAATAACTACAGACTTGATTATCCGAAGGCCTCTGAGAATATTCACTTCGGATAATCGAAACTTCGGATAATCGAACCACGAATTTCGAACATGAAACATTCGTGAAATTTTCCGATCTTTTCGAAAAAAATACTTTTAAAAATTTTAAATCAAGACTAACATTTCAAACGGGCCAAACATTCAATATTACGCCCTTTTGAAATGTTAGTCTTGATTTTAAATTTTTGAAAATATTTTTTTCGAAAAGATCAGAAAATTTCACGAATGTTTCATGTTTTAACATTGTAAATCGGACCTATAGTTGCTGAGATATCGACATTAGAAAATGGTGGGTTGTTTTGGTGAGACTTAGAAACTTCAATTTTCCTGTTTTTTAACCTTTGCATGGCAATATCTCAGCAACTAAGGGTCGTATCAACAAAGTCCGAAAAAGCAAAATATAGAGAATTTTCTCAGCTTTTCAAAAATATTTTTTTCAAAGGTGAGCAAACATGGGCACTATTTTTAAAAAATGAAAAACTGTGACTATTTTCAAAAAAGTTACCTACACCCAAAGGAAAAATATATCTCAAAATCTGCAACATTGGATTTGTTGCAGAAAATGTCATATTTTATATCATTTTTTGCAGCAAGCCCATAGATCATTTTTGCCCGCGTGTAAAAATTTCAGCGATCTGCAGTTCTCACCAACACATATAAAGCTGGCCCGTCCCCAAGCAACACTCCAAAGAGAAGCATATGTTGGTGCTCTTTCACTCACTTTTCATCAAGCGTCCATGGCGCGGTGGTAGCGTGTCGGATCAATAACCAAGAAGTTGGTGGTTCAATCCTCGTTCTGCTAAGTGTTTTTTTTGTGAAATACAACCAAAAAGCCGTCGGTAATGTCGATAATTGTCGGTAACGGGCAAAAATGTCATACTCCTATATCGCAAAAAATGCATGAGGACAGATTTCATGCAGATTCTGATATACTTTCATGCCGCCATGCATCACAATCATGCGACTGCCAGTTGGGTGTATAAATGGTTATAACTTGAAAACGGTGCACTTTTTCAAAAATTCACTAAAGTACTTTTTGATTGCAAATTCGATTTTACATCGAAAAATGAAGTTGAAAAATTTTTGCGACCAATATTTCGATTATTTGAAAAAATCAGTATTGATTCAAAAAATCATAACTCGGTCAAAGATTTTTTGCCCATTCTGGAAATTTCTGAAAAGTTGGCATTTTATGTCCTCTAAAACATATCAAAAAATAAAAAAAATTAAAAATAGTGTTTTTTTGCAAATCAAGTTTTAGTGACAAAAAGTTAAATTAAAAATCACCAAATTTTTTTTTACCGTGTATCATTTTTTTTCAGTGTAGTCCATATCCATACCTACAACTTTGCCGAGGACACCAAATCGATCAAAAAATTCCTTCAAAAGATACAGATTTTTGAATTTTCACATATCATTTTTGTATGGACAGCTGGCAAATTTGTATGGAAAATTATATGGACAAACTAATGATGCAAAATGGCTTCTTTGGGCATACCGAAGGCACCAAAAAAGTTTCAGCCGGATTAAAAAATACAAAAAAAACGAATGACCGAAATCTCAGAGAATTGCTCTATAGTTCTTTTTTCAATACTTTGTCTCAACAAGTTTAATTATAACTGAAAGATCGCAGTTTTTATTTTTATTTTTTTTTCAATAGTTTGCATAACTGTCCATTCCTGAAAATTGAGGAAAGTTGCATGTTGAGAAAACTTACAATAAAATTGCCAAAAAGAATATGAAAATTTAAGTTTTTTAAATCTCATCCAAACCACCTTTTATTTTCTAGTACGAATATCTCAGAAACTAATAGTCCTATTTTAAATTGTACAATTTTTCGATCTCATCGAAAAAAATATTTTTCATATTTTGAAATCAAGACAATAATTACAGAAAGGTCAAATATTCTTGACTTGATTCCGAATATTAGTTTGTCCCCAAAAACATATACAAAATTTCAAAAATTTAAAAAAAATATGGATTTTCGGAAATTGTTTAAAAAACAGTTAAGGCTGGTACAAATTTTTATTTAAAGTTTTTGTCAATAGGAATTTAAGTGCTATCAACTGATATCAATTTAAAATTATGTTTATTATGTTTGGGTTAATTCAAAAATCTTTTGATTTTTTATGAATTTTCGATGTACAGTATCGCAAAAAGTTTTTTTTTATGAAATTTACACAGATTTTAGAATATTCAAGTACCATTTTTATATGGACAGCTGACAAAATTGTATGGAGCCTTCTATGGTTGAACCAATGACACAAAATGGCTTTGGTCATAGGGAAGGCCCCTAAAAAATTTGAGCCAAATGAAAAAAGTAAAAAAAATAAAAATGCTCAAAATCTGCCGACATCGTTGAGAATTTACTCATGCAAGATACTACACAGTATAAAAAAGTTTATCTTTGAAAGGTAAAAAATTTGATGTTTGAATACTACCTAAAATAATTTGTAAAAAAGTTGAATTGAACAGAATTTGATGAAAATTTACCCAGGTTTTATTGAACATTTCTAGAGTTTCTTAAAGATCCTGTAAGGTATTGTGCTTCCATGTGTCTTAGAATTACACATTTTTAACCAAAAATCTTTCATGAAATCCTGAAATCTGATTTCGAAAAAAATAGCGAAATTCCATGTTTTTATCTATGTTTGGTAACTTCCTACATGTGAATTTCCTGGAATAAAATATTTGTATATAGAAAAATATTGTGTACATCGAAAATAGTATAATATTAGAGAGTTTAAATTGGGCGGTGAAATATAATCTCTTTTTCAATCTTATTTAAATGTGGTAAAAAAGCAATTGAAAGTAGTAGTTTTAAACATGATTTTCGAGACAATATTACACTTTTTTGTATCAAAAATCTTTCACATTCCCACATGGTAATTAATAAAATATACAGTCAGTTGATAATATATCTAGTCCGTTGCAAATATTTTTCAAAATACTTGTGCCCAATCCAAAATCGGCCCAAAAAATCAAGGGACAAAACAAATATCTTTTCAAATGTTTATAGAAAAAGAAATTTAATCAACTGAAACCAATTTAATGTACAATATATTGTGTTGATAAATATTATTTGCATGTTTAGGCTCGTATTTTGAAAACTCAAACATCTCGACGAGTTTGAAATGCATGTTAAAAAGGTTTTTATATTTCGTTGGAATATGACTTTAGTTTAAATTTTTAATATTTGTTATTATCTACCAAAAAATACAAAAAAATGCATATTTCTAGAGAACCACTCAAGACTCATTTTTTGGGGTCCGGTCTGGTTGGCTCATTGGTTGCCAGTGAGGCCTGTTGGGTCACTCGCTGCGTACGAGAGATGGAACGGACCGATAAACCCACGGATGGATAATAATTTACGGCGCTCGCACCAAAGGCGATTCCGAACGGTTCTCCGGCTTTTGTCCGACATCTTTTTTTCAACTTTTTTTCCCCTCAATCTCCATCGCAACCCGTGGCCCCGGGAGCGCTTTTTTATGGAACTTTATTATTTCAATCTACAATTCCGAAAGATAAATTCAGCAAGAGAGAGGGAAAAAGTGGAAAATGAACGATAATTGAAAGACCGTCGCCGTCACCGTTTGGAACCGCCACACGGCTGACACCCGGGCCAAACAAGGCCCCAATTAACGAGCCAGCCTGGCCAAGCTGGTTTCTTTTTCATACCCCTCACAGCCACCAGGCCTTTTTTTAATAACGATTTATGACCCCCTTCTCGGAGCTTAAAAAACGCTAAATTGGAAGTGAAATAAGACGAAAAGTTTGAGCCGCGGCCGTCGCTGATAATGACGACCGCCCTGTGGGAACCGGCTGCAGCAGCTGACTCACGACATCGGATGGCAGCCATCTTTGTTCACAACCACTCTCCAGCGAGGGGACGCCATTTTGCTGTTTTTTTTTTTGTTGCTCACTCGCGCATTTGAAGAACTGGTTGGCGCAAATGCGAAAAAAAAGTGCTGCGCAAACAAATTCTCCTGATTTGATATCCTTCAAACTGATGGTGCTGCGTTATCGTTGACGTCGTAAATTACCACAAGTTCGTGTGTACTTTGAGATTACTCATTCAAAGCAGTGAAATGCTGCGAGGCATTGCAATGATGAGGGTGTTTGTGCTCAGATTAAAGGAATTATATTGACATTGGAAACATTTTGTCGCAGCAAGTGCAGTCAGGGCAGGCAGGCAGGCGGTTTTACAATCTGTACAAAATGATAAAATCATCAAACAGTACGGCACAAATTGGTGACATGATACTGTGATTTGAGGTGCAAAAGGTCTTAAATTATTGTATGAATTTACATTTTTGCTGAATAAAAATCTTGATGTATAGTTTTCTCCCATTTGAAATACAAATCTAACCCACATGCCATTTAAAAAAAACTCTTTCAAGTTAAACTGCTTAGTGATACTTTAAAATAAAGTTTCTTTCATCACAATATTGTTAGGTTCAATCTTCCCCTAAAAAATTTCGGTATTAGGAATCAATGGGCTAAAAACTAACCAGTATCAAAATCGTAAAACTCTATTGATAAACTGAAACGATTTCTGTTTTTTTTCATCTTGTTTTTTTCTAAATCAGTTTTTATGCATCTTGTTTTTTAAGATACAAAACCGAAAAACATAAATATAATTTTAAACATATTGAACAAATAATAAAAAATATGCTAACATTTGCAAAAAACGCAAAATAATAATATTTTATGCATCAGTCACTTTATGCATATTTTCTGCAAATCAGACTCACAATTAGAAATTTAGAATATTTATTTTCTGAAAAAATGTGACTGTTACAGAAAATGTAACATGTCACGGGTTTGCACGGAAAGTTTCGAATTTCATTGCAAATTTTATTTCAAGTTTTAGCCATTCCTCTTCAAAAATTCGCCAAAATTCAGAGAGCATAAACAATTGGAGCCTCAAATCACTGGCGGTACCAGGGGGGCATGGGGTTCCCGTAAACACCGTTATCAAAATATTTCCTATGCGTAAGGCTACCAACTCTTGCTGAGCAAAAATCCGTACACTTTGCTTATATGACACCATGGTATAACAAAAACTGTCAATAAATTATTTAGATAAATTAAATTTGATAAATTTGAGAATTAAAAATATAAAACTGTGTCGTTTTTACAGCTAACAAATTTCACAAAATGCTATCAGAGTGCTTATGACTTGCACGTTTAAAAGTATTCATAAAATAAACCGTGATTTGAATCAAATCATTATGTTCTTCATTTTTTTTTTTTGTTAAACGTTTAAAAGTTTACGAAATGTCAAGTTTGCTTTTACGAATAATATCGTTCTTAGTGTTTTCACGAACACTTTTCCAGGGTGTTTTTTTTTGTTGAAAAGGTCCTATAACATGTGAAACACAACAGTTTATAGGACCTTTAAAAAAAACTCTAGATTTGTTAATTCAAATGTTCAAATGTTTTCACAAGTTTTAGAAAGCCTTTGGAAATGGATAAATATATTTAGTAAGGAATTTCTGAAAGAACAATTCTAGAGTTTTCATAAAAGGTCCTATCATCATATGAAAGACAATAGTTCAAAGTCTCTAGAATTATTGATAATCAAGTTTGAATTGAGGAAACCCCGGAAAACTCTCCCTTTTTAAATCAAACTCACAGAAAAATAAAAAAATTCTAGTTAACTAAAGCTTCGACTACATCAAAAAAGCAATTCAATGATTAAAAAGTTGTTAAAATTCCGTACAAATCCGTATTATGCGTAAAATTCCCTACAAAAATTCCGGCCTGTTAAAAATCCACGAAGAGTTTCAAAAGTCCGTATGGCAAGGAAAAAATCCGTGCAGTTGGTACATACCTATGCGTATGCCCCCCCTTCTGCCAGAGCCTGGTCACGCTACTGCCTCAAATTAAAAAACTTAGACAATTGATTATAAATAATTTAAAATGCATTGTATAACGGAAAGATCGCTAAGTAGAGGAACTATACCCCTTTTCAGCCTATTTCTATTATCGGCCTATCAGCACTTTGATTGTGAATTACAGCTTTCATAAAGTGTTTTTGACTGTTCCAAAGTAATAAATAGCTCAAATAAAAGTGAGCAAGCAACTCTCCATTGATGATACATCTGAAAATGTTTAATGGCAGAAAAAGGCAAAAGTGATGAGAATTGGTCGAACGGCTTGGAGCGATTAAATTGGGTATATTTCCCCTATAACGTTTATTTTTGTTTTTGGGGAAAAAAAACTTTCATAAATGCACTGATATTTTGCAAATTTTCAGTAGTAGCATAACTGTAATAATAAATAAAGCTTCAAAATTTGGAAAGTTGAATTATGCTTTTTTTTGCCCTCTCCTCAATCTTGACCTGAGCCGAGGAACAAAAACTTTGATTAAAATTTGTATCAACCTGTTTCATTTTTGGACATTTCATATTGCATCGATAGTTGTCGAGTAATCGTCAAATTATAAACGAAGTCTAGTTGATAAACAAAAAAATGATCAATGGAAAAGTGTTTTTTTTATAGTTCAATTACTATCTAACTTATTATTCAATTCGAACGAAATTGTGTTTCCTTGAAAATAATAATGAGTCCAAAAAAGCAGATTTTATCAAAGCGATTCGTACATTTATCTAACGAGGTTTACGAGGTTTGATAAATACGACGAGTGCCGAAAAATCAAGTTTCGCAACGAGTCTAACGATTTTTTTTTTACAATTCCGGAAAAAAAACACTTAAAAAAGGGTGTTTTCACCGGTCTTCAGTAAAACGTTTGTTTCCTCGCTAAAGCGATATTTGCCGTCAAAACTGTACAGAAAAACCAAGTGCCGAAAATTTGAACTTTTCAGCACTCAAATGGATGTTGAAATAGTAGTTTATGCAACAAGTTGCAAAAAGAGGATTTTTTCAGCACGAGTCGTACATTTATCAAACGAGGTTCACCGAGTTGGATAAATATGACGAGTGCTGAAAAAATCAACTTTTGCAACGAGTTCCATACAACATTTTTTGCAATTCCGAAAAACACCCTTTGAGTGAAATTCTAAGTCATATGGTCATGTATTTTGTCAATAAATCGCTTAAATAAAAAAAAATGTAGAAAAGTATTACTTTTCGTAACAAGTGCTGAAAAGTTCAACTTTTCAGCACCCATTTCAGTGCTGAAAAGTAGAACTTTTCAGCATTTATTTTGAAAAGTGTTGCTATTCGTTCTGTTATTTTTGGTAAAGAAAAGTAGGCTATTTCGTCGTTCAAGAATGACAGGAAAAATAAGTAGTTTCACGACGGAATTGCAAAAAGTCCTTTTTAGTACTGTCATTCCGGGCTATGGAAAGTTTGCCGTTTCGTCATTTGAGAATGACCGGCAAAGCAAATATGTTTCACAACGGAATTGCAATAAAGTATTTTTGCAATTCCGTCGTTAAACTACTTACTTTTCCTGTCATTCTTGAACGACGAAATAGCCTACTTTTCTGTACCAAAAATAACAGAATCGAATAGCAACACTTTTCAAAATAAATGCTGAAAAGTTCTACTTTTCAGCACTGAAATGGGTGCTGAAAAGTTGAACTTTTCAGCACTTGTTTCGAAAAGTAACACTTTTCAGCATTTTTTTGATTTAAACGATTTATTGACGAAATACATGAAAATTTGACTTAAAATGGATGATTTTCGAAATTGCAAAAAATGTTGTATGGAACTCGCTGCAAAACTTGATTTTTTCAGCACTCTTCGTATTTATCCAACTCGGTGAACCTCGTTGGATAAATGTACGACTCGTGCTGAAAAAATCCTCTTTTTGCAACTTGTTGCATAAACTACTATTTTGCGATTCCGTCGTGAAACTACTTACTTTTCCTGCCATTCTAGAACGACGAAAAAGCCTACTTTTCTCCACCAAAAATAATAGAATCGAATAGAAACAATTTCAAAACAAATGCTGAAAAGTTTCTATCAGCACTTGTTTTGGAAAGTAACACTTTCCAACATTATTTTGATTAAAACGGTGGATGAACTTAATACATGGACATTTGACTTACAATTCCATTCAAAGGGTGTTGTTTGGAATCGAAAACAAGTTCAACTTTTCAGCATCCATTTCAAATTTTCAAATTCGGTTTTATTGGTGAATAATCAGATACAATAAGTTCTTTTGAGGTACAAAACAGAGTTTTGGTGTTCCTTTCAGCTGTGTTTTACATCATAATCCATTTTGGAACAGTTATTGCTTGTAAATAAAGGTGTTGCCAAGAGTAAGAAAAATTAAGAAAAAAAACTTACTAAAATTGCAAGGGAAAGGGGATAGAAATAGAGAAAGCTTAAAACTAGATCACAGTTTTTTATCCTTTATAGATGTGCTTAATCATCAGCTCCCCGAGGGCCAGAAATTGCTCCGCCTTGTTACGGCAGCTCCGAAACCGCGTCATCATCTCCTCCGCGAGAGCAAAGAACTCCGGCAGGGTGAAGAGATCTTCCCCGGTGACTTCTTGCTGGGCCGCATTGCCGCTACCGGCAGCGACCACGCTTGCAAACGACCGCCCCCATCCAGGAGGGAACGCTGGGTTGTCCGCTGGAACCGTACGCTGGCCAGCTGCAGGAACAGCTGCGCTCGTACTTCGCTGAGGAGGATGGGATGCTGCTGCTTTCTTCTTCCTCTTTTCCTGCTCCTCGAGGTAGGACTTCCGCGCTACGCATCCGCGGTAATTACCGGTATGGTTACCGCCGCAGTTCGCGCACTTTACGCGCGGCTTGGTTTGTTCTGCATTTTCCCCCAAGTCCGCCTTTCGTGGCAGTGCGCACACCTCAGAGAGGTGTGACTCACCGCACTTCACGCAGCGGGGCCGGAGGTTGCAGTTCCGCGAGCCGTGGCCGAATTTCTGGCAACGGTGGCATTGTGCTGCGTCTGACGGGTTCTTTGAGTAGAACCGCCAGTTTACCCAAAAACCGTCCAACGCCTTAGTCCGCCGCAGGTCTTGAAGTTTGACGGTGCCGCGATCGAAGTACAACAGGTACAGTGTGTGTGTACCTGTGACGGTTGTCTTCCGCGAGAGGACTTTTATGTCTCGCGGCGTTATTCCGACACCCGAGAGGTGCTCCTTGAGGACGGAGATCGGGCGGTCTTGATACCCCTGCAAGACGATCTTAACAGCGGTCTTCTGCACGGGGTCGAATGTGTAGAATTTGAAGTTTTTACGCTTCATTTTCTCCACAACCAGGTCGAAGTTCTTTTGGTCAAATGTGAACACTTGCACTGACGATTTACCTATTTTGAGGCAGTACACGAGGCCTTCCAGCTGCTCGTCAACATCGTCAGCCAACGTGTCCAAAACGAAAATTGGTGGTGGTCGTCGTTCCTTTGGAGTAATTACTTTTTTTGGCGAAATCACTTTCTTCCGTGCACAACCATCGTCGTCGTCGTCGTCGGTAGTGCTACCGTCGGTGTTGTTGTTGCTTTCCTCGTCACTCAGTCTCGCGAACTTGTTACTGGTGGGAATGTTGGCGGATGTTGAAGCGCCATCGGTCGACGGATTGCCGGAAGTAGCTGAACGGAGCCTTATAGGGCTGCGGCCCTGGACACGGTAATTAGGGTGTAATAACTTGGGGTCAAATCCTTTGGCGCACACACTCCCCGGCGCGATGGCGGTCGACGCGGCGTTGGTTTGTTTACCTTTCTGCACACGGCCGGTAGACGAACTTCGCGGGTTTTTCGAGGCCGCACTCGAACTGCCTCGGCCACGGCCGGCCCTTGGCATGCTGTTGGAGCAAACTCGCGGCTAATCACGGTAAATTACGGCGAAAAATTTCGAAAAAACGATAAAGCACTGAGCACTTGACTGCTGCTTGCACTCGTGCGTACACGGAGGTGAGCATCCATTTCAGTGCTGAAAAGTTTAACTTTTCAGCATTTATTTTGAAAAGTGTTTCAGTTGGTAGCTGGAATTCTTGTATGTTTGGCAGGTTAAGCACTCGCTCCTATCTCCATCCAAAGTGCTGATTTTCACTATTTAAACAACTAATTTTGCAAAACTTTTGATAGAAACTTGCTTGCTCACTTCTCATTGAGCTATTTATCACTCGATTTCAGTTGAAAACGCTTTTAATTAGCTTTGATTGAATGTCAAAGTTCTGACCTGCCAACATTAGAGGCACGCTGGAATTAGATGCCGTTCCCCTAGTAGGAGAAAACATGAAATAACATTTGTATTGACCTAATTGAACGAACACTACCCATCAGCAATTCAATACATATTATGAGAAATGAATTTTTCAGAATATTTCAAATAACGGGTCTTCGAATACTTTGAATACAATAATGAATTGACTAAAAACCCAGAACGTTTGACAAATGTTTCGTACAATACAACCATTTCATTCCAAAACCAAAGCCATGTCTCTCATATCGCTCGTCGACACCTCGGACGGTCCTCAAAAACCTGCGCTTCAATTATTACTGAATAAATTATGGATAATTCGCGTTCGCATCAGTCGTATAAACGACGACCCGCTCGGCAATAGTGTGTTGATTAGTATAGTACCTGCTGCTGCTGCTGCCTCCACCCTTTTCCTATGATACCGTCCCGGTTCATGACGATTGACACTAAACTAATATAGAAATAAAGTCATAAAAAATTTCGGCAGCAATTCTATTAACAAACCATGAAAAGAGAAGTCATCTTGGGGCATGGGAATTGGTTTTGGCTTTGCTGAGATGACCAGTCTGCCTGTGTGGATCAATCGGACCGCGCACTGGACTCACAATCCAGAGGTCGCCGGTTCGAATCCCGAGGCAGACGCAAAAATTCTAAGTGTTATTATAGGTATTCGGTGCCCTCTCCCCGTGCCATACCTTCACACTTAGGAGACCCGGGAGGCGGAGTCTTGTCGCAAAAAGAACGATACACGCCTGTGGATCCGTTGACGAAACCGCAAGGTTTAAGAGGGCCACATTATAAGGTGTTACGTCGATTCCGTTTTTTTTTTCCGAGATGACCAGCATGACTTTTATTTTTAATTTTTGCACAATTTAAGTAAAGGTCCATAACTCACTGGTGGGACAGTGCTGCCAGCACTGCCGATGGGGGTGATTTATGGCGTTTTATTTGAGAATATTGTCAACTGAGGCGCTCACGGTATATATTGCCATGAATTGCACACTATTAGGAGGTACTTAGATTGCGATGGGTGCCATATATTGAAACCAGTAGCTACTGGCGAGAAAAAGAGCATAAAGTTATAAAGCGTTTAGCATACAAATGAACCAAAATTGATCCGGACTAGAAGACCTCACCACACGAGGGAATATCTGGCCCAAATTGTGGCCAAATATTTTCGTACGCCAGATCAATCCTATAAAAGCGCGATTGCCCTCAATTGTAAACACCTGCGCCTAACAAGAATATGAGTATTATATGGCAATAAGTTAGCACTTTGGTTAATTGTTATACGATTATTTATTTACAAATATATTGACCGGGGTTTTTTTTTCGGGAGGAAACCACCCAATGCAATCGCACTTATACGCGAGCGTAGGAAATGCACCAATTGAGTGCGATATTCACCTTTGGGCTATAAACGGCCCAAATATGATTGAGGTTATGATGGTCCAAAACAAACCTCAAAAAACACTTTGAAAAATCACAAACCCTAAAACGAAGAAGCAAACATATTAGAGCCCAGTTTCGACAACAACAACAACCCCCTCCGGTACAATTTACACGTATGATGTGTTTATGTTGTTTTAAGGTTCTTTATGGTGATATTAAATAGAAATAAACATAAAAGCGCACGCGGCCAACCAAAAGAGCGGCAGCAGTGCAACCATAAGTTTATATTTTTGGCTTTGGCAGTCAATACAGCCACAACAACACTCTCGGACGGCCAATTTCGAAGCAGGTTATTGGTTTGTAACCTGGAGGGCCGTGAAGGTATGAAGTGTGGTGTGTGGTCATTGGTTGAGGAAATTGACCATTACTTTGTCGTAAAAAGTTTGCTGCAAACTATTGATCAATAAACTGATTTGATTGAAGGAAGTACTGATTTAATAAGAATTTAACAAGTTTTTTATTTATGATTTATGCCATAGAGCATAGAAGTAAATAAAATGATTTATCTAAAAACAAAACAATTTTCATAAAACGAACTTCTATTGAAAACTAATATCTATGGGAAAGTGGGGGCTCCCACTAAGGAAACTTGATTCCGGTTTTTTATTATCGCGAATAGCTATCTCATATTATCACAGAACACTTAACTGTTTGCATGGCATGTATAGATTTGTGATTTAAAAAAGTCATGCCACAGGGTTTGAAAAAAAAATCCCATTATTTTATTAAGATATCGTGACCACTTTTCAAAAAAAAAATGAAACTCAGTCCAATGTTGTTTTTTTTAATATTTAATTTGTTTGCTGTAGTTTGAGTTCTGAATTGGAGTCACTTTCACACAACTTTCTAAAAAATAGCATTTATTGCTTTACCCCCACTCTTCCTTATTGTTTTTTTTTTTGTTGTAAATGTATGTTATTTTATCTGAATTATTTAAATATTAGTAGTTTATGCAACAAGTTGCAAAAAGAGGATTTTTTCAGCACGAGTCGTACATTTATCCAACGAGGTTCACCGAGTTAGATAAATACGACGAGTGATGAAAAAATTAAGTTTTGCAACGAGTTCCATACAACGTTTTTTGCAATTCCGAGAAACACCCTTTGGACAGAATTAAAGGAGAAATGTCCATGCATTGAGTCAATGAATCGTTCAAATAAAAAAAAATGAAAAGTATAACTTTTCCTAAAAAGTGCTGAAAAGTTCAACTTTTCAGCATCCATTTCAGTGCTGAAAAGTAGAACTTTTCAGCATTTGTTTTGAAAAGGGTTACTATTCCATTCTGTTATTTTTGGTACAGAAAAGTAGGCTGTTTCGTCGTTCAAGAATGACGACGGAAATGCAAAAAACATATTTTCGGTACAGTTTGTAGAATTCAATGGTATTAAGAATGATTTTTAAGTACCGTTAGATTAATCAACCCGTCCATAAAAAAGTTAGAAAATGATTAATTTAAAAACTGTTTCCGTGAGATTCTGGCTCAATGAGATATATGTAATGAAAATTCTTGTAAACAATAATCATTATTTTAAATAAAACATGAAATGTTTCATTTATTTAATTCATAAAAAAAGTCGCAAGAGGGCTTTGAAATGTCTTGATCCAATACAGCTGCTTGTTCAAAAATTCTATGTCAAAAGTTTTAAAGTTTAAATAAATCAAAGATTTAGCAACGTGTTAAGGTTAGTTTTTGAAAAAAAAATTTGAGGCAAAATAATTATATAATCAAAATTTACAAACCACATTATGAGTACCCAAATGAGTACCTTATGCTACATTTTAGATCACTTTTCATCTCTTTTAACACACAACAAAACGAAAACTAAAAAAAATTAATTAGATGAGTGCAAAGTTGTTTTTTAATGAAATTTCTTGTTATTTAAGAAAGATGATAATTTTGTTTAACTCTTTCTAGGAAAGTATACATTTTTTACACAACAATTTAAACTACTCCATGCTAGATAACACATTTTCTGAAATGTAACTGATTTAAAATTTGAAAAATCAAAAATTAGTTTTAATTTGTTTAATTTTCAAATAAATATTTATTTTAAAAAAAGAAAGCATTTTTATTGAATCAGTCTAAAAACAAATGCAGAACGAGTATAAAACTTAAAATGCACACAATGAAATATCAGAGATTGCATAAAATGTTTAAACTTATCAATAAATATATCTGAATAAATTAAAAAGTGAAAAAAAAGGTAAAGACAATTAAGAAATTATCAAGAGTTAAAATGAACATATCTTGTACAAATTAACAATCACAGTATTTAATATTGATTTTATCTGTTTTTAGTTCGAAGCATAACTGTTCGAAATCGTTGTTTTTTAAAATTTAAAAACGTTGAAATACACTAAGACGATAAAGGTGCAAACTTTTTGTGATTTTTTTTGTTAATTTGTATTTAACTAATAGTTTATAATTAACTTTATTTAACAAAATCGCTCGTATAATTAAAAAAAACTTAAAATACTTTCAAAGCCTTTAACAAGGCAGTTGAAATTGCATGATTTGTGCTTGAAAACTTTCCTTTCTTTAATTTAAAAAAAAAACTTTGCGAATAAAACGTACAATGTTTTTTCCGAAGCTATCATATTCTTCATTGAAATTTCAACATAAATTGTTAAAAGTTCAAACTCGATTCTGCAGAGGAATATTTTTTTTAAATCCAAATATTACGAGAATGTGTTGACTAAGAAACGTTCAAGGCTATTTGAATTTAAAATTCTTCTCAAAAACATTTTTGTTAAATACTAAAATTACTACTGTTTGTACACCTAAATCAAATTTAAAAAATCAGATTTTTTTTATTGTTAGATCTATTTTTCATCGATAAAGCAGCTTTTCGATAAAACTGATACAATGCGATCTACAAACTAAATATATCATATCCAACAAAAAACATTTGAAACGTTCAGTGAAGCATGCACAATTTTTGTCTGAAGCGCATGATAGTGTGTGTATTTTATTTTACCTTCTGCTAGTTAAAGATTGCCTTTTTGTACATTTAATTAATTTTCAATGTTAAGTTAATAAAATTCAGTTTAACAAAATATTAAAAAATTGCTGCAAAAATGATCCACAATCCAAAAACGTGATCTGACTTTTTACAACAAAAAATGCACAACCTTGGAGGACTACAGAATCCAAAGATCCAAACACTAACGATTTCAAGGTTATGGCCACCAAACAATAGTGTACCTCGGGGAGTCGATCAATCAAAGCGATAGTTTTGCCCTAAGATTTACTTACCAATAGTTTGGTGCAAGTTTTTCCGCTAATAATCCGCAATTCACGCGATCGCGCCCACACTTTTTGATAATCACGCGATTAAAACATGAAAAAATCGTATTCACTTTTTACACAAATTTACTTCAACTACACCGCCAGAATGACCACGATCGTCCTTCGAGCAACGCCGTCCGTCGAACACTGATTTCACGAGGATGATCGCAATAGATCGATCGTGTTTATTGGTGTGCAATAAACACGATGGAACTTGTATAAAGCTGCTTTATCGGTGAAGTTTGGAGATCAAAGAGTGTTAACAGTATTGGAAATTCAAGAATTTATTTTTAAAAAAATATTTGTATGGAAAAGTCAATATAAGGTAAGTTAGAGCCATAAAACTTTGAATTTAAGCGAAAAAAATAATTAAAATAATGAATGCTGTTTTAATTTAATTCATGTTGTTTATTTTTGATGGAAAATCTTATCTGAAAAAAGTTTAAAAAAATCTGAATTTGCATAATTTATTGATTTTTAGATTTTTACGCTTCCATCACTCTATTTATTATACATTTTATATAAGTTTTATTTAAGTAACTGAAATTTAGTGGATTTAGATAACATTAGAGAATATGTGTAAAAAATGTAATAAGAGAGACGATGTAACCTAATTCATTGCAACGATGTTGAAAAAAGTTTTTTTTTAATGAACACAGAAAACAAGAATAGAACATTGACTAAACTCATTCAGTTTTAAGATTGATGAATTGAACATGATGATATTTTAAGTACATCCAGAGCACGATTCGGTAGTAAAATGGTACCGTGAGTACTTTACTCATGGTTCATTTTCAAAAAAAGTTCATTTATAAAAAAAAGTACCGGTACCGAGACTCGAACCCAAGACTTTCGACATATTGAACCGTGCCTTTGCCGAATGGGCCACCATGGTTCGGTGACTAAGTGGCGGTCGTTTGTCCATATAAGCCACTCAATAGGATGAACTGTTCTAATGAACGAATGAACACGCGAGAGGTCTTTACTCTCGCAAGATAGCACTTTCCTCACGTTTATTTTCGTGAGGACTATCCTCTCGTTCTTTAACTTTGGGTGTAGTTTATCTTCTTCTATTTCCAATCTGAGTTCCAAAAATCTATTTTTTCATTTAATCTCAATAGTGTTGTAATTGATTACAAATCGACGCTGTCGTGCTATCTTGTCGCACCCGCCATTTTGACGTTCCGAGAAAAACGCGTAATGTTTGACCTTGAATAAAAAAAAACTAGAGCACGCAATGTAAACAATAACAAACACGTTTTGTTTGGCTGACCATTCTGTGCATTGTTCCGAAGTTTGGTTGAATTTGGTTGCTGGAGTCCCGAGTTATAATTACAAATGTTTACGGTAGTCGGGCATGTACGTGTGTCAAACGCGTTCTTACCTCAAATCCCTTTGGCCAGTTGTCGCACTTACAGCAATTTCCATGGCATTTCCATGACAAGATATGATTGAAACTTCTTTTATATGTAGAGTGTATCTCAGGATTGAAATCGAATTTTGGGGATCTGTAATGGTTAAAAGGTGAAGTTAGCTGCACAAAATGGCGTTCTTAACTCAATTTTGTCCAAAATGCACGTGCGACAAGTTAGCACGACGGCGACGAAATGGAAATTTAGCGTTGTAAAATGAAATTCAATCTAAGAAGTTTAAATTGTTTACAGTTGACTGCTCTGAAGCAATTTAGAATGTTGTTCAAGGCTTCAAATAAATTTAAAAAATGCGAGAAGCAACAATACAACAACAATGACATGATAATCTTGATTTTAGAAAAATCTGCAACTGTTGATTGTTAATCGATTGATAAAGGCTTCTCTAAAAAGTTTAAAAAGTCAATATAAGGAGCTGATGGAAATAGGACCAAAACCTTAACCTGCCAAATGAACGTGACTTTCCCCTAGTTAATAAAATTATGTAGAAAAATACTCAATTTTAAATGTTGTTTCAAAAATGGCATTCTGAAGTTAAATTCGATTTACAAACAGGAAAAAATACCTGCCCTGAAATACCAGAAAAACTTTTTACGTTTGTTCTTTAGACTTGGCTCCCCGTTCAAAATGGCCGCTCGTCCGAGTGTGGTTCTTTTTCCACTTTTAATTGGCTAAAAAGCATGATTCAACAAAAAAACACCAGAATCGTTAGCTGTGGAAGACTCTATAGATTTCCGTGCCTAGATTGGCGGCGACGTTTTTCCACATATTTCAAAAAAGCAGCTGCAAAATCAACCTTCCAGGAGTCACTTTTTTGTATTTTATTGAAGTGTGATTTCATCAGAAAAAAAGGGAGTTGTTCTCTGTGTTTTCCCCCTTCCACAGTCTTGAGACTTGGCCGGCGTGGAATGTTTCTTAAAAGTAAGCCGTTCGAAGCCGTGGTCGTTTTTGGCTTCTTTTGCTAAAAGAATTTATCGCTTTATTGGATGTTGGGAGTATTTTTTAATGAGAATTTTATGTATTCTTAAATGGGCCTCGAAAATGAATGGGTTGCAAGCGCAAAAGTCCACGTTGTAGATGCAAGTCGGTAGGAAAAACGAAAAGGAACGAAACGCCAAAAGTGATCCGAACGGGGAAAATATGGCAAGAAATTGGACGTTTATGACCCCGCTGCTGGCCAGGCAGTTGCCTGATGTGTTTAGAGAGATGAACCCAAAACAACTAAATTACCCTACGTGCAGAAGCTCCAGTTTTGGGATAATTTATTCCAATTTGGGAGTAGAGTGCGTATGTTTTTTTTTTAGTTCTTTGCTGGAAAATTGAGATCACCAAGTTTGGCCTTTTGGCTGCCTGCGGGTTTGGGAACAATGGCCAACTAAATTGGACCGATGCCGCCGCCCTTTGAGAGGGTAGACTGGAAGCGGAAGTCGTAGGTTCGGATCTTGGGTGTTGAATTGAAGCAACGAGCAACGACCTTGGTTTATTTAAATTTTAGATCAAATTCTAAAATGTTAATTTGAATAATTTTAACACGTGAATACAAAACCTTCAAAATTAAAACAAGGTAAACTTCAAGTTAGTTTTAAGAGTTCCAAAAATGATAAAAAAAAATCAATTGAGTTATTTTGGGGAAAAAAAATTTAAATGGGAAAATAAAAAAAATAAAAGCAACAAAAATTGTTCGGTAATCCGAAATTCTTTTGATGACCTTCGAATAACCGAACTTCGGATAATCGAGTCTGGACTGTGTTAAGTTATTCCTTGAGTTTTTCTATTGTGGTTGTACCGTCAACTGGGGTGAATTGAGACTACAGTCTGAACAGGGACAGCAGTTTTTAGAGCACTCAATATGATGACGGTATCTTGTTTTATGCGATTTGGCAATCTTTCAAAAAAAAAGTATTTTTCTGGCCATTACCTTATTTTATGTCAAAATAAGTATGTAGCAAGCAGCATAAAACATTTTTTGAATTTCCGAAAAACTAACCTTTGAATGGAACATTTTAAATGAAATGGCAATTCAGCGTAAAATCAAAACTATATTGAAAAGTATACATGTTTTCGATACAAGTACTGAAAAGTAAAACTTTTTAGCCCTTGTAGGGTACGTTATCCATTAGTGGACCCCTTTCCTATAATGGACCCTCTGAAGGGTTTTGATGAAATATTCAATAAAATCACAATTTCTAGCGTGTTGTTGTCTACATATCTTTTATTTGGCATGTCCAGCATCATTTAAAACAATGTTGACTGACATTGAATTGTCTTTTTCACCAAAATAAGTTTTTTAAGTTCGACATCTGAAATCAGCAATGGTCACTAGCATTTTCACAACAAAACTGCATTTATATTTTATGAATGAATCAACTATCCAATAATTTTTTGACTGATTATTTAACTTCAGCAAGTCGAAATAATGTAAGTTTAAGGAACTTTACTAAAATAAAGCGAAGAACTGCTCATTTACGAGCAAAAATTAGGGGGTTCAATATAGGACAACGGAAGTCCAAACTTTTCCAAAAGTGGACCTCTGTTAATTTAACCTTCAAAAATGAAGAAAACTGTGTATTTAACCAAAAGTTTCTCTTAAACATACAATAATTGCTTGTTGCAATCAACCTAAACGCATATTTTTTTCAATTATCAGTGTAAATATAGCTGTTTTCATGTTGAAAGTACCAAAAATGCTGAAGCCGTAAGAATTTATAAATAATCAAAACTATAGTTAATTGTACTTAACTAAAGCATCATAATTGAAGTTTGAAATGATATTTTATAATAATAAATCAATAACAACACATTTTTTTAAAATAAACGTGCGTGGTTTTATCAGCAACTGTAAACAAATCTATTGTTTAGTTTCGGCCAACCATTTATGCGTAATAAATATGTAAAAATTTGCATCAAAATTATTTTTATGTTTACAGTGGTTTTTGAAACCTTTTCTCTGATCTTTTTCTAAAATAATGTGTTACATTAATTATTACTCGGGTTACCACACACGCTAAACTGTATTCCCACCTACACTTAACACTCTTGATTCCCCTTGAAAGTCAGTCTAATAAAGCTCTTGTATCGAACAGACGCTCAAGTCTTTTACTCTGGACCACAACCGTAACATAATGTGTTAAAATGTCTGTTAGGTTTTTTTGTTGTTTAAAGCCAAATTTGATAACAAAACATATTTGTATGTGAGCAAAATCCATCTTTTATTCATTATATCTATCATTCTCACCATCTACACCATGCATCAAAACATCAAATATCGGTTAAATTTGGTATAAAAATAACAGTTTGTCTATTGTGGACCCGGGTCCACTATAGGAAATGGGGGTCCATAACAGGAAAAAAAAACTTTTTTTTTTAAATGGCTATTTATCTGCACAAAAGCAAATAATTGATGAAACCAATAGTCAAAATTGTTCAAAAGACTTCAGATTTCATTGTTTTGTACAAAGGGTTATGAAAAAGTGCTTAAAATATTGAAAAGTTGTGAAAAATGTGCTTCGGCTCTACTAGGGGGTCCACTAATAGTTAAAATACCCTATCTTAAAGAATTCTATTCGATTTTTCTCAACATAGCCTTTTCGACGTTCGAAAATGACACGTAAATAGAGCATCCGATTTCCCGGGGTTACAAAATTACCGTGAAACGGAAAATTTTAAATTAATTGGAAGTTGTTCTGATCCTGTTTCTGATAAATAATTTGCAACAAAATTGTTTAGGACAGCAACTTTAATGGTCAAATTATTTGTATAACATGAATCCATGTTCCACAACCATGAAATTGCATTTAAACTTTCCTCTGTGACCAGTTGAAGTGAATGTGACTATGATTAACATTGACACGTTAATTTAAAATGAACAATTGAAAAAATATAGGCAAACCTTTTTTTCCAAGTGTAAGAACTTAATAAGAACAAGTCTCACTATTTTTAGCTCTTCAACACAATTGTATGGAGTTAAATTTACCTTGAATATCAAATTTCTGATTTGTTTCTACTTGAAACATGAAGTTTTTGAAATATGTTTGCATTCTGTTTAGGTAGTTTATGTTAAAATGAATTCGGTAAAATGTGTTTTCATAGCACAAAAAGTTGTTTTAAATTAATCGATAAATCACAATAATTACACGCTCTGGCTACCATTTTTCATATTTAACCCTCTAACGTTCATGATAGCCGTTTCAAAGTAACATGTAACAAGCCAATCCTTGATTTCTTCTGAAAGTGCGGAAATTTTTCTCTGAATCGGCTATCCCAGTGCTGTTGAACGAATTTAATTAATCATTCTTTTATAATCCTTTATATCTAATAATTCCAATTTAAATTTCGTCCAATTTGGTCATGGTGAACAAAAACGTAAAATTTCTTGATTGAAATAAGATACGAAACAAGTGTGACACGGCATGACAGCCATACTTTTTTTCTAATGTTGGTGCTACTGCGCGATTTTGACATTTCGGGCGTTCACGATTCGAACGCCAGCTTCGCTTAAAATCTTGGATAGCACCAAATAATCTTTTGAAAACTTACCAAACAAGAAACGGTATATTTTCGATCCAAAATAGAGTCATTTTTGTTGTTCAACAAATAATCATATGTTTTATTTAAGGGTGCACAGCAACCAAGGAAGTTGTTGTCTTCTTATTCCAAATTTGTCAAACTTACGGACCCAATCCTGCAAGAATCTGATTGTAAAAAAGGTCAAACTTTGTTGTTAATAACTTTGAAGACAGTAATTTAGGGGATGAATAAAAAATCATATCGATAGTTCCCGTACTTTTGAAGATACTAAAATATCTGTGACAAAAATCTGGGTGCAAAAGCTCTGGTTGATGTGTACCGTTAAAGTTTTAAATGTTTCAGTCAACAAGACTATCTAAAATGAACCTTGAGATGAATATTCAGAAGAGTTGATTAATTCAATAAGAACAGTATACCGATTCTTCAGCTCCTTTTAAAAAAAAAATCCCAAATTTTTTTCTGCGTTTTGGCTGTAGTGGCTAAATAAAAGAAGAAACTATCATGTAGAATCACGGGGATGCTACGGCTGTCATCTGCATACAATGTCACTGAAGCCTAAAAAGTACCAAAGTTTTGGTGTCTAGTGTCAAAATTATGGGGAGTAACATGACGAAAAGGGCGCAAAATCGAAAGGACGAAAATATTTTGTTTCTTTATTTTTGTTTCGTTAGTTAAAATGAAATTAAATGTGTACCATTATCCGGGGCAAATCGGGACACATGGGGTGAATTGGGAAGTGATTTTAGCAATGTTTTTGCACACTATTTGAATATTTTTTATTGGTTTCAGTTAGAATAGACACAAAACAACAAAATTAGTTTCGTTGGATTTGAACAATTGGGATGCTTCACCCTTCATTTTGTTTTAAGAATTTTGAGACTCAATTGAAATTTGCCTCAGTTGCAAATATTTTCATTTTTTTAGGTATTTAAAAGTTCAAAAGTTGTGTCCAGATTTGTTCCACTTTCCATTGAGCTAGAGTGCTCATATTTAGCCCAGATGTTAGTTGTATAAGTTCAAACAACCCCTGAATCAGGCAGATTGGTGAGCTCCACAACGTCCCTAACAATGGGCTATGCCCTGTTCGTGGACTCGCTCTTAAGGTTTCCCAACAACATGGTTGAGCTCACATATTGGTTTAACCGCCTCAAATTGTAGATTTAAATTAATATTATGATGATCTGTAAGTTCATTGGCCAAATAAGAATTTGCGGAAGACATTTCAGAGGATTTGAAAAATACACCTGCTGGGAAGCTTTGCCTGAGACCTGATGCTAAACATATATTGTTATTGGCGGCATTTTTGGTTTATTTTAGTAAAAAGAATCATTCTGAGCAGCTACAGGATTTTTCCAAAAAAAAAATTAAATGAGATTTATTATATTTTGATTTGTGACCCTCTGAAATGTTATTCTCGAAACAGCGCCACCAAACATTTGGTGGCGGCTTCAGCAAGCTACGTCAGTATCACGGGCCTGTGTAGAATGTAGAATGAACAATATTGTAACTGTGCTTCCCTGAAATAAAAATGTAGCGTTACAGGACAACATCGTAAAACTGGACTTTTTTTTTTGCTCTTCTACAAATTATCATAAATTAAATAAAATTAAACGAATCTTATGCTCCTTGACTGAACGGATTGGTTGAAACTTGAGTTGTTGCCAGCCATTTCTTTGCGTGACAGGACAACGAAAGGAGCAGATTTATGAAAAAACTCCTCTCCCATTCAATGGCTTGCAGACCTTTTTTGGTCAATATTTTCGGCGTTTTCTAAAAGAGTGTCCAGGTGGTTTAGGATTGGTCCAGGTCCAGTCAGTTCAATTCGAATTCTGAAGCGGAATTCGACGCGAATCGTAAACAAATTTCATTTCAAACGCAATAACCGGTTTCGTATTTGAGATGGTAGTTGAGTTTAAAACGGATTTCGGATTCGGATCGAATTCCATTTCAGAATTCGAATTGAACTAACCGGGTAATTTCCAGACTAAATTTCGATTTATTTGAGTTCCCGTCTGTTTTTCTGTGATGCACCTCATACGCCAACCAGCTACGCCATCTATCCGTCATTTTACTATAGCGATTCCTTTTCGTGCAGTTCAGACACAAATTTGCAGTACTTCTCGTGCTCGCCACCAGGTTTCCCTCCACTCTGGTGGCGCACGAGCACAGGGTGCCTCTCAAGCGTTCCTGTACCCTTACCAAAAAATCATGATTTTCTGAGTTCAATATCCCACTTTTCATACGATTTTTTGAGTTCAGGTTCTACAACCATAAAAATGGTTATATGGGTTGAACTGAAAAATTCGTATGAAAAGTGGGATATTGAACTCAGAAAATCATAATTTTTGGTTAGGGTGCATGTACCTACTTTGACAGCTTCAAAGAAAAAAAAATTGCTTTCCAAGCGTGCGTCTGGCGTTTATTTACGGTTCCGAAAATCCGACTAAAACCGTGTTTGTTCCGACGGAAGTGGTACAAATCCCCTCGCTCAAGACACCCCGAACCGTTCCGATATGGATACCAGCGGAGACCGGATAGAGAAGCTGTACAAAAACTACGAAATTTTGACCGACGCAAAGGACAAA
Source organism: Culex pipiens pallens (assembly GCF_016801865.2). Taxonomy (NCBI): domain Eukaryota; kingdom Metazoa; phylum Arthropoda; class Insecta; order Diptera; family Culicidae; genus Culex; species Culex pipiens. Next base: position 61,296,646 of record NC_068938.1, on the reverse strand, counting down.
ATTGGAGAGGTGAGTTTTGCCGATTTAATGGCGTCCAAAATGAGTTGTGCCGCGCATCATCCGGCGGCCTTGAGGTGGGGAGAGCCCGGCCGGTTTTGGTTTTTTTCACGAATTTAATTATTTTTTTTTTATGATGATGTTTTAGCATGAGCTCGAATATCGCGAAATTCTGGATGCCGCCGGAGGTTCGGCCAAGGAGAAACGGCTGGCCTCCCAGTTTATCGGAAAGTTCTTCAAGCACTTTCCGTCGCTAGCCGAGACGGCCATCGACCGGCAGCTGGACCTGTGCGAGGATGAGGATGCTCAGGTAAGATTTCCTTGACTTTCGCCTCACATTTGCTCGATGACAAACGATCGAGCTACACTTTAAAAGAAACAACCTCAAAGGTTGAGTTTAAGCTACTTTTGCTGCATGGGCTGAACACGATAATCATTCCCCCTCTAAACAGATTCGCAAGCAAGCGATCAAGGATCTTCCCCAGCTGTGCAAGGACTCGAAGGAACACACGCCCAAGATCGGCGACATTCTGGCCCAGCTGTTGGTCACCGAGGACGTCACCGAGCTGCAGCAGGTGCACCAGTCGCTGATGACGCTGGCGAAGGTAGGATTGAGTTGATTTCGCTATTGGGTTTTATCTTATTTTTGACTGTTTTTGTAGTTCGATTCCATCGGAACTCTGACCGGAATCTTCAGCCAGATCATCTCCGGAGATGAACCGACGCGCTACCGGAACTTTCAGTTCATTTTGAGCAAATTTATCAAGACGGGACCGGAAGTGTTTACAAAGGAAGTTGAGGATTTCACAATCGGTGAAATTAAGAAGATTCTTCTGGTAAGAAGTTTCACTTTTCTTTGAAACTTAATTTATTTAATTCTTAAACTTGTCTCACAGGATGTCAGCGCCGACGAGTTCCACCTTTGTATGTCGATTCTGAACCAAACGAAGCTCAGCAAAACGGTCACCGGACACGCCGAATTGGTCGCCATTGCCGTCGAGCAGGCCGATTTGGAGGCGGATCTTGGTGCACTCGCCTCGGACGACGAAACCGTCGAACGGTTTATTCAATGCTCGAGCGAGGCCATGCCGTACTTTTCCGTAAGTTTGCTCGAAACTCCCCGTAGAAACCGACGCCAAAATAACGCCGTCTTTCCCGCAGTCCCAGGTCGAGTCGACGCTCTTCATCAAGTTCATGTGCGAGAAGCTGCTGCCGCTGAACGTGTGGAGTCTGATCGGCGCCGGCGAGGAACAGCCCGGAACGACCCAGCTGCGGCTGCTCAAGGTGTTTGCCGAGATGTGCGGCTTCTGCGGGACGCTCGAGAAGCCGGCCGAAAAGGTCGAGGCAATCTACAATGTGCTGCTGGTACGGAGGACGTCATCAACCAAATAGCAATCTCAACACTAATTTTAACTTTCCCGCAAACAGGAGTACATGCCCCTTCCGCCGGCGGACGCCGACATGAACGAGACGCCGTCGTTCCAGTTTTCCCACGCCGAGTGTCTGCTGTACACGCTGCACACCCTGGGCAAGCAGGCCCCGGACCTGCTGACCTTCCCCGAGGACGCCGCCAAGCTGAAGGACTTCCGCTCGCGGCTGCAGTATCTGGCGCGGGGAACGCAAGGGTGAGTGAAAAAAAGCAACCTTGTTTTAAGTTACTTGACCTTCTACAACCCAAATACTCAGATACTTTGTGAAAACTTGCTTTGTAAAGAAGTCTATTTAATCAAAGTAGCCGGTTTTTCGCTTACTCTTTCGTTTAAATCTGACAGTTGGCGAAACAATTTGGCTAATTTGTGACAGTTGTGAGTGATGGCTAACGTGGTGCAGCAGCTAAAGCAGTACGGTTCTGGAACAGATTCGGATTCTGAAGAAGAGGTATGATATGATAAGCAGAGCTTACAGTATATACATCATCACTGGAGCTCTCTCGAAAGATTTAACAGCTGAGGAGACTCCGAAAAAGCGAGGATGCTGACGATGCGGCGTTAGTAGAGGCAGATATAGCAGCGTACAATCCGGATGTGTTCCATCATCGCCGGGAACATGCGCCCAGCGTCAAATACTAATCTGAAAAATCATATATTATCTGGCAATGTACATTTCCTACACCGCGCAAAAGAACGTTGTTTAATTCAAGTACTTTGAAGAAACGTCCGGACGTCGGGCGATTTCTTTGATTGCGTTAAACATAGCCCAGAAGAACGCGGTTGCTGATTACGGATGGATCCTTCCGACGTTTGCTCTTGCGAATTGGAATGCAAGCAACCAACGAACAAGCGGCGTCCGCGTCCGTTGCTGAACACGGTCAAAAACGTGCAGTTTGTTAGAGGCGGACACACAGATCACGTTTAATTGTCACCGACGAAAGATGCCTCTGCTATCAGCTTCCAAGGTCCACAAAAGGACTCGCACCGTGTTGAAGAACAACAAAACCAGCAACCTAAAGCGTGTCACCTGGAAACAATCCATGAAGAAGAGTACGGAACTGTTTATGAAGAGCCACCCCAACGCCCAGGAAAAAGGCGGAAGATTCATTTTAAAATGGACGAAGCGCTTTTCTGCGAGTCATGTGTGAAGATGACGACCGCCCCTTACCGTGTTTAAGGCTGCTGGGATCCAGGATGCCTTTTCGCGACTTGAATGCGGTCTTGGGATAAACCACATCGCATTGATTTCTGATTCTAACCAAGTGGCTGCATTGTTCTTCGGGGATGGAGATCCGACCCCGGAAAAGCAAGTTAAACGCTGGTGTTTGGAGTCATTTTTGCCGCAAACTATCCGGATTCGTGCAGAAAGTGGTATTATCCAACGCAGGAGAAAACAGGATGTAGAAAAAAATCATCACCAAAATTCCTGATAATTTCTACAAAATTACAATAGTGCACACTTTGCACCATCGTGAGGTTTGTCGATTTTGCTGAAGTCTAGATACTTGAATCTTACGTCCCAAGCAGAGATGATGTATGCAACGCAACAGTTTTCAGTTGCGTGGAAGCAGCAACATGCCGTGCGCAACTATATAAGCTAACAGATAGCCTTTGGAGGAGGCAATTTATCGATTGACAGCTATACCGATCATTAGAAAATGTCGCATTTACGGTCCCAATCAGGAAACAATTTTATTGCTAAATCTAAAGCAACATTTTTGAAAGGCACATAAGCGGGTTGACAATTGCAACTGTTTTTAATTTCATAAAAAAAGATATTATGTCGAGAGCAAAGTTCTTTGCCATACTTTATGTGTAACATAACCACCTGCATCTTTTTAGCATAATTTTTGAAGTACTTAACTAAACTTCATAATTTATAGATAGTGGCTTATGGGACTCCAAATGAGACCAACACGGTCAAAATCGGTTTAGCCAGCTGTGCTGAGATAATCGAGTGCAATTATTTTGATTGACATCAGACCACACACACGGCCTTTTGCTCTGAATTTGATTTTGAGTCGTTATGTATACGTGAAGGTGGCTCTACGAGGTCAAATTACGAGGTTAATTTTCGAGTGATAATCTACAACTTTGCCGAAGACACAAAATCGTTCACAATGTTCAGAATTTCACATATTCACTTAAAAAAACATACCCATTTTGTAAAAAATGTATGGATTAGTATTTTAAAAAACCTAATGATGCAAAATTTCTTCCTCTGACATAGGCACAAAGTTTAATCCATATAAAAAAAAATTAAAATTTAGAAATTGATTTGATTCAATGTGATAACCAACAGGGCCACAAGGATGACTTAGGGGAAATATACTCTTTTTAATCATGCATCTATCTTCGTCATATGGAGAGTTTGGTGCTCGATTTAAGCTTCAAAAATACTATTTAGGCTATAAACTAACCAGCAACAGCATTGCCTCGAGCAAGTACGTAAATGTATGCCATTTACAGGCCAAAATGATCAAATTTAATGCACTTGTGGTCATAATTTTTATTTTGCGAGACCATTTCTTTAGTAAAAGTGAAAATATACAGAAAAGTTCCCAAAAAGTTGCTCTACTCGTTGGTGTACTTGGTTTTAGTAAACTTTAAGGAACACTCCAGATTATCCAGCATCATTCAAACACGACCGCTTATTAGGCTTAAAATGGGTATATTTCCCCGAAGAATTTAGGAATTTAAGGATTTAAGAATTCAAGAATTAAAAAATTCAAAAATTCAAGAATTTAAGGATTTAATAATTTAAGTATTTAAGAATTAAAAAATCAAGAATTTAATAATTTAAGAATTTAAAAATTTTAAGAATTTAAAACTAAAAAATTAAAAAAATCAAGAATTTAAGGATTTTATAATTTAAGTATTTAAGAATTAAAAAAATCAAGAATTTAAAAATTTAAGAATTTAAGAGTTTAAGAATTTAAGAAGTTAAGAATTTAAAAAATCAAGAATTTAAGAATTTAAGAATTTAAGAATTTAAGAATTTAAGAATTTAAGAATTTAAGAATTTAAGAATTTAAGAATTTAAGAATTTAAGAATTTAAGAATTTAAGAATTTAAGAATTTAAGAATTTAAGAATTTAAGAATTTAAGAATTTAAGAATTTAAGAATTTAAGAATTTAAGAATTTAAGAATTTAAGAATTTAAGAATTTAAGAATTTAAGAATTTAAGAATTTAAGAATTTAAGAATTTAAGAATTTAAGAATTTAAGAATTTAAGAATTTAAGAATTTAAGAATTTAAGAATTTAAGAATTTAAGAATTTAAGAATTTAAGAATTTAAGAATTTAAGAATTTAAGAATTTAAGAATTTAAGAATTTAAGAATTTAAGAATTTGAGAATTTAAGAATTTATGAATTTAAGAATTTCAGAATTTAAGAGCAGGCCAAGGGTGAAATGATACCTTTTCGGTTGACACCCGGTGAGGAACATCCTGGAAGGAGCGGAACTACACCCGTAGTGCTGTTAGCTGACCTAGACCTTGGTCAAAACAGCTGCTCTGGTTCCTTGCAAGTTACCCATTTTCTTACCTCCACGTTGGCTTGGTTTCGTCATCATGATGACAACACGTGACCTTGCTGGTGGCCTGTGGAAACGAACTCGTAAACCTTTGACCAGCGAGGGTCAGAGTAGAGACGGCCAAAAGAAAGGGATGCGCAATGTGGGAAGGGAAGATTGTAGACGGTATTGTTTTGATTCACAGCATGTTGAGTTAACTGTTGTGGATGTACCTGATACATCGCAATACGGGGTTTCTCTTCTTTCCACTTTCAGCTACTATCTATCTTCTATTTCTTTATTATGTATAACTGATTTTCTAATTCTGCTTCTGTTTACTATCCACCATTTTATTTTGATTGCATGATCTTTCGTTTCTCTTATTTTCTTATACTAATGCATCTTTTTGTTTTGTTTTGTTTTTGTTTGTTTCCATTTTCATGTCGTGTCTGGGCCTGCGGTTGGAGAACGATTGCACCACGACAACCACTTTGGAGTGATATTATCACACTGGAGACAACAGCAACAACATTAGAAACCCTGATGTCACTCAGGTTCACGAAAGTAACTGTATCGATATTTTATAGTGTTTATATTTTACTAACATCCCTTTCTTTGCAGAGCATGGCCTACATCATAAAGCGGCAATGTGGGAAAGGGAAGTAATTTGTGATTGTAGAAGGTATTGTTTTGATCCACAGCATGTTGAACGAACTGTTGTGGATGTACCTAGAACATCGCAACTCGGAGTATCTCTTCTTCTTATCTCCAACTACTTTAGTCCTGTTTCACTTATCTGTCAAGTCTCCTCTACTTTATTTGCCAGTTTTAACTGCTATGTGTTTTCACTAACATCCCCAATCGGCTCCTGAAGTTGTCATTAATGCTATCTAAGCTTATATGATATTATTTATCCTTTATCAGATAGCTTTTTTCATAAATTATTGCCTATATTTTTAATCTACTTCATACAGCTTTTACTCTTCTTTCCTTCAACATACACTTATTCTTTCAGTATCGAACTTTATGTAGTTTGCTTTCCTTTATTGTCTATTGTTTTAATCTACGCCCTTTTCTTCAAACAAGTAAGGTTTGAGTCCTTACTCAATATATTGAATGATCAAAGTCACACACAACGTTATTGTACTTTTGGTAAACTTTTTAATAACATGCTTAGGTTCAAAACATTGTAACAAAACACCGCGACAGAAGAAATAGCAACAGATAAACACGACTCAACACTAGGAAAGATTTCAGGAGAAAACAATACACAGTAAAATAACAATTAGTTTTTGAATTCAAACTAAAAATATAACAGTTTTTGCTTTAATGAAAGTTGATAGGCACACTATAAATGGTTAGGCGCTTATACTTACATCAAACCCTACGTAATGTACCACCCCCGGCCGAGTTAAAATGCGTAACCGGAAAAGAAGGTGTGCATGCCTGGCACGAACACTCAAAGCGTGTTCTAGCGTGCTGCTCGTACTGACTCAGAGCAAGGGTGAGATGTAGGTGTAAGGGCAGTGCGTGTTCGTCGGGAACCTGGTGCATAAGATCGGTCAAGGCCCGTTCTTACACTGAAAATTGCGAATTGCGAATTAAGAATTTCAGAATTTAAGAATTTCAGAATTTTAAAATTTGAGAATTTCAGAATTCAATAATTTAAGAATATAAGAATTTAAGAATTATTTTAGAATTTTAGCAAACAAAGAATTTTATAATTTAAGACCTATTTAAAAAAAAATCAGAATTAAAAATAAATGCCTAAAATCAACTTTCTATCTCCTTTTCCAGCTACATCAAGAAGCTGCAGGAAGCGGTCAAGGGCAAAACCACCGAGGAGATGAAATCCGACGAGAACCAGATCAAGGTGACGGCCCTGCGCACCACGTCCAACATTAGCACGCTGATCCGGGATCTGTTCCACACGCCGCCCAGCTTCAAGTCGGCCATCCACCTGTCCTGGGTCGTTCCCAAGGCCAAGGTGGCGGGTGCCGCCGGGCAGGACGGCAAAACGACCTCCAAGCGGCACGCGGCCATCACGTTCGACGCGAACGGCAAATCTTCGGCGGACAGCAAGGGCCCCAAGCAGTCCAAGAGTGGTCCGACGATGTACACGCCGCCTTCCGGCAAGTACTCGGCCAAGATGCGAAATGGTGGTGGCGGTGGCGGAAATGGGGATGGGAAGCGGCGTTCCGGCGGAGGAGGTGGAGGACGGGATGGTGGTTTCCGGCGATCCGGTGGCGGTGGAGGAGGAGGCGGATTCCGACGATCGGGAGATGGCGGCGGCCGAAGGAGATACTAGAGTGTTCGGGTGAGCTTTCGCGAGCGAGGAACTGCGATGAGAGTACGAATTTTCTTCCCTGTCGAGCTTTGATTTGTGAATTATTTTCCCCACTAACAATAAGTTGACTTTTTGGGTTATTTTGGCGAGGTGAGTTCTTGGCGGTGGGACGACGACGAGTGTATCATTTTAGTTGATATCTTAACGGAAGGTTTTAGGCAGCAAATATTTCAGCGAACTTTCAAAGGATGCCACGTGGACCAGCTGTTCAGCAAACTGAATTTCCTACCTAATATCACTCTCTATTACAGGTCAACGAACTCTTAAACTTACTAACCCTAGCCTTTAAGTTCAACTCCTTTCCATCAATCCCTTACAATACAAAACCATGTTGAATTGAATCGATCTCCATCAATGTCCAATTTCAAAAATTCGTACTCTTGTCGGGGCCACTCGATCGCGCACACAAGAAATGAAAGAAAATCACAAATCTACGTGGGATCGCTCGACCGACGTGGGACAAACCGCAAAGCAAGCAAAAAGATAACAATATTACATAAACATTTACCTAAGATTTACGAAAAAGAACAAAAAAAAACTTTCTTCCGCCGCAATTTGATGGGGAGAAAGTGAATTCACAAATTTAAAATGCAAGTATTTAAAAAGAAGGCGAGCACGAATTTCAAAGTGTGTTTGTTTTGTTGAATAGGGCGCGCAAAATAGTGTGCAAATTTGTGTGAGTGTGCGAAGCTGACCGATGATCGCATGATTGGCGTTTGCGCCCCACAAGGGGAAGAAGAAGCGATCAGTGAAAACGGTTTTGCAATTTTATCTTACCCAAATATAGTGAACCCTCTCCCCCCTTTCTTCGCAATTGCATCCAGAGATGAGAGAAGAGGAAAAAAAAATACACAGAAGACCGTATCTTTCAATATTCTATAATCAATAAAATTTCTAGCGAGTAATGGTCCAATGAGTATTTATTTGTTTCCAAAAGACCACCTTAACTTGAATTTCCTTATATTTCTTCGAACTAAATAATTTTGCAACTCCGTTGTGAAACTACTGAGCAATTCTCTACGAAATCGGTCATTTTTTTATAATTTAAATTTTTACGTTTTTTAATCCGACTGAAACTTTTTTGGTGCCTTCGGTATGCCCAAAGAAGCCATTTTGCATCATTTGTTTGTCCATATAATTTTCCATACAAATTTGGCAGCTGTCCATACAAAAATGATGTATGAAAATTCAAAAATCTGTATCTTTTGAAGCAACTTTTTGATCGATTTGGTGTCTTCGGCAAAGTTGTAGGTATGGATACGGACTACACTGGAAAAAAATAATACACTGTAAAACAAATTTGGTGAATTTTTCAACTTCATTTTTCGATGTAAAATTGAATTTGCAATCAAAAAGTACTTTAGTGAAATTTTGATAAAGTGCACCGTTTTCAAGTTATAGCCATTTTTATGTAACTTTTTTCAAAATAGTCGCAGTTTTTCATTTTTTTAAATAAGTGCACATGTGTGCCCACTTTTGAAAAAAATATTTTTGAAAAGCTGAGAAAATTCTCTATATTTTGCTTCTTCGGACTTTGTTGATACGACCTTTAGTTGCTGAGATATTGCCATGCAAAGGTTAAAAAACAGGAAAATTGATGTTTTCTAAGTCTCACCCAAACAGCCCACCATTTTTCAATGTCGATATCTCAGCAACTAATGGTCCGATTTTCAATGTTAAAATATGAAACATTTGTGAAATTTTCCGATCTTTTCAAAAACAATATTTTCAAAATTTTCAAATCAAGACTAACATTTTAAAAGGGCGTAATATTGAATGTTTCAAAAGTGGGCAAACATGGGCACTAATTTAAAAAAATGAAAAACTGCGACTATTTTGAAAAAAGTTACATAAAAATGGCTATAACTTGAAAACGGTGCACTTTATCAAAATTTCACTAAAGTACTTTTTGATTGCAAATTCAATTTTACATCGAAAAATGAAGTTGAAAAATTTTTGCGACCAAAATTTCGATTTTTTGAAAAAATCAGTATTGATTAAAAAATTCATAACTCAGTCAATGATTTTTTGCACAACCTGGAAATTTCTGAAAAGTTGGCATTTTATGTCCTCTAAAACACATCAAAAAATATAAAAATGTAAAATAGTGTTTTTTTGCAAATCAAGTTTTAGTGTTTGAAAGTTAAATAAAAAAATCACAAATTTTTTTTACCGTGTATTATTTTTTTCCAGTGTAGTCCGTATTCATACCTACAACTTTGCCGAAGACACCAAATCGATCAAAAAATTCCTTCAAAAGATGCAGATTTTTGAATTTTCATACATCATTTTTGTATGAACAGCTGCCAAATTTGTATGGAAAATTATATGGACAAACTAATGATGCAAAATGGCTTCTTTGGGCATACCGAAGGCACCAAAAAAGTTTCAGTCGGATTAAAAAATACAAAAAAAATCGAATGACCGAAATCTGAGAGAACTGCTCTACTACAGTTTTCCTATCCTTCTGAAGTGACGAAATGGAATGCTTTTTATCGCCCATAAAATTTGTGTTGTGAAAATTTCAACTTCTACAACATCGTCTAGCGCAAAAACTTCGAATATTTTCACTATAAAACCAAAAATTCGAATCTTCGTATGTACGAGTCGTGCTTTGAGTCGTGCTGATTTTTTTATTTTGCAACTCGTTGCTTGAACTGTTACTTGCATAACATTTTACTCCCTTATTTATTCAGAAATGTGTTTCTGATTGAACATTCATGCTCAAATATATTCCAATTCACCGAATCACATCTGCGGCAAACTATACACAGTATGCCTGGCCGCTTTGACGTTTGAGATGCATTGTTATGATTATAATGCAATGACACACATCTCGAGCAACACGAGAAAAACGCGGATAAGGATTTTGACAGCTGAAATTATTTTCGCAAATTCCGAGTCAACAACTTATTTTTTTACAGACTCAAAGTGTTAAACAATAGACGTTAGTTAGTTACCTGTTGTCTCGCAAATTGCATTTAAAAAAATATTTTCAAGCATTTTTGCCGAACAGTACAGTCCAGATTCGATTTTTCGAAGCCTCGATTGTCCGAAGTGAGATTTTGCCAAGGCCTTCGGATAATCGAGTCTGGACTGTATCACAATTACCGTTATGTTATTATCAAAAATAAGCTAAATTTCAATGAACTTTTGAAGAAAAGAAAATCTCTTAAAATACAAAGTTTATAAAAAGACTCAAATGTTTTTAATTGATTACAAATTCATAAATAGGCAATATGCAATATATTCTGAAAAATTAGTAATCAATTTTACAAGTGTTTTCAAAGAAAATATCAACGATTCTCATTTTTTTGCCCCTGATTTTTAAGGACATTTTAAGGAGGAGGAGGGGGTGGGTGAAAGAAAGGATTGAATTTATAAAAATCATAACTAAACATCCGATATGCAAAAAAAAAAAAATTTAAATCAATAAATGAACAAAATCTTGCCGCCATCTTATATCTCAGAAAATCAGATAACTTTGGAGCATTTTGGAGTCACAGTCAGGTTAGAGACCCAAATTTTGTAAAAAATCAAAATTTGAGTACCTCGGATAATCGAGCTTATTTTCAATTTCCTAGAGTTGCCAGTTTTTGGTTTTTGGCAATGGCCACTAGCATTTTTCAACAAAACAGCATTTCCATTTTATGACTGAATTAACTATCCAATCATTTTTGCACTGATTATTTAACTTCAGTAAGACGAAAAAATGTAAGTTTAAGAACTTCACTAAAATAAAACTTAGAACTGCTCAATTTTGAGCAAAATTTCTTAAACATACAATGAATGCTTGTTGTAATCAATCAATATATTATATATATGCATATATTTCAATCATGAGTTTAAATATAGCTGTTTTCATGTTAAAAGTACCAAAGTTGCTGAAACTGTAAGAATTTATAATTGATCAAAACTTTAGTTAATTGTACTTAACTGAAGCATCATAATTGAAGTTTGAAATGATATTTTATAATAATAAATCAATAACAAAACTTTTTTTTAAATAAGCATGCGTGGTTTTATCAGCAACTGTAAACAAATCCATTGTTTTGTTTTGAACTATTTAAGTAATATGGAAAATTTGCATCAACATTACTTTTATCATTTTTATGTTTACAGTGGTTTTTGACACGTTTTATTTGATATTTTTTGGAAATATATGAGTTTAAAAGTCTGTTAAGTTTTTATGTTATATCCCGCCCGTGTGGATCAATCGGACCGCGCACTGGACTCACAATCCAGAGGTCGTTGGTTCGAATCCCGCGGCGGGCGCTCTAAAATTCTTTGTGTAAATATGGGTATTCGGCGCCGTCGCTCCGTGCCATACTTTCATACACTTAGGAGCCCAGGGCGGCGAAGTCCTTGTAGATAAAAAGGAAGACACTAGTGGTTGGTACTAGCAATGGTGGCCGACAGCTATAAAGTCAACTTCGTTTTTAAGTTTTTATGTTGTTTTAAGCCATATCTGTTTACAAAATTTATTTGTTTACAGTGAAAAGTTAGCAAGTGCCCACTTTTAATCTTTATATCTATTATTAGACCCACACCATGCATCAGAACATCAAATATCGGTTAAATTTGATATAAAAACAACAGTTTTCCTATAGTGGACCCGGGTCCACAATCGGATTATGGACCCGGGTCCACTATAGGAAAAGGGGGTCCATAACTGGCAAAAAACATTTTTTTTTTCAAATGGCTATTTTTCTGCACAAAAGCAAATAATTGATGAAACAAATAGTCAGAATTGTTCAAAAGACTTCAGATTTCATTGTGTTGTACAAAGGGTTATGAAATAGTGCTTAAAATATTGAATAATTGTGAAAAATGCTCGTCGACTCTACTAGGGGGTCCACTAATGGTTAAAATACCCAAGGACCTTTTCAATAACAAATATCTAGTGTTTTTTTTTATTAGGTCCTATAAACATATGAAAGACAATAGTTTATTGGTCCTTTTCAAAAAAAACTCTGGAAATAAACTAGATTTTTTTACAGATAGTCTGTTTGTCTGAGATTTCAAAATGCAAAGCTCGCAGCGCCCCTATCCGTCATTCCCCCAACTCCGTCAGATGGTTTTTAATTTTTCGTGCACTTTTCAAATAATCTTTTTTTTTTTTTGAAGAAAGGAAGGGGTAGGGGTGGCAGGGGATGTAGACTAAATTAAATCAATGCTAAACCAATAGACGAATCCAGTTTGAAATGGCCGCTAGGTGGCCAATGGTGTTAGAAATAACAGCTTCCATGTTTTTGAATATTGGAGCTCAGAAAAACTCAATTTTAAGCAAGAAAATGATTATTTATGATAAAAGGTGTATAGAATGTTATTAAAACAAAAACTGTTCGAAAAATTTGCAATCTAGATAAGTACACCGTTCAGCAGGAATTTTGTGCACCAAAAATATATAGTTTTCATATGTTAAGAATTTTATTTTAAAAGAAAATTTAAAAAAGTGTGAAAATAGAGACATTTAGTATGGGAGCTGTCAAATCTCTCACCATCTAAAAGCAGCGTTGAGCTGGATTTATTTATCGATAAACATATAACACTCAAACCTCGACCACCAGTTGTTGTCAAACGAACGGAGTAACTTTTTAGTCATGTTTTGAGATCTGAAGAAGCTACTTAGTAGATTTTCTGTTAGGATAATTATTAAAAATTTTGAGATTTTTTTTTTGGTTTGAACCATGGTTTAATTTTTTTAAGACCCTAATTAAATCAACAGTCTCGATTACTACATACTAGTTAGAGCTAAGAGTTAATACTGTTGCCGACCGGCATCCTCGGGGTAAAACTAGGACTAGGATTACTGATCGCAGACAGTAATCGCAACAAAAAAACCCGGGTTGGGGTTAGCACGGAGATATCAATGATAAAAAGAAGAGATTAGATTAAAACTAGAAACATCGTTGATCGTTGACACGCGTTGATCTGATCCGCAGGAAACTTTCCGAAGAACAGCTGGCCGGCGTAGCGTTGAACTTGTTCCGGATCCATTAGGAAGTCCCCCAGCTTGCTTTTCTTCGAGTCAATGGCGATGTTCAGGAGGCAAAAGCACTCAAGCTCGTATGTTGCGTCGTCACACTCTAAAAGGCCAAACTTGAAGAAGTGCGTCGGAACGACCACCTTGTTGTTGCCAATCATTCGAACGATTAATTGGCTCTCACCATTTTCGAGCACCTCCGGCACCAGCAATGAGCCCGTGTATACGTACACGTTCGCATAAGTCCCAGTCAACCTCCGGACGTGGTTTTCCAAGGTTTTCCAGATGCCGCGGTTGAATCCGGCCCCGATCTGCGGAGCCATATTGGACATGATGAACGTTTCGTAGCACGTGGACTTCTCTGCACATGCTGTTTGAATGCCCGCAGTCAAACTCGGTCCCCTTGAAATCGTTCAAGTGTGAACGAAAGAACGGGTGCTGTTCCTCATCCACGGGGTAGTTAGAGCTACGGTTCTCCTTGCCGAACATGTCCTCCGTTAACCACTCAAACGACCAGAATGGTATACGGGAGCGCTGATCATACGACCGGACGTAACTACTGAGAAAACCAGCGAGTACAGTATTGGTTGGGGCCTTCATTTTCTCCTTGAGCCAATGTTGCGGCTTTTGCTCAGCCGCAGCGTTGTACAGCGGTACTTGTTCGGTGCACGGGTATGCCGGGTATGGATCGGGGACGGCCATCACCGATGGCTCGGTTGCCAACCGCCGGTTTATTTTGTCGATGATAATTTGATATTTGATGGAAGAAGAACAGGACAAGATTGGTAAACTCGATCAAATATGACCATTCGGACGGTGAAAATTTTATAAACATTTGCTCCCTTTTTTTCTCGAGCAAAGCTCGTTTTCGTCGTACTTTTCAATCCAGTTTGAAACAGTAGATGGGTGCTTGCCATACATTTTGGTCAATTGAGTTCCTGCCGAGCATGCACCATGTCTAAAAAGACAATTGATTTGTGTTCAAATTCACTTTTTAATATTTAAATAAAAAATTACCACCTTGAGAGGTTTAAAATCAATATTTTTCTCAGAATGACAGTTGTTGATGAAAATTATATTTGAAATTATGAAGAATATCAATGCTTGCTGTACCGTTTTAGTTTCAGTTCAGTTAGTTTATCTGTCATGCGGCTGTCATGCGACCATTTTTATGATGTCATACCAACGCCAACAAATTCTAATTATTAACGCCCGCAGTAATACTCTATTTTTTCCAAAAATCTAGAAATTCAAATTCTATAGAATCAAAAATTAACGATAAAGGTATTTGTGAATTTAGCAATTTTTAATTGAAAACTTTTAAAAATATTTGTACACACAAAGAAAAAATACTCTAAATTTAAAAAGATCGTTCGTTGGATTAAAAGTTCGCGTTGGTGAATATTCGTAGAAAGTTCAATCTTTTTAATTTAAAAGTTGGAAAGTTTTTGATACTACCATGCACTTCTGGAACAAAATCGTTTATCGGTAAAAGTTTTTTACTTTTATTATAAGAAGAAACTTTTTTATGGCAACAATAAATAACATTTAACATTACAGTGATGATTTTCGAAAAATGTGATGGATTTTATTTCTATTTTTATTTTTATTTTAATATTAAAACTGCTGCTTATGCTGCTTAACATCGCGGCCTACATTTTGGAGCGCGACAGCGATGTAGAGAACAGGGTGGTCTCGTTGCCGGCCATCATCAGGACAGGCTTGGAGGAGTTGGCCATTGGGTGTTAATTCGGGAAGGTAAGTCGACGTTTTCCGACTGGGAAGTGAAGCGCCTGAACCGATAGTTCCCGATCACATCGTCCTCCTTCGGAATGGCACAGATGTTGCCAGTTCATCCGGCCGAAGCTGCGCCGTCGCGAGTTGAGAGTTTGCGGGCGGGAGTTGCTGAAAGAGTTTGAAAGTAAATTAAATTGGCTAGACACTGAACACATTCTCAATACTCACCGGTGACTTCTTCGGTATTCCAGGTAGATGTTCTTGATCAGGTTCGTCGGATATCGCTCCAACCTCTGGAAGTAATCCGAGTACGACAGCTTCAGGACCTGCGGCTTTCGTACAGACGGTTCTTCCAGAACTGGTGCAAACTGTTCTTCCGGATGTTTATGTAATACTCGTCAAACATGTTCCGCACCGAGAAATGGACTGCGGACCCTCAGGACATCCCACACTATCCCGTCATCACTTCCGGCACATAATGCTGCTGATGGTCGTAAACCGCCGGCACCGAGTGCAACATCCGCGCTGACAACCTCCGATCGCTTCTCGTCGTTTCCCTCTTCCGTCGGATCCTTCTCCTCACCGTTAAAATTAACTTTATCGAATACAACCGGTGCAAATTCACATCCGCATAAATGGCGTCCTACAAAAACAAACAAAATCAAACACAAACGCCACCAAACACCCAAGCTTTCTTCTTACCCATTTCGGTCGTGAAACAGCTGCAGATCCGGCAGGAACTGGCCTCATCCTTTTGAAAACCAACTTTCCCCTAATCCCCTAACCTTGTTCCGCACCATCCTCCTTCGAAGGTATCCGCGTACAAGTCCTGGCTGCGGACGCGTTCTGTTTTGATTGACGTCGTGGACCCCCCACTCACGAACCACCGGAATCACCTAAACGTTTGTTTACATTTTGGACTTAGACGTACACGGTTTCACGATAACGACAAAATGAAAGAAATTATACAGTCGAATTAAAAGTTAAAACTTTTAAATAAGTTAGCAATGAGATTTTCAAAAACTGTAGCATTAAGAGTTTTCATTTTCAAAACAAGAAAAAAACTTTTAATGTAGCAAATTTTAACCACTTATTAATTTAAAAGTAAGTTACTTTTGTCATAACCATAATATTTTTTTGTGTGTAGCAGCCTAATTTAATAATTTTATATTTTTATTATTTTATAGCTTTATAGTTTTATAATTTTAAAGCTTTTAAGTTTTATAATTTTCTGTAAACTTTTCTTGGGGGGTCACGAAAAGAATGCGCAACATTTCTTGTCCGCGTTTCTTTCGATTACTTACTTATTACTTAACTTATTTAATTTGTACTCTTCATTTTTTTTTTACTTCATGCGTGATTTTGCGGAAAAATCTCAAACCAATCAAACTCACCACGGTTTATTTTGGTTTGCATTTTTCACTCGTTTTTTGATGCTTTTTGTTCTATGATGTACGTCTGTTCTCTGTGACAATAATAAACACGTTTGAAAACCATTTTTGATTTTTTTTTATTTTAGGCTGTTGCTAATATTTTTACAAGTTTTTGTCCCATTTTATACAGTCTGTTTGCCTGTGGTCAACACAATTTCAGCACTCGCAGAAGTCGCAGCGCCCCTATCCGTCATTCCCCCAACTCCGTCAGCTGGTTTTAAATTTTTCGTGCACTTCCCCGCGGTTTTTTCTTCAATCAGAGTCCGTTCTTCTTATTGTTCGTTTGGATTTCTGTGTGATTGGATCCGCGCGTGTGTGGCATCGGTTGGCATTTTTCCGCAACAGGTTCTTCTGCTCTGGGGTCATTCCGATTCCCCGGACAGATTTTGCGGGCCGCTTTCTTTGTTCAAGTAGAGTAATTTGTGTAGTTTTTTTTTATCGAAAATGGACCAAAACGACACCGCTTTGACGTGTGCCGTCAACGTTGAATGGCTCAATCCGTCCGGGATCGTAATCCGGAAGATTACCTACAAGCAGGCCCAACTCCGGATGATTCGCAACTCGCTGAAGGAGATATTTTTGGAGGTGTCGACGGCGAAGGCGACACCAATTAAAATCAAATTAAAAGGTAATAGTATTTTGAATTTTAACTTTATTCAAAATGACCGGAATTCTCCGCCACAGGCTTCAAAGTGTTCTCCAACTTCATGTTGGACGGCAAGGCCACCATCCGGTTCAGCGAGGAGGAAAAGTGCACCGTTTTCCTGTCGAATGCTCCACCCAGTCTTCTCGTGGCGTTCCTCAAACTGATGGCGGTCAAAATTGCCAACTCCAGCTCGAACGGTCTCACGAAGGAGGAACTGTTCAAGAAGACCCGTGCCCATCAACTCTCGGACAAGCCCAACTCGTTCGACGACATCAGTCCGGTGACGAACGCGGAGTTGGCCCGCGCGAAGAAGATGGCCATCGGGAAGGGATCTACCACGACTCCGTCGCCGTCGCAGAAGCGCAAGCGACCATCTGGGGATGGGGTGGATCGACCTGCCCCGAAGAAGCTGTACACGGCGTCCCCGCTGACGTCGGTGGAACCGGAAGTGCTGAACGAGCAGCAGAAGGCGGTTCTGGAGGCGTGCAAGTCGGGCCGGAGTCTGTTCTTCACGGGGAGTGCGGGCACGGGCAAGAGTTACCTGCTGAGGAAGATCATTTCGACGCTGCCACCGGATGGAACCGTGGCGACGGCGTCGACGGGCGTGGCCGCGTGCTTGATCGGCGGCACGACGCTGCACTCGTTCGCGGGGATCGGAAGTGGAGAGGCTGCCCTGCAGAGGTGCTACGAGATGGCATCGCGACCCGCTTCGGCCTCGATTTGGCGCAAGTGCAAGCGGTTGATCATCGACGAGATTTCCATGGTTGATGGGGATTACTTTGAGGTGAGTTGGTTTGAATGGTAGTCACGACCTTAGCTAAATATTGCTCATTTTCAGAAAATCGAAGCCGTTGCGCGTTACGTCCGGAAGAACGACAAACCCTTCGGCGGAATTCAGTTGATCTTGTGCGGAGATTTCTTCCAGCTGCCTCCGGTCGTAAAGCAGGACAAGCTCTCTCGTAACGCTTACTCCCAGAACCCGGACCAGGAACCGCTCGTTCGCTTTTGCTTCTCCACCAAGGCGTGGAAGGAGTGCGTCCAGTATTGCTATGAACTGACCGAGGTCCACCGACAGAAGGATCAGTCGTTCGTGTCCATTCTCAACAGTATTCGGATCGGTCGCGTCACGACGGAGATCCGCGACCGGCTGGCGGCCACCGCCAAGCAGAACGTCAACTTCGAGGGAATCCTCGCGACCCAGCTTTGCTCGCACACTTCCCACGCGGACACGATTAACCAATCAAAGCTCAACAACCTGACCGGCGAGGAAAAAACGTTCCATGCAATCGACAGCGATTCCCACATGACACAAACGCTGGACCAGCAGGTGCAGGCCCCAGGCAAGCTCACCCTCAAAATCGGCGCCCAAGTCATGCTGCTCAAGAATCTCAACATCGCCGAAGGCCTCGTCAACGGCGCCCGTGGTGTCGTCCTAAACTACGTCCAAGGCTACCCCACCGTCCAGTTCAAGAAGCGCCAACTCCTCGTCAAACCCGAAAAGTGGTCCATCAAAACGGCCGGCGGTCTCGTCGTAACGCGCGCCCAACTCCCCCTCAAACTAGCGTGGGCATTCTCAATCCACAAGTCCCAGGGCCTCACCCTGGACTGCGTCGAAATGTCCCTCTCAAAAGTGTTCGAAGCAGGTCAAGCGTACGTCGCCCTCAGTCGCGCTCAAAGCCTGGAAAGTCTTCGCGTGCTCGACTTTGACTCGAAGCAGGTGTGGGCCAGTCCGCAAGTGTTGGAGTTCTACCGAGACCTGCGACGGCAGATTCGTGATCGCGAGATGATGGCGCCGATTGCGGTCAAGCGAAAGGATGGCGGCGGCGGCGGGTTGAAGAAGTCCCTCTCGGCGATGGGACTGAGCAAGTCGATGATGAGCAAGCCGCTCGTAACAATCAACTAAAGAGAAAGATAGAAAATTACCTCATTTTCGTACCAACTATTCCGTATTTATGATTTTCCATACCGCTCATTTAGCAAGGCTTAAGTAAATGCAATTTATGTTACTAGGATAAAATGACTCGATAGACTCGAACGAAACTATATATTCAAATTACTTATTTTTTGTACTGACTGCTATAAAAAACTGCCAACAAATAAAATGAATGAATAGTAAGTTATACTTGTTGACCTTTTTTTGTTCTCTGAAAGAATTTATTAATATGAAAATTATTCATGATTAACCAGAAATACCTAAACAAACGTTCCTCAACTTTTATTCTTCAATTCAAAATTTGTTGTTTCTTTAATCTTATCTAACCCTAGCGTACATCCTTACGAGGACATTCAAAAAAAAATCAAACCATCCACATTAACGACCCCCGGGTCTTTTGTGGTCTCTATTGCAAGTTTCTGCTCGAACATAGGAGTCCGAAGGCTTGAATGGGGAGAGCACCCAAACCTCTTTCTACTCCAAGGAACCTTTCACCCCAGTGTTTGAACTGACGACCTTTGGATTGCGAGTCCAACCGCCGCCAGCGATTCCACCGGAGTAGGCTTGGTTTGGTGTGTTGTTTGTACTAATGGCATGGAGACGACTCCTACACCTGGAATGACTTAACGGCCTAACAACCAAGACCGGGACCGACATTTTACTTCCTCATCCGATGGAAGGTTGGAGCAGATGGGAATCGAACCCAGAATCATTCGCTTACAAAGCGGACAGCGTAACCATTCGGCCACGCACTGCTACGAGGACATTCTGGAGAATATTAATTATTCATAGTAATTTGCAGTGCGCCGTTGCATAAGAAGGCATTGAAACAACACTAATTCGTCAAAGTAGATTAAGTTTGAGCACGAATGTTTGAAAAACAACACAGTTCTGAATCTACAGGATAGGAAAGAATGTTGGGAATCGGTAAAATCAGGAAAAAGTCGGGAATTCACCAAAATCTGCAAAATAAAATCAAAATAAATGCATTATTATTTGTACTCAATTAATTTTGAGCATTTCTAGCAAAGCAATCGATTGGCCAATGATTTTTTTTATTGTATGGCTCATTCTCACCTCCCAGACCCAATGTTATTCCTGATGACGGTATAGGTAAATAATATAAATAAGGCTTGATTTTCATAAATCGTTAAAAAATAACTATCATAACTTTTGGTAGAATTGACCAATTTGTATGCTTCCGGTTGCAAAAGACCCAGATTTGTCTATATTTTTAACTGTCAGATGGGAGACAAATATTGTCCCCCATCTGACAGTTAAAAATATAGACAAATCTGGATCTTTAGCAACCGGAAGCATCCAAATTTGTCAATTCTACCAAAAATTATAAGATATTTAAGAAAAAATAGGGGTCAAATGACTACCCGAGCGTTTGAGTGCTATTAAACCAAATTAACTGTGTTACGTTTCTTCAATAGTAAATTAAAAAAAACGCCTGTTGAAATGTTTTGCACAAAAAAGTGGTTAGAGATGAAGTCTTTTTAAAAACAGATTTTTTTATTGGAAAATCAAAACACTTACAACTTGATTTTTGATATTAAATTTCAAAACCACAAAATTTAAAGGAAACATAATAAATTAATAGTTTAATTTTTTTGGAACAAATATTCTCAAAAAAATTTATGAGATCAAAAATAAAAATTAAATATTGGGCTTCTGCTCTTTTTTAGTTTATTTCTTTAGTTTATCGACAAACAGTAGTTTTGTATGTGCAGTACAGAGTTTTGGTAGAGATCCTAAATAGGGTCTCTAAGTTTTGGGAGATCCTTTCAGCTGTGTATGAGACATTTATCACAATAGATGCAAATAAAGTTGGTTGTAAAGGTAAACAGAAAACAGGAAAATAACACGCAAAAAAACCTGTCATTCTGTTATTTTTAACAACATTATGCAGCAAAAAATCCGATGGTAAAATCGCATGCAAAAGCATGCACATCACCTTTGTGAACAAAAGCATGTAATATTGTATGAGAAAACGTGTACACAAAAAGCATGTACAAAAGAAAAATAAATAAATTTTCCACACCCCAAAACTAACATCGATTTGGTCAGAGTCATATCCAGATTACCAAGTCCGCGCCCCAACCATCTCGGCTATCTCACCGCCTTGTAAATTGGGTGTTCAACGACGATGTAACTGTAGGTTTCCCGTACGTCGTATACTGAATTAACTCTATACGATGGATGGAGATCGTACAACTACAGCGGTGATTTAGCCGAGATGGTTGGGGCGCGGACTTGGTAATCTGGATATGACTCTCACCAGATTGATGTTATTTTTGGAGTGTGCAAAATTTATTTATTTTTCTTTTTTACATGGTTTTTGTGTACACGTTTTCTCATACAATATTACATGCTTTTGCTCACAAAGGTGATGTGCATGCTTTTGCATGCGATTTTACACATATTTTTTTACTGTGAGACAATTTTAAAATAAACCTTGAAATTTTATGTATTGTAAAGGTTTAGTCAATTGTATTTTTTCTTTAATTTTTTTTTCGATGGATAATTTTTAAAATCTTTCTAAAGTTGGCTTAATTTATTAATATCATGCTAAACTTTTAATGCATTAAAAGTTTACCCGACCAATTTTCAATTTAACTCGTTTTATTATTTATCTAAGCTTTTATAATATCCATCCACTTCACTATACTGAAAAAATATCATGTTTTCAGTTATGAGCAATTAAGCTTATATCTGTGAGGCCATACATCCAATTGAAATGCTGTCAAAGACAAACTTAGCGGAAATTGGACGAGCTTTTCGGTAAAAATAATTATATCGGGGTTCAAATCCCGGCTCGGACCAACACAACTGGTGATCTTTTCCCATCTGGATTCTATTCCATTTAGTAAAGGGAAGGTAGTGTATCGACACAAACTGACCCTTAGGAAGACAACCTATGGAATGTTAACATTAACCTTAACATGTTAACATTAAGTTGATTAATAAACTGTCACTGAATCCGCTTTGTAAATGCCGGCCCCGATACTCTTCACGGGTGTTCCCTTCTGGAACAGGGAAAGATTTACTTTTATAACATGTCTACAAAGTTTTATTGAAATCGGAGAGGGTTGAGTACAATAGTACTAGAAAAATTCCTAATTTCAAATCCTTTGAAAATTATTAAAATTTGAGTACATATCGACGCCAACATTTCAAAAAGCATCATGTACAAACCATGCGTTTTGAGAAAAACGCATTAGAATGTTGAGCATCCATTTTCAATTCCCATTTTAATATAAAAGCAAAATAAGATGTTCTAATGATAACAAACGATGAAAAACGTTGCTTTTATTGATACTTGATCATCCAAATTCAATAAAACATTATTTCCGTAATTTTATTTGAGAAAAACAAACATAACTTCTTTTGAAATCACCAACGTCTATATCACCCTGCTGTCATTGAGGGGGACGCGTTTTTCTTCGCCGAATGTACATGGCGCTTTGTTCATGTAGAATTTTTTTCGTCACGAGGTTCATGTAGTCTTTTGTTTGACAGGTTGACAGGGCTATATAAACAGGGAATGCTGATGGCAGAGATTTTGTTTATGTTACTTTATTTACAATCATGATCAAACAGACTTTACTGAAGTAACTTTTGCTCATTTTTGGTGGAGAGGTAGCTTATTAGGAGTACTTTCAGAGTATGCAATAACTCAGAAAGTGTCAAAATGTACATGATGCCTTTTGAAATGTTACCGTCGATATATGAAATGTTATTAGTAAGGGCTAATAATTTTTCAAGGCACAATAGTTCATATTTCGTTCCACTCTAAAAACCCTTTTTTGAAAAAAAAAGAATGTAAAATCCTGATAGTTAGCACAGATATAGAACAGACTCTCTCAAAATACTCACTTATCACCATTTTTATGATTTAAATTTTGCAAAAAAAGGTGGACGAAACAATTATTTTCACTTTTTCAGCGATTTCAGGATTGTGACATTTAAATTGAAATAAACCCACCAATTTCAGTTGTTCTTATATTTACACAATTTCATAAGAAATAACCAAATTGTTTCAACTACCAGCCAGCGCAGCGCAGTGCAGGACGACACTCTTTTTCGCTTCTTCATTTTTCCCCCCAACTAATGCTCCTCCTCGGCCTGCTTCATTCCGGAACCGACCGGTCCGTGGCGTCTCTCCCAGACCATGCGGTGCTTCTGCTTCATGTACGCAGTCTTGGCGTTGGCGTAACCTCCGAGGTCACCATCTAGAGAAAATTTATTTGGGTTGTTTAAACTATGTAGAATTTTATATGATTTGTCAAACTCACACTTGATGAACCAGTTTTCCGCGGCCTTCTCGTACTGGTCCAGCAGGGGACGGCACTTGCGCTCGTGGTCAGGCTGCTCGTACAGGACGCAGTCCTCAAAGCGTTGGCGCAGAATGTTCAAGATTTCGTTGTCGACCATCCTGAAAGGTAGAATAAGTTTCAAAATGCATTAACATGAGCGATATCCATCGGGAAACTCAATTAGGACAATAATCGTTTGTTTGGATGACTCCATTCAAGTGAATAACGTTACAATTGGTTGGCGAATCGGATCAAGTTCAAAAATAAATAAGCTTATCTCTAGTGCAGACAGAAGTAACCCAACAGGGGAGGAAAATAAGGCAGACGAGAGTAGTGTGTAAATTGGTTACCTCGACAGAGTAAATTAAACATCCCGGCAAAGTTGGACAAAACAGAAAAAAAGAAACGTTTTATGGAACCAGCGTCAAGTCATGGACACGCCGCAGTTCACATGCCCGCGCGCTCAAATAAACAGTCAGTCAATTTCGAATCAATCAATCTGGCGCTGCTGGAGCAACGAGCACGGTCCGGGGGCGTGAGTGACGAGCTTGGGTTGTTTTCGTCCCTTCTCTAAGTCAATATGTATATATTTTTGTGGTTTTGGTTCACAAACGATTGCTGATCAATTAAATATGAATCTATTTGTATTTGGCGGTCAATTCATAGGAAGTCAGTAATTGTTTAAACATTAATTGTAGTCCCAATGTAAAACTATTTTTGAGTAGAACTAGCCCGAAAAAGCATTCTAGAAGAACTTGTGGGTAGAATACCCCTTAAGTTTTTTTTCTTCAAATTTTAGTACACTCATTAAAGCGGCCAGTACTACTGCGTTACATTAACCGCATGAGACAGATTCTTTTAACGGACTCACAGAACTAGCAGGTGAGGAAGAAGGCGTGGAAATATCGTTCACTTGAAAATTTCACTTTGGTCGCTGACTTCATTCTTCAATTCTCGAATTTTTATTTTGGAAAAGTCCAATAAACAAAAACTTTATTTTTTGGATTTTGGTTGTTCTAGAATAACCTTGACTCAAGGCGGATTCAAAAGCACTCAAAAAGCAAAAAAAAATGGGCCTTTAAAAAAACTGTAAAATTTAAGACCTTGTGCACTGATTTTTTATTGATTTTTTTTATTTGGATTAAACTTTGTGAAGAACATTCTGGCTGGCTATCAAAATATCCAAAAATCTGTAACTTGAGAACAGATTTTCTGATCGTTTAGGTGTCTTTGTCAAAGTTGTAGGTATTGCTTTTTAATCTGTAAAAGTCACTACCACCTCAAAAATATAGAGCATGAGCATGAGAGACCACCCATGGTTGTCCTTCTCCGTTGCTGAACAGGACCGTTATATGCTATCAGCACAATCAATCATACACTTCAACGATCTAGTGGTGTTTCCCTTATCAACAGCATGCATGAATGCGCTGAAAAGATAAAACACCAAGGTCGCTGAAACACGAATGTGTGCAAATAGGTAACAGTCATTGGCCACCAACGGCGCCCGCCATGTCAGTTTGTAGATCTCGAAGGAACGGGACGGGACAGGGTGGGTTCTATACGATATCCACACCCCCGCGTGTGCCGGAAAACTACTTCTACTTGGGATTTTGTTAGTGGGTAAGGGTAATGGCCAGGATTCAACATAGAAGATGATGATGTGACCCAAATAATCGTTATTTTTTATTAGATAGGGGAACAGCATCTAATTCCAGCGTGCCTCTAATGTTGCCATATCAGCACTTTGACATTCAATTACAGCTCGTAAAATGCGTTTTCAACTGAAATCGAGTAATAAATAGCTCAATAAGAAGTGAGCAAGCAAGTTTCTATAAAAAGTTTTGCAAAATTAGTTGTTTAAATAGTGAAAAAAAAACCTGCCAAACATACGAGAATTTTCCCTAGTTTATATATTATTCTCAAGGCAAGCAATCGGATGCTGCTGTTGAGAAAATTCCCGTTTATTTGATATGGCATTATATGAATGGTATATATCTTAGGCAGCCGGCTGTGGAAAGATAAAACCAATGTTATGTTTAATTATTTAGAAAGATATTAAAATCCGCGTAACACTGGTAACACGAGTTGATGCTAAAAGATTTACGTATATGAATGATTTATCAGGCCATACTTAAAACATTAGGCGGGATTTTGTATAATCACGGGGAGGAATGTCTTGAAACCTCAAACGAATTATCTCAACAAACATTACCGGATGGACTACCACCTCAGAAAATATAGATCAGGAAATCTCATATAAATTTGCTTATAACACAATGAAATAAATGAAATTTTTGACTAAAAAAATAAAACTTTACAGCCTACAAAATTTCAAAAAATTCTATTTGCTGGAGTCAAACTTTTATGGTATTTCAATATTTTGATAAACTCAATTTACGAAATGTCAATTTATCTTTTACGAATAAAACCGCTCTCTCAAATAGCAATTCAGATTTTCACAAGCTTTTGATCAGCTAGAACACTTGTCTAGAACCTGGTTAAATATCGAAACTTTTTTTTATTGGGCAAATTTGTTTTAAACGTATTTGAAAATAACAATTAAAGATTAACCTTTAGTAGAGCGAAACCAGAAAAGCTTCCCAAATATAATTTTAAAATCAAAAATTTAATTAATGTGCTATTTAAAAAAATGATTGCTGTCGTCATCAAATTCTATACAAATCCGTATCATACGAAATAATCTGTACAAAAACCCGCTAAAAGGGTCGAAAATCCGTCAAGAATCTCAAGAATCAAGAATTACTAACGAATCTAAATGGAATAATGAGGATTAATTGTAATAAGTCAAGGATTACTTTTAATTAACCAGAATTACTTGGAATTACCAGAAAGGCCGTTGAAAATATTTTTCAAAGTTTATGCCGTCTTTCTTTTCAAAATCAGCCTGAATTTTTTTTTCAAAAAACTTCGCAATTCGCAATTTGCAATTTTCAGTGTAAGAACGGGCCTTGACCGATCTTATGCACTAGGTTCCCGACGAACACGCACTGCCCTTACACCTACATCTTACCCTTGCTCTGAGTCAGTACGAGCAGCACGCTAGAACACGCTTTGAGTGTTCGTGCCAGGCATGCACATCTTCTTTTCCGGTTACGCATTTTAACTCGGCCGGGGGTGGTACATTACGTAGGGTTTGATGTAAGTATAAGCGCCTAACCATTTATAGTGTGCCTACCAATTTTCATTAAAGCAAAAAAACTGTTTAATTTTTAGTTTGAATTTAAAAATTAATTATTATTTACTGTGTATTGTTTTCTCCTGAAATCTTGCCTAATGTTGAATCGTGTTTATCTGTTGCTATTTCTTTTGTCGCGGTGTTTTGTTACAATATTTTGATCCTAAGCATTTTAGAAAAGTTTTTCAAAACTACAATAGTAATATTTGTGTTAATCCTCTAATCATTCCATAAATTGAGTAAGGGCTCGAACCTCACTTGCTTAAGAAAAAGGTGAAGTTTCAAAACAATGAACAGTGAAGGAAATATATTATGTAAAGAATCTATAGAAAGATAGTAATTTATGAAGTAGATAAAGAAATTAACAATAGTTAATAAATAGAGGTAACAAACAAGCTAAGATTGTTTTGAGGGCAATTTACAGGGAAGATGCGAAATAATTCAAATAGATAAATAAAGAAAAGGCACATGATAAACAAAATTGACATAGCTGCCAAATTAAGGGAAAGCAGACAGTTTGTTAAGAGAATCAAATATGTAAAATCGAAATCAAATGGAGGATAGTAAACAGAAGCCGTTTTAGAAAATCAGTGAAACAAAATAAAAAAAAAGACAGCTGTTAGCTGAAATGGAAAGAAGAGAAACCTGCGATGCTCAGGTACATCAACAGCAGTTGACTCAACATACTGCGAATCAAAACAATACCGTCTACAATCACAAATTACTTCCCTTTCCCACATTGACGCGCCGGTCAAAGGTTTACGAGTCGTTTCCACAGGCCACCAGCTAGGTTACACCTTGTCATCATGATGACTAAACCAAGCCAACGTGGAGGTAAGAAAATAGGACACTTGCAAGGAACCAGAGCCATGCTGTTTTGTCTAAACAGCACTATGGATGTAGTTGGGCTCCTTCCGGGATGTTCCTCGCCTGGGTGTCAACCGACGCGTATCATCAGTATCATGAACCCTTGGCCTGCAATTTTAAATACATTTTCTTGCATTTAAAATCATATTTAGCATATTTAGGCTTTTGGTGAAATTACAATTTACAGTACCGCGAGATTTTGAAACCTAATGATTGCAAAACAACTGGGCTGGTATAAAATTCATTTTATAACACTTTTTTTTTTCATTCAAATGATACGATGGATTGTAATTTTTTTTTGCTTGTTGAATTTTGGAAGGTTGAAAATTTGAATGGTTGAACATTACATCTTTTTTGAGTAATTTTACCTAAATGATGTACAAAATATGAAAATTTCACCAGTTCTTGATGTAAAATTACATTTCTTTTTTTAACCAATAATCTGTCACCAACCTCAGATGTAGTATTACCATTATTTTTGTTTTGCTTGAAGTACTAGTGCTTTTAGGGTGTTGATTGGTTTTTCCCCTAAAACAAAAATGTAGTTATGTGTTTTTTAATTTCATTTTAAAAAGTTTAAAACATAATAATTATTGTATTTATTTTTCATGAATTAATGAAAAAAAAAACTTTAATTACTGCGAAATAACTAAGTATTTTATTGATTCACTGTGGAATTACTGAGTGATTTCGGAATAATGAATTACTTGCTCAAAATTCGAGTGATACCGAATTACCAGTCTGGCACGATGCTGGTAACCCAACGTAGAGTTGATTTTTTGAGTGACGATAACTCTATGCAACAACTATGGTCCGATTTTCAATGTAAAAAATAGAAAAAAAAAACGAAGTTGACTTTATAGCTGTCGGCCACCATTGCTAGTACTTACCACTAGTGTCTTCCTTTTTATCTACAAGGACTTCGCCGCCCTGGGCTCCTAAGTGTATGAAAGTATGGCACGGAGCGACGGCGCCGAATACCCATATTTACACAAAGAATTGTAGAGCGCCCGCCGCGGGATTCAAACCGTCGACCTCTGGATTGTGAGTCCAGTGCGCGGTCCGATTGATCCACACGGGCGGGATGTAAATGTATGTATGTACGGGCGGGATGTATGTAAAAAATAGAAACTATCGTGAAATTTTTCGTTCTTTCGACTAAGAATATTTTCAAAATTTTCGAAACCCTCTACAACCCAACCCCGCTTCTAGACGGGCTTCGATTAAAAAAATCGCCAAAATTCCATTTTTCAACAAATTTGTAGGTTTTTAAATAGCATTGGAAAGAAGAACTCTTAAATTCTTTGCCAATGTAATTTTTTAGGGGTCAACTTTGGCTGTATTTTTTACTAACATTTCCTATATTATAAGTAAAAAGAAGTTTGCAGTAATTTTTATAGTGTCTCAGACTGTGCTTCTTCTTTTTTTACAATTTAAATGATAATGGTGCCATTCTATAGTAGAAAATGTGAAAACAAGCAATAAAAATGATCAAGTGACTGTAAAACCATGAAAAAATTAGATAGGCAAAATCTAATGATAGGAGGTGGTAGAATAGGCCAAATACTACCAAAAACAAACATAAAATAAACAAGATAAATGCAAATTAAAATACATAAAACCAAACAAGAAAAACATAAAACAAGAGAAGTTAAGTTTTTCGAAGAACAAAACGGGAAAAATAAAAATTCTCGAAAAGTAGAGGGTTGAGGACTCAATTCATTTTTGCTACCAAAATCGCCACCGAATCTCGTAAACATGACGATCGGCTGCAATCCAAATACCACTGATAATTAATTAAATTAGTCAATTCGTTGTCAGCATGATTCTATCGAATCGAGCTAAAGTTGATCTGTGGCCAGAAAATGAACACCAATTGGCATTTCGATACACCACACACAACAAAAACCTTCAACCATAATTTGCTGCAATTTTGTCTGTTCTGAAAAAGCAGTAAATAAATTGTAGCCAAATTTGCACACCTTTCGATGTCGTCGTCGTCGTAGTCGGCTTCGTTTGCCAGATGCCCCCTGCCAGCCAAATTGGAGCCACTATACGGGGGATGTCAGCAGCAAATAAAATAATCGTTTTGCGTTCGTTCCGACTGATTGTGTGTTTATGTGGCGATCCACCCACTCGGTTCGGACTGAGGAAGAAGAGCATAAAACTCCTCCACGCGCATTCAAGTGGGGTGGTGGTGCAGTAAAAATACACAACCACCATCGCACAATATTTTGGAAGAAAATTGGTGGAAAAAAATTAGTACATTTCTCCAGCTGTTGATTCTGATCAAATATTAAATTGAATGCATAAGTAGAAACTTCCATCGTAGAATCTTTTAGTTGATGCTATATTATGAAGCTAAATTTAAATTTTCTTCAAAAACTAACACTGATAGGTTAATAGATCTCGATCCCCGAATAGACTAAATATGTTTGCATTATTTTGGCCAGAAATAAACTGCGAGCGCCGGTGTCGATTCGAACCGCTCTGGACGATTATCGGAATGTGGTTGAGATTTAGATTAAAATTGGTCAAATCTTATGCAGCAATTGACAAAATGAAAAATTTAAAAAAAATCATTTCCAGCGCCAATTTTCTTGCCGTCTATTCACAGTGGATTTCCTTTGTTCTTAGGACCTTTTGAAAAAAATATGCAGAAATCGCGTAATTTGAAATTTGATACTATGTTTTGAAAATGTTGCTTCTGTTTAGAAGCTCTTTGTTGAATAACATTAAGCCGTTATTTATCAAAGTTTATGTCAAAAGTTCGACATAAAAAAATTCCATGATGAAAAAACACAAATTCAAATATTTAAGAATGGTTTTGAAAACATAGGAGACATATATCAAAAAAAAGTTGAAAGTTTCCTGATCTCAGATAAATGTCAGATATTATTCGAAGGTTTCGTCTTCCTCAATTTTTTTTCCAGAAAATCTGAGCCAAAAATTAATATTGCATAAAATAACAATACAGTACTTGTTCAGTAACTGGGCTGAGAACGTAGTCCAGTTACCGAATGCTGCTCGCTAACTGGGCTGGTTGAAAAATGACGAGGGGAACAAAAAAATAAAATAAAAATTAAAGTAACTCGGAAATACTTCCAGAGCAAACCCTCGAATTTTCCTTTGAACATAAAATTTAATGACAACTGAAAAAATATGTTTTATTTTTGTATTTTTTGTTTTTGCATCCACTGACCTCCCAAGCAGCATTTATTGTCGCCAAGCCTTATTTGCAACTAATTCAAAACAATCCAATATTGCTCAGGCAACATGTACGCAACACTCCTGGTGACAAAAAAAGCGCACGACAACAACGCGATTGGCAACAATAGCCAGATAGTTGTGAACGTGTTGCAGCAACGTTTCCTATGCGATGCTAAGTTTTGTAGGAGAAATCGATGGTGTTGCAACAATGTAACAAATATGTTGCAAATATGTCACCATGGTGGTGAAATTTTCGGTTGCTTGACATCAAACGTGCAGCCGAAATGATTTCAAGCGCAACAAAAATATAATTAATTTCTGAGTTAATATGTTTCCGCTTTGGTTTCGCTACAAAACAAAAATGGATAAGTCTCGAAAAATAAACCTGTCGCATTTTTTGTCGACAGCAAAAACAATTGTTTTTCTTAAATGTATAGAAGGTTATTTCCATGGCAATTCCAAGTTTACCGAGTAGAATTGCATTCTGCTCAGGATTTTTTCATGCGCTCTTAATCTTTTTAAAATTTGCTGTTTTTTCTGGAGCCATTTTAGTATCAAAATTAAAAAAAGTTGGCTAAAATATCTGAAATTATTTGGGCTTCAATCCTAGCTAGGCAAAATGACAATTCTGTAGCAAAAAGTTACACAAAATGAGTTAAAATAGCTGAAAATTGATTGTTAAAATATGTTTTTCCAATCAACCATCATGGCGCTTTGTATGCACAGTAGCCTGTCCCATTTTGAGGTCATGTCGAGGAATTTCAGGTGCTCACTTCTTAAATGATAGATTATGATGTTAGGAACAATGTTTTCTTAGACAAGAAAAAATAATAAAATACTTTCTCGCACCCCCTAGTCGATTTACTGAAAAAAGTCACTTTTTTGAACAAATTTTCTAAAATCGCTTGGAATCAATACAAAAACTGTTTCGATCAGGTGTGTATTATCTTCAAACGATAGGTTTTTGTCCATAGATTAAGATGCACTATCAATATTGGACGAAAATTTAAGTTTTTGGACTCTCCCAGGCGGATTTGTGTCGAAAAAATCGCATTTTTTCGAAACTTTTTTCAGAAATGTTCATTTAATTTAGGGTAGCCTATTTTTCCCAGTGAAACCAATACATGCAGCTTGTAGGAAATTTCATGGCGAACATTTTTCCCTCTGAGAAAATGCAATTTCGACACTCCAGAGCCGAAATATTTGAGTTTTAGTGAGGAAAAAAGTGCCAATTTTCAAAATTTACCAGAATTCAGAAGCAAGGCCTACTAATTACACGATGTAGCAAGCATATGTCTCAAAGGTCAAGGTATGCTTTTTTATAGTAATTTTGGCCGCTGAATCCGAATCTGAAATCAAATTTCGTGCAAACAGTGATTTTTTGGAGCTACAACCTTTTGGAATGTTATTTGCGTGTTTAAGAGGCAGTTTTTGTAAATATTGCTCGGTTTGTTGAAGCACTTCAAAATGAGCCATAGACATCCAAGATTGGTTTAACTTTTTCTCATAGCTTTTGCAAATTACTGTTAAAAATTGTTTTTTTTTTAAACCTCAATATATTTTTGCAACAGCCTCCAACACCCATACTCTTTTAGTTCAAGTTAGGGAATTTCATGGACTATCCAGGTTTTTAAGCGAAGATGGCGTTTGAATGTTGAACGTCCGAAATGTCAAAATCGCGCAGTAGCACCAACATTAGAAAAAAAATGCGGCTGTCATGCCATGGCACACTTTTTTCGTGATGTTGGTACCACTGCGTGATTTTGACATTTCGGGCGTTCACCATTCGAACGCCATTTTCGCTTAAAAAGCTGGATAAGCCTACGGTAATAACTTTTTTGGCCAATCGCAGTTTTTCTCATAGTTTTTCGATTTTTCTATAACAAACATTTTACAACGTTAGTTATTGTCCTGTAGGCATCCATAGCGGCACTTTGAGTTCTAGTATTAACTCATCAAACTATCGATTTTATGAAGAGTAAAGCGTTTTTTATTTACTAATTTTGAAATTTGCACGCGTTATCTAAATTGTACAATTAGTAAATATATACTGATAAGTCCAGCCCATAGCACTACTGCTCGGTTGGCACGCGTTCGATTTAAAAAACTTTCTAACTAATCAATAATTTATCTTTCCGCAGCCGGCTGCCTAAGATTTAAATTTTTCAACCGATAAACAAAATGCTCATGGTCACATCACTGCCACTTGTGAATCCTGACCTCATACCCATCTACTAACCCCCTCAAAACTCATGTGATACTTTGTCGGAGAAGCAGTCGATTGGGCGGTCTCTATCACTCAAGTATCGGACTAACATTCCCATCCACTTCCCCGTGACTCTACCACTGGTCGTGGCCGGCGCCGGTATTGATCAGCATGATAGGGGCCTTTGAGAAGTTGCGAAGCGAGGAAAGATAGCACCCACTCATCTTCCACGGCTCGTGGATGTAGCTTCTGGAGGTCCTGGTCAATAACGGAGTAGCAACTGCGGGTGGGCACCTATGCTTATGCTTATGCTTTGTAGGCATCCATAGCGGCACTTTTTAGTCTCACTTTTGTCATATTCGAAATCCTCGGAAAATTCAAACTTCAATGCCCGTTTTACCCCACTTCCCTTTGTCTTAGAGGGCTCATATTTGGCATGAGTTCATCTCATGTATAGACAAACAAACGCTGAAAGTTTCATCCAAATCGGAGCACCTCGATACGACCTCTAGAACAAACCGAGCAATATTTACAAAAACTGCCTCTTAAACACGCAAATAACATTCCAAAAGGGTGTAGCTCCAAAACATCACTGTTTGCACGAAATTTGATTTCAGATTCGGATTCAGCGGCTAAAATTACTATAAAAAGCATACCCTGACCTTTGAGACATATGCTTGCTACATCGTGTAATTAGTAGGCCTTGCTTCTGAATTCTGAGAAATTTTGAAAATTGGCACTTTTTTCCTCACTAAAACTCAAATATCTCGGCTCTGGAGTGTCGAAATTGCATTTTCTCAGAGGGAAAAATGTTCGCCATGAAATTTCCTACAAGCTGCACGTATTGGTTTCACTGGGAAAAATAGGCTACCCTAAATTAAATGAACATTTCTGAAAAAAGTTTCGAAAAAATGCGATTTTTCCGACACAAATCCGCCTGGGAGAGTCCAAAAACTTAAATTTTCGTCCAATATTGATAGTGCATCTTAATCTATGGACAAAAACCTATCGTTTGAAGATAATACACACCTGATCGAAACAGTTTTTGTATTGATTCCAAGCGATTTTAGAAAATTTGTTCAAAAAAGTGACTTTTTTCAGTAAATCGACTAGGGGGTGCGAGAAAGTATTTTATTATTTTTTCTTGTCTAAGAAAACATTGTTCCTAACATCATAATCTATCATTTAAGAAGTGAGCACCTGAAATTCCTCGACATGACCTCAAAATGGGACAGGCTAATGCACAGGGGTGTATTCAGGAATCTTGATTAAAATTGGGGGTATAAACATTGTTGTATATGGATGTCAAAGTTTAAACAAAGAATCTGTCATGCTTACGTCAGTTGATGTTTACATTAGGAACGAGCAGGATAGACTGTTTGTTTATACTTCGGCAATGGCTATATTAAACTTTTTTACTTGAAGAAGTTTTCATTGGGAATGAGAGATATTTCAAGTCTACCATACATTTTCACATCTGTACTCACGCAAATAGAAATATTTACAATAGATTGTTGTGAACGAGAGTTAAGACAAGTTTAATTGATAAATCTACAGTGATTATTGATTAAATCTTCTTGACATAAAACGAGGTAACACAAAAACCATTTTTTTGTAATAGTTGTCATGAATTTATATACGATAATATAAAATAAATTTTGCACAATTCCAACCAGTTTAAGACCAATTAATTTACTTTGGAAAATATATTAATTCCATATTTAAGAACAAAAAATTATATATTTCCTTTGATTTGTTTGTATCAATTCAAAACTAAATACAAACAAAAAATTCTATTGTGAAATTTTATACAAAAGCTCATGCAAAAGGGTGGGTGCGCATTTTGAAAAGTTCAAGGGGCTCTCCTGCCAAATATCAGCGCATTTGCAGGTAAACTGGCTGCGCGCATCAGGGTTAAAGTTTACAAGGGATTTACTATGGGAAATTTCGTCTTTTTGTGTAAACGCTCCTACAGGTCTGAGAAAATCAAACGGCAACTTCTGGTATGGTCAAGCCTAATGGCCTATTTACAATCACTTTTCTTAGATAATTGAAACTTGACGTACGGATTGAAAAAAATCTAAATCTACGGTAAGTTGACCGCAAGTTTTCTAAGTTGATTGTAGATGACGGTCGTAAGTTACGTGCTTTTCTAAGTAACATATCTTTTTTACTTTACTTAACTATTCTAAGCTAAGTGATTGTAGATAGGCCATTAGAGGAATGGTTTGGAGAATACTTTTCACACAACCAATGCGCCATGGGTTTCCTATGTACATAGGACATTTTGAAAAAGTAAGCGAGAATTCATTGTACCTAGAGCTAGCGCGATATGTTAGGCAGATACCAGCTACTGGATATCAAGGAAACGAGAGGAATCACAAATCCGCATAAATAATTTCAAGACTGTTCAGGTGTAAACCGAAAACGCGATCAAAAATTTAAGTGGACGAATAAGGCTCTTAACTGCATATTTATTTGTCGGTGTACAGGACGCCGTACAGTTTAGTCATTTTCTGGCGTACATTTAGTTTTGAAGCCCAAAACCAGTTAGGCCGTTGCAAATATTTTTTGAAGTTTATGTCTCTCGACTGTGACCAAAGTCGAGGGAGGGGTAAAAAAATTAAAAAGTATAAACAATGAAATTAAGAGCCATGGTTTCATCATTCAAATGAAAAAAGTGTTTTAAAATGCATTAATACACCTGTCCAGTTGCTTTGCCATCATTTGTTTTCAAAATATCAAAGTATTGACGAAAATTTTATTTTTTGCGAAAAATAAAATTTTTGCGGTGCTGTACATTGGAATTTCAGAAACATTGGAAAATATTTGCACTGCCTTATTGAATTGAAAAACAAATCTCTTTCAAATTTTATTTTCTTGATTTTTGTGCATCTACATCAAAGACCAATATTGTTTACTTTTTACTCTTTGGTCTGGCAGTCTTGGTCTGACAGATCGTTATTATGAATGAAGCATAAAACCTATTAAAAAAAAATTGATTAAATGTGATAAGATTTCTGAATCATTTACCCTCAGTACGTCCCTGCTTATGTCTCTTTGTGCAAAATGTCAAACTTCACTCCTGTTGCAGCAACGTTTCAGATATGTAGCAACTTAGTTGAACATACAAATCGAACACCCCAAATTGTGTAACGTTGTGGTAACATAGTGGAAACATAAAATTTGCAAACATTTCATTTGTCTAGAGAACTGTCAAACGAAAAAATGTTCTCGTAATCAATCATAATTTTGGCGAGAGTCAACAATATTTAACAAGAACTTGAAAAGAATTGTGTATGGTAGGTGTCGAATAAAATTTCTGGATGTTGGATGGTTCTTGGTGGGTGGTTCCCCTCCCCATTGTAAAAGGCAAGTGAGACGAGGAACCGGGGCGCGGGTACTATCAACTTTAGGCTGATTTCGGCTCTCCTGCACCCCACGGAGGATGTTGCGTTGGGTGGTGGATTACGTACTGGGGTCCGTGTCGGAACCGGGAAAAAGTCTTGCCAGGAAAACTGATGGACAAGGCTGCCCACCGGCGGGAAGCTCAGTGGCTACCGGTGAGCTTTTTGAGAAGCCCAAGTTCCCGCTTTCCGTGTGTGTGCAGAGAGCCGACTTTGTATCCAACTGCCGAGTTTTGAAGGTCACCCGGAAAATCACACGAATTAGTTTATGATTGATCCGGAAAATTCTCCTCAGCATAATAAGCCGAAACATTTTATGAATAGTTGAAATGTTATTTATTATTTTATTTGCCTGTCGATAGTCAAAGTTGTGTTCATGCCACGGCAAACGATATTGACAGTAAGCTTTATCAAGAAAACATTGCAGCAACTAATTCGCAACATTCGTCGCTCAACATGAAGAAAGTTTATTTTTGTTTCAACATTGGTACAATAATGTCACCGAAACGTTGCATTAACAAACAAAATCAAATTGTTGCCCCAGCAAATAATGGTAACTATTTTATGAAGAGCTTTGTTTCGATGTTACATTTTCGCGAATTGCAACATTGTTGCTCCCTTGTTGTAACTTAATTGGACTTAGACGTTTTTAGCATGTTGCGCGATGCTGCTAGAGCGCTCTAGATATGATCGTTGCTTTGTAATTGTTTTTTGACGTTTGTCTGCTTTTTCAACCGGGCTAGGGTACAAAATCCCTGGAAACAGACTTTTCAACAAATTTGAAATTTTATGCTTTCTTTCTAAATTTTTTTTCAATGTATTCCCAAAAAAATGGTCTCAAAAAGTTAAGAAAATGTCTGCTTCTGCTTGAATTTCGGGAATCCCCAGAGTTTCCCGGAAAATTGCGGGTTAATATGAAATATGTTTTTATGGAAATTCTGTATTTTTTCCGGGACGGAAATTTGGAGCTTTAATCAATTGTTTGAAAATTTTACCGGTTTTATGTGAATTTGCCAAGGTTTTTTTAAAATGTTATTTTTATCTGGGGTCAATTTTGGGTTAACTGTTGCTGTGTGTTTCACCAACATTTCCTATATTTTATGTGAAAATAAGTATACAGGAATTTTTGTAATGCCCCAGACTATGCCACCAAGCATTTTTTTACAATTTACAGAATAATGATGTTATTCTATTACAGAAAATGAGAAAAACAAGTTAAAAAAATTGTAAAGTCTCCGTAGAAATATAAAAAAGTACTACAAATAAGAATGTTAATGATTGGACGTGGTAGAATAAGCCAAATAATATCAGAAACATACATAAATTAAAGCCATTGCAAGTTTTATTTAAAAAAAATATTTTAAATTATTGACATAAATTGAATTTTTTATTCAAAAACTTGTAAAACTGACTGTATACATTGTAAACGCTTATTTGTGCATTTTTAATCAAATGTAGACTTTTTATTCCATAAACAAAAAATTTGGGGCTCAAGATCATTGGTAGACGTAAAAGTTTAGGAAAGAAAAATATTTTCTTAAATTCATTGATATTCTGTAATTTTCTAATGCTAACATAACTGTAATAATGCACAGAAAAAAAAGATGGTTATATTCATCAGCGAACGATGGTAGATTGTGTGTCCAAAAAGTGTAATATTGCAACAGGAACCGGCGATTTTTAATCAGATTTTGGTTAATTTTCATCAGGTTTGCATTTTTACACATTTGTTATGTAATATTACTCAAAAAAGAGGTGATATTCAACCTACCAAATTGGAACCATCCAAAATTAAACTTTTTTTTCTGTGTGTATAAAGCATTTTGCATGACATTTTGTTTTTAAATTTCGAAATCAGGCATGATTTTTTCTGTTTTCCTCCTTGAACTTGGCCAGAGCCGAGCGACAAAACTTTAAATAATATTTGCC
Organism: Culex pipiens pallens; assembly: GCF_016801865.2. Lineage (NCBI taxonomy): Eukaryota > Metazoa > Arthropoda > Insecta > Diptera > Culicidae > Culex > Culex pipiens. Next base: position 61,258,485 of record NC_068938.1, on the reverse strand, counting down.
CCAACCTAAACAAAATAAATGCAAATTAAAATACAAAAAATTGGAACAAGAAAAACATAAAACAAGAAGAGTAAAAAAATAAAAATAAATAATTTAAAAAAAGAAACAAAAAAAGTTAAGTTATTTGTACAACAACTTCCCAAAATGACCTCTCAAACACGGTAAAACTAAAAATAAATCGAAAAAATATATTGGAGAGTTCATAAATTTACGCATAAAAAATGGAGATGGCTTGAATTGATTTGAGAGACACTATTTTTAAAAATTAAGAATGATTCCAAAAAAATCAAGCTCATAATGGCTTTATCTTAAGAAAAATCAATATTCGATCAATACATATTTTTTTTCATTTATTTTTTATCAGTTTACTCAAAACAAACTCGAATATTTTCTTATTTAGATTAAAAAAAATGAAATTTGAAAAGCTATTTGCTTTAAGATAACACATAAAAATTCAAACAAAATGGTGGCTTTGATTTCAATTTGTTTCAAAAATACGTGCAAAATCATATAAAGATGGCAACATGATGACAATATTCGGAATCTATCTAATTCGGAATTGACAAACGTGTTAATCTTTTTCGGAAAATTAGATTTAGAATAGATATTTTTTTTTTAAATTGTATGCCCAAAATTTCAATTTGTCCCACTATCCCTACCAGCAGCGGCGGGAAAAAGCCGCCATTTAAAAGGGACGATACGTAAATATGTATCGCGATTTGAGAGTAAAAACTCGTTTCGCCGATTGGCCGATATGTATTCCGAGGTTGGACAAGATCGCCACCACCACCACCGATCTGTGGTCAGTTCGATTTGGACAGCCGATTCGGGGCAACCGGTGGGGATTTTTCTGCTTCTTCTTTAAATTGCTGAAATTTGGTAGAGTTTTATTTTTCCTAATGAAAATTTGAAAGTTGACTTTTCAAAAGGTTAGATTTGCTGGAATTTTAAGAATTTTCATTTAAAGGATCAATTTATTTTCAGAAACTGCATGAGCTAACCAAGAGAAAATAATGGCCAATCCACCCAACCCAAAGCAGTACACCAAGTACAGCAAGAACACCTCCGATGGCACCAAAGTCCGCAGCAAGTGCCTGCCGGTCCAGCGGAGCGTCTTCCGGCTCGGGTCCGGTAATCTGTTCTACCTGATCGTCATCAAAATCTTCACCATTCTCAACAACATCGTGAACAAGTGTCGCTAACGATATTTTTCAAAAAGAAGGCTTTGTCTTAATTTGCTTTTTGAAGCAGTCACGAACTGATCAGTATTTGCTCCTCATTAATGTTAATTAATTAAACAATTTGTCGGAGACGATTAAGGTTAAGCATTTTAGTTAAGGGCAGGGCAATGAGTGATGACGCATCAAGGGATAGGCGGCACTTGGCGCGGGATCAAGCCGCGAACGATCGATCAATTCTCCTCGGGCGAGTGTTTTGATCGGCTGCATCACCACCGCCAACAAGATTGAGGCTGTACCACCGCGCGCGCAGAAGGGAAGTAAAGTGCAGTTTTGTTTTATTGGTGGGGCAAATCGGACGCGCCGCGCTAGTAAACAGTGCATAACTATAAGCCGTTAAAAATAGTGCAGAATTGTGGTGCGCAAAATTCGGTGAAGAACCTTGCAAAGTAAATTTATCGACAAGGAGTGATTTGCGAGATCGAAGTGAATAAATGTGTTTTGTAAAATCGTGTGTGTGTGTTTGTGTTTTCCCCTACATTGCATTCCCCAAAATAAGAGTGATTTTAATTATTTGTAAGCTTGCTTGATTGAAAACATTTGCTGAGGAAGGATTAAGAATTGAACATCGATCCAAAGTTGCACTGGGGGACGACGGCCATGCTCTTGTTTTACAACTTAACTTACCCAAATTCAAAGTTACTCAGATACCTAATGATGCTAAATAAGTAACTTTGTTTAAGTAAGCAAAAGTTGCTTGATTACCAGCGTGACGTAATATTTATCAACTGAACAAAGTATATCCTTTCTCAGCCTATTTCTATTATCGGCCAATCAGCACTTTGATCATGAATTACAGCTTTCATAAAGTGTATTTGACTGTTCCAAAGTAATAAATAGCTCAAATAAAAGTGAGCAAGCAACTCTCCATTGTTGATACATCTGAAAATGTTGATTTAATAGCGGAAAACGGCAAAAGTGAACGGCTTAGAGTGATTAAAATGGATATATTTCCCCTAGGGGAACAGCATCTAATTCCAGCGTGCCTCTAATGTTGGCAGGTCAGAACTTTGACATTCAATTAAAGCTAATTAAAAGCGTTTTCAACTGAAATCGAATGATAAACAGCTCAATAAGAAGTGAGCAAGCAAGTTTCTATAAAAAGTTTTGCAAAATTAGTTGTTTGAATAGTGAAAATCAGCAAATTGGATGGAGTTAGGAGCGAGAGCTTAACCTGCCAAACATACGAGAATTTCCCCTACTTGGTATTTTTAATATTTTAACGTGAAGACTTCCATCATTGCCACGATTTTTCGTTCAAAGATATAAATTTTGCGTCGCTATCAATATTTTGAAAAAATTCCTTTTACAAGTTTTTAAGAATAGTGCCCTACACATGCTGATTCCTTTTGGTAAAGATTATCCTATTCCTTGCAATGTTATGGAAATCGTCATTAATCAATGATTACCAACTAGGACGTCAATGATTGTACCACAAAATTATATAAATTTTGAAACACATTTGATTAAGACCAAAAATTCTTTCAGTGGCTTCAAGAAGGCAACAACCGGCACATGCTGATTCATTTTGGTGCAGAAATTCGTTAAATTGAATTTTGTACAGAATATTTTAGAGTGATGATCAATTTTCTTAGAAAATGATCAACGGCTTCACCTCAAACCATTCCAGAGCACATTACTAAGGGTGCGCGACATTTCGCTGAATGTCGTTTCGCCGGAGGTCATTTCGGCGAATAGGACGTTTCGCCGTATTAACAAAATGTCGTCCAAAGCTATATAAAATGGACACAAATTTTATTAAAGGAAATACACAGGAACTACCGATACATTCTAAAGTTTATTTTAATCTTCCGCTGCCATCAAGGAATTTATAGGGGTTGTGCAGAATACAAAATGAGAAATACTTAAAGTATTTGTGGAATCTATATTGTGATATGCATATAATGAATTGTAGCCTTTTATCATTTTATTCTCATATTGACGAGAAGTTGGGGAACTATACCCTTTCTCAGCCTTTTTCTATTATCGGCCTATCAGCACTTTGATCATGAATTACAGCTTTTATAAAGTGTTTTTGACTGTTCCAAAGTAATAAATAGCTCAAATAAAAGTGAGCAAGCAACTCTTCATTGTTGATACATCTGAAAATGTTGATTTATTAGCTTTTAGTTTTTTCATTCATAGATTTTTTTTTAATTTCCAGCATATATTTGTTTTATTTCTGTGAGTTTGTGCATTCTTTAAAACAAGAGCATTTCTTTTAATTTTTATCATATAATTTTCAATACATTCTGTCAGTTTTTGCATTCTTAGTGTTTTGAAGCGAATAATTTTCATTATTTCTTTGGGTTTTTGCATTCTTTAAAACATAAGAAGTTCTTTTAATTTTCAAGTGATGAATAACATTATAAAGGTTAAAGTCACGTAAATCAGCTAAACAACAACAACTTTTAATTTTCAGAATATAATTTTGCATTATTTCTGTGAATTTTCAGTTATTTTAAGATAATAATTTATATTATTTCTGTGAGTTTTTGAATTCAGTTCTTTTTATTTCAGCTTATAAGTTTGAATAATTGCTGTTAGTTTATGGATTCTTTTATTAAAAAAAAAATTAAATTATTTCTGTATGTTTCTGCATTTTTTTTTCAAATGTGACCAGTTCCAAAGCAGTTCTTTACTTTTTTTTTTCTAAAAATATAGTTTTATTATGAAATAAAATGGATGTGTACCACAACACAGCCTTCGAAAACAACCCCTCCCCCTTTCCCTCCCCACAACAGCGTTACTTAATAAAAAAAAAACGCTCCCATACAAGTGTTGGAAAAGTGTTGGAAAAAGTATTCCGTGTGTTTCAAAATGTCTCTCTTGAACGCAATTGAGCACCATACTGTTTTTGGGAGAGTTGTTAAGGACATCCATCAAATAATAAAACATGAATTTTGTAAGTACAAAAATGAGAAAACGCAAGTTTTTCCATAGTAATTTCCATAAAAAAAATCATTCGCTTTACGCCAACCGTGGGCTTAAGCAATCGCTGCCAAATTTTGGGAGGTTTTTGGGACCCTAAAAGGGACCCAACAAATGTGTTGCTGATTGGATTTTTATCATTTTAAAATTTCCCATATAACTAGATTCCACCCCATTATACCACATGGTTTTGTAAAATCGACGGCAACATTTCAAAAGGCATCATGTACATTCTGACACTTTCTGGGTTATTGCATATTCTGAAAGTACCGTAAACTGGGGTGACTTTGATAGCCCGGGGTGACTTTGATAGGTTTTTCAAATGCCCGTCAAATTAATATCAAAACATTTTTGAGAAGTTTGAGTATGTAAGCATTAAGGGATAGCTTATTATCGAACATATCTTGACTTTTTTTTGATAAGGTCCGATAAACAAAAGTAAACATTGAGTGTATCCCGCTTACTCCGATGGACTTTGACATAAGGTGTGAAAGGGATACACTCAATGTTTACATTTGTTTATAGGACCTTATCAAAAAAAAGTCAAGATATATGCAAAAATGTGACGGTTACATTGGATGTATCAAAATTAGTGGCCAAATCAAATTTCTATCAATGTCACCACGGGCTATCAAAGTCACCCCAGTTTACGGTACTCCTAATGAGCTACCTCTCCACCAAAAATGAGCAAAAGTTACGTCAGTAAAGTCTGTTCAATAATGATTTAAAATAAAGCAACATAAACAAAATCTCTGACATCAGCATTTCCTGTTTATATAGCCCTGTCAACCTGTCAAATAAAAGACGACATGAACCTCGTGACGAAAAAAAAGCATCATGAAAAAGACTTCATGCCAACGAAAAGCGAATCATAACAAAACTTCCCCTCCACTTGCAAAAGGCGCCATGTACATTCGGCGAAGAAAAACGAATCATAACAATGCTTGCCCTCCAATGACAGCAGGGTGATATACTGCCGTTCTACGCATAATTGTCCCATGTCAGTTTTGGACGATTTTGACTTTATGACATTTTTAAGTTTAGTTTGATGTGTACTTTAAGAAAAACACATAAAATCTGGCACTTTGTTCGGAAACTCATTAAAAACAACATCAAGTCTGTTTGTCCCATCGTTAAACTTCTACGCATAATTGGGTACTAAAGCCCTATGTCAATTTTTATGTACAACGGTAAAAAACACGATTAAAAACCATTTCTGATCACTTTTTTTCATTTTTATGCAAAAATTTTTTTGACAAGACAACATTTTTTCGATGGATCAACTATGGTCCCCTTGGAACGAGCTGTCAAGTAGGAGCTTTTCTGTCAAGAAGGACCGTGAGGATAATTTTTCAAAATTGATTTAAAAATCCATTTTAAACTCTTTGTGGTCGTACAAAGGGTCATTGTACTCAGAAAAATAAGCTTTATCGCTGTAAACAATAATATCAGCAATCTAAGCTTCATTTTAGGACCCAATTGTCCCACCAAGTATTTTCTTACACGGAATCATTAGTTTTACTAAGCATTATGTCTTGTTTACCTGTTGTATAGCAAGAGAATCATAAATAAGGGTGATAAACTGCTAACTGGGGCGATTAGGGACACATAGGGCGAATAGGAACTCACGGGACAATTATGCGTAGAAACACAGAAATCGGTCAAAAAAATTCAATCGCGTTTTTCTCAGTTGCACTTTTTTGAACATGGGACAATTATGCGTAGAACGGCAGTATAGACGTTTGAGATTTCAAAAGAAGTTGTGTTAATGTTTTATGTTTGTTTAATGTTTTATTGAATATGGATGATCAAGTATCAATAAAAGCAACGTTTATCATCGTTTGTTATCATTAGAACATCTTCTTTCTTTTATATTAAAATAGGAAATGAAAAATAATGCTCAACATTCAAATGCGTTTTCCTCAAAACGCACGGTTTGTACATGATGCTTTTTAAAATGTTAGCGTCGAAATGTCTGTTCAAAAGTCTGTGTATATTTGTGCATTTATCTAAAATTCAAATATATCAATTTTAAGTCATTGAAATCCATCATAAATTGCGTTTTTAAGCATTTGAAGACTAACGAAATAAATTTCCGTTGGTATATCAACAAAAAATTAATTTAATAAAATTCGCAATTTTCAGTGTAAGAACGGGCCTTGACCGATCTTATGCACCAGGTTCCCGACGAACACGCACTGCCCTTACACCTACATCTTACCCTTGCTCTGAGTCAGTACGAGCAACACGCTAGAACACGCTTTCAGTGTTCGTGCCAGGCATGCACACCTTCTTTTCCGGTTACGCATTTTAACTCGGCCGGGGGTGGTACATTACTTAGGGTTTGATGTAAGTATAAGCGCCTAACCATTTATAGTGTGCCTATCAATTTTCAGTAAAGCAAAAAACTGTTTAATTTTTAGTTTGAATTCAAAAACTAATTGTTATTTACAGTGTATTGTTTTCTCCTGAAATCTTGCCTAATGTTGAGTCGTGTTAATCTGTTGCTATTTCTTCTGTCGCGGTGTTTTGTTACAATGTTTTGAACCTAAGCATGTTATTCAAAAAATTATCAAAAGTACAATAATCTAATGTTATGTGTGTGACTTTGATCATTCAATATATTGAGTAAGGACTCAAACCTTACTTGTTTGAAGAAAAGGGCGTAGATTAAAACAATAGACAATAAAGGAAAAAGCATACTACATAAAGTTCGCTACTGAAAGAATAATTGTATGTTGAAGGAAAGAAGAGTAAAAGCTGTATGAAGTAGATTAAAAATATAGGCAATAATTTGTGAAAAAAGCTTTGTGATAAAGGATAAATAATATCATATAAGCTTAGATAGCATTAATGACAACTTTAGGAGCCGATTAAAATAATATTTTAATTAATAATTAAATTAGACAATGAATAAAGAATACATCAAATATGAACAGGAATTAACCCGAGAATTAACCTCGTTCGCATATTAAGGAGATCAGTTTTTGTTAGGGAAAACACATAGCAGTTAAAACTGGCAAATTGAGTAGAGGAGACTTGAAAGATAAGTGAAACAGAACTAAAGTAGTTGGAGATAATAAGAAGAGATACTCCGAGTTGCGATGTTCTAGGTACATCCACAACAGTTCGTTCAACATGCTGTGAATCAAAACAATACCTTCTACAATCACAAATTACTTCCCTTTCCCACATTGCCGCTTTATAATGTAGTCCATGCTCTGCAAAGAAAGGGATGTTAGTAAAATATAAACACTTTAAAATGATGATACAGTTACTTGCGGGAACCTGAGTGACATCAGGGTTTCTGATGTTGTTGCTGTTGTCTCCAGTGTGATAATATCACTCCGAAGTGGTTGTCGTGGTGCAATCGTTCTCCAACCGTAGGCCCAGACACGACATGAAAATGAAAACAAACAAAAACAAAAACAAAAAGATGCATTAGTATATGAAAATAAGAGAAACAAAGGATCATGCAATCAAAATAAAATGGTGGATAGTAAACAGAAGCCGAATTAGAAAATCAGTAATACATAATAAAGAAATAGAAGATAGATAGTAGCTGAAAGGGGAAAGAAGAGAAACCCCGTATTGCGATGTATCAGGTACATCCACAACAGTTAACTCAACATGCTGTGAATCAAAACAATACCGTCTACAATCTTCCCTTCCCACATTGCGCATCCCTTTCTTTTGGCCGTCTCGACTCTGACCCTCGCTGGTCAAAGGTTTACGAGCCGTTTCCACATGCCACCAGCAAGGTCACGTGTTGTCATCATGATGACGAAACCAAGCCAACGTGGAGGTAAGAAAATGGGTAACTTGCAAGGAACCAGAGCAGCTGTTTTGACCAAGATCAACTAACAGCACTACGGATGTAGTTCCGCTCCTTCCAGGATGTTCCTCACCGGGTGTCAACCGAAAAGGTATCATTTCACCCTTGGCCTGCAATTAATTTAATAAAAGTTTTAAAAATCTGTCCACTGCAAAAAGAGTTTGGCACAATTTCAAATATCTGTGAAACACAGACAAATCTGGCATCCTTGGGCTAAGGGATCATGTCCTGAAATGCCCGGAAAATGTGTAATTTTGTTACATCCAAATGATCACTTCTAAAAATTGCATAGACTTGAAGAAATAAATTAAAAAGCTTCTTGAGCTAGTTAATTTTTCAAAGTATTCGTCAGCTGCTAAATAGTTGTTTCAACGACAGCTTAAATTAAGAAAAAGTTTTAAAAAAGACATTAATAACCGTCCATGACCACATCCTTGAAAAATTCTCGTAAAATAATCAATACAAACAGACACAAATAATAAAATTCCTTGTATTGCTGTAAACAATTCACAATTTCTCTCTGGTTCAATACTTTCCGGCCGGTATTTACAACGTGTTGATCTGCAATCTCTCCTTCTACAATTTCACCTTCAATTTCGTGTTGAATTTTTTCTGTACACACAGCAAATCTGCATTTTTATAAACATGTTAATTTCTTCAACAGGAAAAGCAACCGGCAAAATAAACAAATTGTGGCCATCAGCTCGTAAAAAGAGACGCAGATAAACAAAGCAAATCCCGACCGCAGCACCAGAATGTACGGAGAATTGCGCTGGAGACAGAAGGCGTGCATCCGCGATACGATTTTCACCATCGTGGCGCTGCTTTGTCTCATGTGTTGTGCAATTTAAAATGTAGCCAAAAGATACAATGTGTCCCGCACTTACTTGTCCCGCTTGAACTGGTTGTTGGCCTCGAAGAAGCACACCGCGTCGTCGGTGTAGCACTGGTCGATGGTCGGAACACGGCGGAACTTCTGGTGGTACCACGGGTAGGTCTTGCGGTTCGGCTCGACGACCGATTCTGTAAAAACACAAAAGAATTGTAATAAATGCTGATTGTTCAAAATAATTTGATGTTTTATTTAATTAAGAAATGTCCATTTTGCCCCACTCTCTCTCGTTTGTTTTGGTTTGAAATTATGAACAAGCAGGCGGTGTCGAATCCGGCAGGTTAGGAGGAATTATGTAATAAAATAAATCAGCTTTCTGAGGCTAAATTAACACAGGACTACCAACTAATAGAAGCAGTTTTCTTAGTAGAAGATGTACAAACAATTCCCTAGCAATTGAACAGCTTTTACATTAAAATAAACCCATTTTTCCCAAACTAAAAGAATCATAAAACTTACCCCTGAACCAAGTCACAGGGCCATCGACGACAGAGGCAATGGAGTTCATGAAACTCTCCAGAGGGTTGCGAGCTGGTGCTTCCGGCATCGTGGAAGGGCTAAAAGTAACTTAAATTGCTTAAAAAAGAAGGAAAATTGTTAAAAAAAATCTTACAATTTTATGAAATTTTGTTCCTTTGAAACAGCACCGTATCGAGAAAACACACCAACAACAACAACTGTCAGTCGGTGACAGAAAAACTCTGCTACAACTTTTGAACAGAGCGTAACCTCAGCCAAAAGCAATGTTAAGCCCTATCGAAAAATTACTGCTAAACTGTCAGGCGGATGAGGTTCGTTTCCAATTGCATTCTGTGGAAGTGTAGGAAGAGCTTAACAAATCTATTATAGGGGATTGTGGGCAGTGGGGAAAAAAGTGAGGAGTAAGATTTTCTCGGGAATTTCGGAAAATCGCGCGATTACCCGCCCCATAGAAATTTGAGCCGACGTTCTCAACGATTTAGTCGGTTTCAGTCTGTTGTATCGACCGACTAAATCTACCGACTAATCGGTCGTTTGTTTCACCGACTCTTATGGGAGCTTAACACAGGGATCGACCTACTAATCGGTAGTCTAAATCGGCCGACTGCAACCGACGAAATCACCTGATTAATCGTACATTTAAACGGCGTTGTGGATGAATCCGGCCAGCCGGATCAACCGGAATGAACCTACTGCCAAGTTCACATGCGCAGGCTCTTCCAATACATATTTACACAATTTAATCAGTCTAGTCGTAGGCCGATTCTGTAGGGACCGATTTAGTCTATCGATGATGATCATTTCGTCGGTTTTGAGAACTGTAAAATTTTTATGGGGCGTGTTTTATTTTTCGATGCCAGGATGGACCGTCGGGGTCGGTGGTGTAGTGGTAAGCGTGGTTGCCTCTCACTCCAGTTGGCCTGGATTTGGTTCCAGTCGGCACCAGTGACTTTTTTCGAGACGAGATTTTCCTGATCACGACGGGGAGGAAAATGTTGGCCCCAGTCCAACCTAGAAGTTAGGTCATTAGCTCAGTCCAGGTGAAGGAGTCGTCTCCCTGGGTCTGTAGGGTCTTCGTCTTTCAAAATAATGTATACATCATGTATAAATATAAAATCATTGATCGGGTAATAATAACCCGAACAGATTATTCCATACTGAAGCGTGTACTTGGTTTTGACAGCGAAAAAAGTAGCGCGTGTTTACGTTATTAGGTTTTACAGCGTGACGTCACGAGCGCACACGCACACACATGTTTAAAGAGACACACGTGCAAAAAATGTAAACAGTGCAGCCAAGCTGTCAAATTTCTAACCTCAAAACCGAGTCGGCGTAAAACCTAATTAGGTTTTACAGCGTGACGTCACTAGCGCACACGCACACACATTTTTACAGAGACACACGTGCAAAAAATGTGAACAGTGCAGCCAAGCTGTCAAATTTTCTAACCTCAAAGCCGAGTCGGCGTAAAACCTAAAACGCAGTTGAGAGTGAACGTTTGGCGTGAAAGTGCGAGTGTGATTGAATTGTGCTGGAACCGGTCTGCGGAATCCGGAACAGGACACGACGGAAGCGGACAAGAGGTCAGTGGGTGGTTGGGAGGTTAATGATCGGCAGCGATGGTGCTGCGTCCGGAACGTCGTGTCTCAAGGAGTCCCGGTTGCGACTCTACAGGGTCCTGTCTCGGTAGAGTCGCTGAGCGGCAGTTTGACTCATAATCCAATGGTCGTCAGTTCGAATTTCGGGGTGGATGGGAGCTTAGGTGTAGAAAGAGGTTTGGATTGTCTCCGTTTCAAATCTTCGGACCTAGTTTCGATTAAGAATTTTGTCATTCACCTCACACCAGTGTTGCAAATGAGTGATAGAAATGCTATCAATAGATTATCTCTGCACCAAAAATATCCGAGAGTATAGCGGCCGTCACTATAGCTTGTGAGATCTCTTCTTGTGTCTTGTGATTCCCAGCGATGTCATTCTCTCTCTATCACTCCTCCTCTTTTCCTAGACTATGCGCTCTCACCGCTGAGTCTCTCAATCTCTCCGAAAACTGCAATGAGAGAACGCGAGATGGTGATTAGGAGCCGACCACGCATGACGTCCCGTTAAACTGCGTTTGCGAAATTGGTTTTGTGGCGGCTTTTGTGGTTAAACGCTGTTGCGGTAGGATGATCGTAGAAGCGGGAATGAGAGAGAAAAGGAAAATGTCAATCGCGAGTGGGTAAACACGAAATAGTGTTTGGCTATGTTCGGCGCTGAGAGTTTCAATGAAGAGAGAAGAGCAGTTGTATTTGAGGCGTGATTATTCAGGCGGGATAATTGTAGTTGCTGAGAGCTGATATTTTGATATTTTAACAACCCTGCCTCACACTCACTTAGCAGTTGACCCGAAAACAGCATGAAAATTGATGAATTGAGCTCAACTACCGTAAACATATGTATTCATAACTTGGGACTTCGGCAACCAAATTCAACCAAACTACGGGGCAATGCACAGAATGGTCAACCAAACAAAACTTGTTTGTTATTGTTTACATTGCGTTTTCAATGGCCAAGCCTACTGTTTTCAGTTTACCGAAAAGATGATTCGTTTAGTTGGAATTTTTTTAAAAATAAAGTCAATAAACCACTAAGTCTTGTTTTGTCTCTGAGTAAACATCAATCTAGTAAATGGACTGTTCGGAATTAAACGATCTCGAATTTTAACTTTGGTTTTGATTTTTTTTTATTATTGGAAGTAGCATTAACATTAAAATATCATTGCATCGTGCTTTTACAAACTGACTGAATTACATTACAAACACTGGAGGGCTTACCGCTCCGTTTATCATCTCTATCCAACGCTGCTAGTTAGGGTGGTGTCCAAAAACGGTGTAGTTCAATACAGGCGAAAATATTCCCTATGGGGTTACAAACTTTTTTTTAGAAAAGAAAATTTAATTTTTACGAGAAAAAGTGTCACTACGTCAAACATTGCTCTTCTTTTCACGCCTACAATCTAGGTAGAGTTGTATTTTTTCTTGATACTTAATCGGTTAGGTGTCCTCACAGAACACATCATTGATTTGCTCTTGAACAAAAAAAATGAAAAAAAGCTAATATTAAAAGTGGACGCCGTTCGGGGCATCCCATTGTTATCACAAGAAAACAAGATTTTCGACTTTTCTGATGGTCTGGTTGAAGAAAGGTTAACATAATTTTACAGTAAAATGTTGGTGATTTATTGGAAAATGAACTCAAATTTGAATTACGCAGTCTTCGCACTGGATGTTCCCTTTTTGCTTCCCAAGGGGGTGGTCAGATTTGCAGTTGTTGTTGTATGTGGTTGTTGCAAAGCAGCTTCTTTTTAAATTTACATAACTTACAAACGATACAGTAGGATAAACTTATAAAGTTTATATCTTTCGCGAACGATAACCTTAGCATTTAACACATGAAATTAATTCAACGAAAAAATAAAAATAAAGAAGAAGGGCCCGCCCCTTCTACAGGTCCATGTCGAACTGTTCCTGGTGCTCGTCGAACTTGGGCTGCGCGTTCGGTTGCTTTTTAGCCTGCGGAACATGCTGCTGCTGGCGGTTTGCGGTCGGGCTGTTCCGCAGGATGTTGTGAGGTAGATTGTTCAGGTTGGTCGGCGGCGTGCGCGCGAGCGGCGAGTTCTTCAGATTCATCAGGAAGGCCCGTTCGTAGACGATGCGGGTGCCTGGGGATTAATAGAGAGAAAAAAGTTCGGATTAGATTAGGCGGTTTTGTTCCATCGTTTGAAATATGACAAGATAAGGCGAGTGTGATAAGAGTTATCAATTTTGAAATTGGACTCTAAGGAGGTCAACGTTGGATTAGAGTTTTGCAGTTCCGTATTTTATTAGTTTTTTTTTATTTGTAATAAATAAGCAGAAAGATTTTTTGTAATTTTGAGTTAAATTTAAATAATCGAGATTTAAAACTTAAGTCTAGATTCTGGTAAGTAACACAAGCGCCACAATTACTCTGGCGGCAGATCATTGAACTAAACACGTGCAGTGAAAGTATGACGCGTCTTATTTACATAATTCACATAAAATGACGTAGATTTTTGACCTTGCGTCAGCATCAATTTGTTACAAAAATTGCAAAGAAGCAAAGGCAGAATAATTTCTTTTTTGGCAACAAAATAACCGATAAGAATGGGACGAGTGCAGACTTTACTCGTTGTTTCAAAATCATCGAGTGGGATTCAAAATTATTTCAAATTTGCACAAAATGTCATGTTCCTAGACAGGCTGTTCTCAAAAAAAATATTTGTTAAATTGACAATTTTCTGATTGTTGATCTGAAATGGTACTCCTTTCTACCGCCAGATGGCCGCGACGACAGCCAGTCTGATTGACGTCCCGATGCTGGCAGACCAAGTCTGATCCGTTTAATTTTATAACACTTTACATCATCGTCAACACATTGAACGGATACGTAATTTATTTACGTGAATTAAACTGCACCGGATGTGCCGTATGGATGGCGCAGCCGCAAAATGAAAACAAACTCTTTTTTTTTGTTGGATCTCGTTTTGGTTTTATTTTTGGCCACAACGCGCAAGGGTTGCCGTTCTTTGAAACGAAATTTGACCCACCTGAACCGGCGAACACTTTCACTGAAGCAGTACAAGTCATTGAGGAACAGATGTTAGGAATAATTAAATTCTATGTAATTCTAAGGTAGCGATTTGACAGCTTACGTTTCTCAAAACGGCCGCATGGCGGCGCTCATGTTTCATAAATTTTAAACCAAAACAACGTTTTTCGTCCCCAAATCTATGGTCCTGTCCACTTTGAAGTCCGACAAGTGTTTTGCTTTATTTTGTTCGTTGTTTTCTCGTCAGGGAAAGGACTATTTTTAAAATCAACGTTTATTGTCTTTGAAGCAAAGTTTCACCTATATTTTTCGAACACGGGTTGGTGGTCAGCAAAAGTCGTCCACCAGTCTGAAGAATACCTTTTGTTGCGTAACTCAAGCGTGTGGTGTCCTCTAAACCGCACCACATGCTGACATAACCTCGAACTCGAACACGCCATTTTTTCTTTTTCTTTTTGTGGGATCAAACTCACCCAATAAAATGTGCGTTGTCAAAGGTTTCGGTCGCCAAATTTGCCAAGATAAGATAAGTGCGTTTGTCCTTGGCTAGTTCAAATAAATAATTTGCCATTAAAATTTGCACCGGCTTTTCACTCGCAGGTCGGTCGGCCATTGACTGGGAGCAGAGAGAAGGAGTGTGTGAATAAAAATGCAGAATAAATAAAAACGGATGTCTTATTCGAGCTCGAAGTCGGTGTATTTGTACCTTGAGCTGTTTGTTCTGCAATGAATATGGTAATAGCTTGACTTGGCATAGTTGGACATGTTGTTGACGCTATCGGTATTTGGACAGGATGTGATTTTGAATAGTTTCGATTTTCCGATGAATTTTGAAAGACCTCTAATCTAATCACAAGATAACATTTTCAATGCTACTGTCTCCATATTGGCCATATTGAATATCCAATTCTAACAATTTATTCTTATTTTGCGAAAAATATGTCAAATTTACATATTCATCTTAAAACAAGCTGTCAAAATTGAATTAAAAATCTTATTTAAAACTATTGTAAAAAGCGCCCTTGCTAATACCAGTAATGCAGTTATAGAGCAATCTACACTAGAATATATCTAGAGTTTTATTTCTGGTTTAGACATATCTTTTAAATCCGCGTTTTGACAGCTGTCAGTGTTCGAGACGATTTTTCGTTCAGATTAGCAAATTCCTTCTGTTTTTATTTGTTGCATTATTTTGGTTCTAGTTTGATAAGAACTTTTGGCGAAAAAACAACGAAGTTAGTTTGTAAACAAACATTGCATCCGTCTATTACTAACATTAAAACTTTTTTTTACGAATAAACTTAATCTCATAAACAATGTTTTTAGGCTCTACGGTGACAGCAAATTAAGTAGTAAACAAAAAAAGTGGAAAATTTCCAAGCTCTGTTGATATCTTAAAAGTAAACAAGCATATCAAAGTCGTGTAGAACAACGCCTTCCAAGTTACATAAGTCTTATCAGAGCCTGTTGATAACAACAAACTACTCATGGTCAATCACTTCATTCGCTGCAGCCTTGTCACCGATATTAGGGTGTGAACGATGTAAACCTATCTGGTATCACAGTGTAAATAAACCGAGTTTAATGTAAACAAAATCGATTTCAAAACTGACAAACTGTCATTTAAAAAAATGGAAAACAAAAAAAAAAACATTCAGAAGTGAGTTTTCTGACAGATGTCAAATTCTGAAATGCCATTAATTATTAATCAGCAATCATTGTCTATTTAGTGGGGTTTTACTGAAATTTCCCTACAAGTTTTGTTTGTTGTGAAAATGAAGAATTTGACTAAGATCATGGTAAAAGTATGCATTATTTTGCCTCATTTACTTAATTTAAAGCTTTTAATAAAGTAAGCAAATATGATCAAATTTTGAGCCTACCAAAAATATGGTATCATGTTGTTTTAAGCAATATCAAACTACCAGGTGCTGATATAATGCAAGTTTACTCTGCGACTCAGTTCTATTTACATTTTTCTGACGTTTTTCAGCTGTTTAGTAACACAAAACAAGCAAACAAAGCAAAACATTCACGTTGGCATTTTTATAGCACGCCATCAAAACCATAAACCCAAAGGACGATCCCGTTCGAACCCGATGATCAGTCGGATCAATCCAGTTTCACAACAGGCCCGTCATCTTTTCTTTCCGGGCGATCAACAAAGAGAGTCAATATATTATTCAAAACCGTCCACTTTCCTGTGAGCGCGAGAAAGAAGAAAAAAAAATGCTAATAAACCGGTTCGCGGGACGAGTTCGCAACTTCCATAAAAGCTAGACTCTATATGGACGCGACACTCCGCGAATTGTGCTCAGTCAACCGCTTCGATCTACTGATTGCTTCGCCACTTATCGCCCAGAGTGATTCGCCGCGGGTCTTTGTCCGCTGTTCTAGCCCGGCAAATTTCTTCTGCTTCTGTTCTGTTGCCTTTACAGCTTGCCAAAAATAACTTTCCGCAAGTTGAAATTTGAGTTTCGGTGCTCTAGCACGTGGTCCCGACTTCATAATTGGCACGAAAATGCGGAAATTGGTCACGCCGCTTGCTGTTTTATGCATAGAATTAAATTTTATAGCACGCACCGTCATGCCATAAAAAGGGCTTGGCGCCATGCGGCACATGCGTTCGCGGCCTACTGCGTCGTAACTTTCAGCACCTCGCCGGAAGGACAAATTTGGATGCCATCTTCCTCTTCTTCTTCACGCCCTTGAGTTTTAATGAGTTTTTTTTTTCGCGAGCTCTGCTCTGTATTTGTGCGATTAAATTACCTCCTGGAGTGGTCGAGTAGAGGGTTCCTCCGGGGGTGGACGAGTACAGATCTGGCAGGTCGGAGGCGTCATGGATGAGGACCTTCCGGGACGGAATGGTCATCGCGGCTTGGCGTGCAATCGGTGATGCTGACATTTTGTGATATTTACTTAGTTTTTTTCTTCTCTTTACTAACTTAGTAACGTTCTTCTATCAGGTACTTCTTCGCAAAAACGGAAGATATTTGTACTAATGATACTGTTGCGGCGATTGCTCACGACTAAAGAATACACACTTTCACTAAATGGTGGAACCAGAACCAGGCGCGTTTCACTCTTGATTAGCTTTTCCCTTATCGGCAGTGTAGAAACTTTCTTCCGGAACACGAGGCTGCTCGGGGCTGGGAGTTCGGAAGAACACGCTCGCTAAGCTGTCGTAACGGTCTGAAATGCTGGCACTGACTAAAGTTCCGACGTGGTTCGAGCCGCAATTTAAAGCCGCACGAAAACAACAACAAACAGCGCCACAAAAACATACGACCCAAGCCGCGAGAGCTGAGCCTGTGTTGGAGGAGTCGCACACAGGTCTAGCAGAGGCAGGGCTGAACTCAGTAGGCGCCGCTGCTGTTTTATAGCGGCGACGCCATTATGGCGATACGTCAAATCGTTATCTAACCGTGGCAGGCTGGAGGGAAAGTGCCGGTTTGCACCGGTTGGACGGGAGGCGTGTCCTTGAGGAACCGGCTCCGACGGTGTAGCCGGCCTAGCCGGCAGGTCACACCTCCGATTTCTAGCATCAATTAATTATGGCACGACTAGGCGTTGTTGGTGTTAGTGCTAACACTTCGCAGCATCAATTTAGACCAATTTGCCAAAACGTTTCACGTGGTTCAGCAATTGGTTCATGGTTCCGTATAGCATCCCTGGGTGCAGTTCTGGAACTTCGGTGCAGAGAGCGAGGATGAAGAAGAGAAAAAAGGCGAGTAAGGTTAGGAGAAGGAGAGAAGCGTTTGTTTTCAGCAGCAGAGGGTTTTGCTACGACGCAGTTTCTTGAAAACACATCAGCAGAAGGCAGCGTGCGAGAATCCGCACAATATGTAAACACAGCAGAGGCCGGTCGAAAACGTCGGCGGAGTGAGTGTTAGTGTTTGGGTTTGGGTTTTAGGAATGGGGTTTGGGGAGGTGGGTTTGGAGTGAAATGAAGAGAGAGACGGTGCCGGCGAAAAGTGGTAGAATGAGGGTCAAAATGGGGCGGTTGCGTGGGGACTCTGGGGGAAAGAAATGGATTTTGGGGGTTTGCAGTGAGTTTGATCTGTGCGTGTGAGTGGTTGTGGGTATAGAAGGTGTAGAAGTAAAAGCAGACACGTACTCAGAGCTTACAGAAAGAATTTAGGGGGTTGTTATTGAAGTATAGGGGAAAAGAACGTTACATGTTTGGTAAAAAAATGGTCAATGGAGTTAATTTTGATAATTATTTGAACAAACTTTTGCACATTTGAAGCGACTAAATTTAATTTTGAATAGCAAAACGCAAAACGATTATTGAAATTATATTTTACTAGTTTGCGACAAATTTTACAATTTCACATCAACTTTTATGCTTATTTATAAATAATCAAAACGATAAACCTTAGGTAACAGCGGCAAATAAACGCTGTATTTGTGCAATTTTTGGTATAATCTTCCTAAGCTATATGCATTATAGACTCAATTATCCGAAGGCTTCAGACTTCGAATGATCGAATCGAATGGGTTTTTTCGTTATTGTGAGCAGAATCGATTCATAAGCAACAATTTTTGTTTTGTTCATGATTCGATTATCCAAAGTTCAAAACGTCGGATAATCGAGTCTAAACTGTAACCAGATATTTTATTATATTTTTTTTCTGAAATCACAACATCAATTTGTGAAAAAATACAGCAAATTTACTTGACGTTAGGAAATTCAAAACATGCGTGAAAAAAAATACCGGAAAACCTTTTTTCAATACACATGACGAAATCCAGTCTGCAACCCACTAAGATCATAATAAAATTTTTAAGCGATGTAATAAAATAAAAATAGGTATTCTTGAGAGTGCCCTTGATAAAAAAAATGGAAATATTTAGCATGATTTTCATTTGTGTGTGCACGACAAATAAATTATCTTCATTTACACATCAAACTTGTATGCAATGCTTAAGCCACTCTGAAAAATACAAATAATAAACATAATTCTATTTCTAATGAAATATTTATTTTGTTTCAAATAAGAAGAATTATTTTCGAGTATTTTTGGTTTTTGAGTTATTTGTACGGGTTGAAATAGTTAGTTGTGTTGAACATTTCAAAATTTCAAGTCAAAATATATGTATTAAATTTTTTAATTCATAAACTAACCAAATCATTAAAAATAATAAAAAAAAACTAAAAATATGGAATACGTTATAACGTGATTCCTGTTCAACTGAGAAAACAATTTTACTAATAACTTTAAAACTATTAAACGAAAAAAGATTCTTCGAATTGCATTTTGAAGAAAATTGAGCAAGGATCGTTTGAGTATAAATTAAATCTTTAAACGCAACCTAGTACCTAATAACCTAATTGTGAACCTTAAAATGTTTTTTTTTAATATGATTACCATCGTGTTTTCTGGACAATTTTACATATGAATCTCAAAAATCTCTGGACAATCGAAGTCAATTGCCGAAAAAAAACTATTTCGGATTACCTCTAAAATAAAATAAAGCAAACGAGTTTATTTGGCAGAAATAAAATAAAATCATTTAGAATATGTAAATATTCTCATTTAGCATGTGTAAATATTCTAAATGTGTTAAAATTTCATCACAGTTGAATATTTATTATAGGATTAATTTTATACAATCCATAGATTGTCTCCGAGTTTATTCAAATCAAATCAAATGTTGGTCTCATTATATCTAAGTCATAGATTTTCCACACACATATTCATCTAATTAATTTTGAGAAATTCATTGTTAATCAATAGGTCTATTCCCGTACTTGCAGAATTGCAGAATTTCTGCAGCTTCTTCAGAATTCTGCAGCCAGCATAAGTCACTTTTTTGCAGCACGTTCCCGTACTTTTCAGCTCACTCTCTTCATCTCTTTCTTTTGCAGAAGTTCTGCAAGGAGAGAAGCCGCAAAACTTTTGCCTGGGTAGCGCGTTCCAGTACTTTTTCTGCAATATTGTACACAGTTGAGTGGATTTACTCAAATTGGGTATAAATGTTTTTTTAAAGATTTTTTTCAAAACATTTAAAAAAAGGAATTGACAAAAATTGTAGTTGAAAAAAGTTTACCTCAAGAACGGAAACTTATTTTTTTTTTGCAACTCAACGTGTTATTTAAAAGATGCTTATGCTTAGGTAGAAATTGTACATTAGAAACAAATCGAAACTTTCACATTAGGTAAAAAAAATAGAAATGAGAGTTGCAGGTACACGTTTAATAAATATAATTTAAAAAAATATATAAACAAAGGTTTAATATAGAGGGGATCATAAAACATGTTTTGTTGGCAGACCATTTGAAGGATTTTTTTATTCAGGATAACATAAATAAACTATGACTGGATGTCACATGGAAGAACAACGGTGACGCAGCGAAATTGACAAATTTAAAAAAATATATATGAATCACAAACTCAAAAATTTTGAAGCTCATAAATTTGGAAATCTGGACATTAAGAAATTCATCATTAAAATTTTTTAACAAAAATATTTGAGAAATTTTAAAAAGGAAAAAAATATATCAGAAAAATAAAAAAGAAACAATAATTCACAAATTCAAAGCCTCGTTTAAGGCTTAAAAATACAAATAATAAAAAATTTAATAATTAAAAATGTTGAAAATAAAATAAAAATAATTTTAAAAATTCAAAATAAAAAAACAAAGGTTTTCAACTTAAAAGTTCCTAAACTTAAAAATTCTAATATTTTAAAATTCTGAATAAAACAAAAGTTTGAATGTTTCAGAGTTCAAAACACCTAAAATTCAAAAGCTACAGTTAAAAATATTAAAGAAACTAAAAAAAAATCTAAAATAAGTAAACTTTTAAAATTCTGTAAATCAAAAATTTTAAAATTCAAATATAAAAAAATAGAAGCAGTTCGTACCAAGGTTCGCACTCTATTTTCCAAAGAATTTGTCAAAATTTCCAATCTCTAAAACCCCTAATCTGAGTTTCTAACCTAAAATATGACTCCAAAAAAAATGTACTTTTTATGATTCAAGATGGCGGCATTTAAGAATTTCCGAATTTTAGAATTTAAATTTCTTAAAATAGAAGAATTCGGCAAAATTACATCAATTTTTTTGGTTCATTAAAGAATACAAATTGGTAGCACCGTTAAAGGTATAATTCAAGGTATAATTTATTTTTTGCCAATTAAATTTACCTATTATTTAAACACACATATTTAGTCTATTTAAAAACAATTGAAGATAAAAAATTATTCCTAAACAAATATTTATTTCAAATTATTAAATACAAAAGAAAAGTGTTTTTTAGAAGTTTTTTAAAACAATTTGTTTTTATAATACATTTTTTTTTGGTTGGGGTATTAGCCGTGCTGTAATACTGGCTTTAGTTATCTTTTTTTTGTCAGGTTAAAATATTAACAGTTAAAAAAACGCTTAATGAACTAAGCCTAAAATCGTTACAATAAAAAAATTAAAACAGACATTAAAAAAAACAACCCCTAAATTCCATCAATTCAAAATATACAAACGTCCCTTCAAAAAGACTACTTGATTTTAGTAATAATAAAACATAAAATTTATTACAACTGATAATAAAATGCTTGATTTTACCCAACTTGCAAACTCTGTGTAAGCGTGTACTCAACGTCCATCACACCAACCTGCAGTCACTTTTCAACAAGAAAGAGAAGAGAGAGCTTGCAGAAAAGTACGGGAACGGTTTTGCTGCAACTTCTACCTCTCTCACTGCAGAAGTTCTGCCTGAGAGAAAAGTTACTTTTGTTGATTGATTGTAATTTTTTTTTAATGTCTACCTCTCTCACTGCAGAAGTTCTGCCTGAGAGAAAAGTTACTTTTGTTGCAGAAAAGTACGGGAACGCTCTGCTGCCGATTTCGTGCAGAATTGCAGAATTCTGCAGTACGGGAATAGACCTAATGTTTGAAATTATTTTGATGCAAAATTTTGAACTGCAATTTGTTGCAACTGTAAAGCTAATGATTTAATTTTAAAATTAGAAAAAAGGGCTAAATAATTGCAGGAAAAATATTAAAAATTCTAAATAGGCAGGGAATAATGGAAGTTGGTTGAAGAGTATGCTAAAAAATGTTGAAAAAAGGTAAATAAATATTGAAAATCAAACATGACAATGATAAACTAATAGCAGTAATGCGTTTCGTAAAACAAAAGCCTAGAGCTTTTAAAAGTCATATAAACACATGAAACACAATAGGTCCTATAGACCTTTAAAAAAAACTTAAGGTTTTTTAAAGTTTTCAAAAATATCCACAGCTTGGAATCTGTTACATGAATTGATCCAGCGGAAGATAAAAAACCATTCCATTATTTTGCTTTGCAGCTGTATTTGTTTGGATGCCTTTTAATAATAGTTTTTACTTTGTTTTTATTATGGCTTTCTTTTTATCTTGTTTTCACATTTTCATCAGACTTCCTTCTCTCGAATTCACACTTTCGTTTGAGTGATAACAATTTGTATTTTTTTCGAAAGAAGTTTATTTTTATTTGGTGTTGATGTTTTGCAAAACAATTAAAAGAACTTTTGTGTTTTTAAATGAAAAACCACTTTTATCCTACTCAGAAATACTAAACTAGAAGTTGATATGCCATATGTTTATACAGCCACGAAAAGCCGGCTATTATTACATATTTGCATATCGCGCGACCCACGACAACTACGACCGCTGAAGATATGTATTGAATGAGACATAGGTTTAGTTTAAAACAACAAAAATATAAATACATGCATTCGTCAAAGTAGTGGTGTGTCACTGTACGAAAGTGGTCGTGTGATTAGTGAGTTTTACTCTTTGTGCTAGAGAAAACGTGAACCCCAAGTGAGGAATTGGACGTTCTTTTTTTTCTTCTGTGGCTTGTACCTACACATTTAGCTTGATAAATTTATGCCAAGTGCCGGCGAAATAGAGGAATAAAATTTTTCGCAGCTGTGTTTTGTTCTAAGTGTTTTGTTGACTGGAACATGGAGCGTGTAGTTTCTTGCGTATTTTGAAAGTTTAGCCGAATGATTATAGTTTACAATATTTGATTTCATTGCATTTTGTTTTCGTTTTAAGTACATATGCAATTTTGAAAATAAAATATTTTTCAACATTCAACAATTTTTAAAACCGTTTCAAAGGATTGTGAAGAAAATACAAGGAATTCTTTCTTTTCTTTAAATTTGATTATTTTGTTAGACTTGAACACAGTCACACACGCAGTTGAGTCACATAATTACGTGCAATAAAATTCATTCGATCATATGTCATATCAGCTTCCAGTCACAACGTCCGATAAGTTATCACGCCATTATTGAATGCAATATACTAAGTTCACATGTACAAATCAGATGCTCGATCCCGTATTTTATACAATTAGGAGAAATATACTAATCTTCATTTTTTTAAGCTGAGTTACCATCTATTTTATTTGGATTGCAGTTTTTTTTTATTATATCCATTGGATTTTGCCATTTTTTACTTATTAACTAATTATTTTGCAAAACTTTTCGAAAGATACTTCCCACTGAGCTAGTTAATTATTTAAAAGCACTCATATGCCAACAACATATGCCTAATGCTAATACGTGCTGTTCTCCTAGAGTAGGCATATCTTTGTTATTAGCTCACTCACAGATCGCTTCCTTTCGCCGGCCGCTCGCTATTTCTTATCTCAGGGTCGTCGCGTTCGGAGTTTGCCAAAAAATCATTTTTAATCATTCAACGACCAGTGCAAACCTCCACTCGGAATCTGGCCGAAACCAGTTCAAACTTTCCGCTTGATACGGCGACCGGTGGACGGTAAATTGCCGTTTTAACGGCGGGCAGGCCAAACTGGAAATGTGGATGGTTTTTTCAAAAGGTCTAAATACTTAAGATCATTATGTTTCTCACATTTTTGCTCAAACAATAAAAAACTTCCTATATTTTTTAAAAGATTAAAAATTTTTGAATTAAAAACAATGTGTGTGTGTGTGTGTGCAACCAATCAAACGGGACCACGCGGTCGCTTCTTACAAATTGAGTTGTTTCCATGTATTTAAGTTAGTTTACATTCTATACATGCAAATAACTCGCATAGGCATTTGGATGGTGTTAGCTCTGCCGAGCTTCGGTGACCCATTTCTACGCAGGCTAGCCGTGCGCGAGGTACCTCAGCTTGAATCGACAAGCCCCGCCCTAAAGAACGTTTGCATCAATCGGATTCAAACGTTATTTAGAACTTCCGAGCCCTTGTCAAGTGGACAAAGACCCAGCACGTATATAGTTTTATTGGTAACAGTGTTCTTAATTCCAGTCGTAGCTCACCAAGCCGTTATGGCTTAGTGTTTTGTATTTTTGCTTAACAATCCAAAGGACGGGGAATCGAACCCCGACTCGAGCAACTTCGATTTTTCGTTCATATTCAAAGCTTAAATTTATATTTTCTAAAACTTTCTCGTTGGGAGCAGATGGGAAATGAACCCAGGACCATTCGCTTAAAATGCGAACAACGTAACCATTCAGCTACGGCCGCTCCTTTATAGTAATGATTTGGCGTGGTTAGCTCACGCTAGTTAGCATCCAAACCCAGCATCCAAATTTCGAAAACCGCTACCTAGCATCCAAATCCAGCATCCAAATTTCGAAAACCGCTAGCTAGCATCCAGATCCAGCATCCAAGTTTAAAGTACTTAAAAAAGTTGTTTTCAGTAACTATTTAGCTTAGAACAGTCAACATAATGAATTCTGAGACGAAAACAACCTAAAAAATCCATTCAATAAACTTTTAAAAAAAAAAAGCCGTTCAGTACAATAACTTGGATGCGGGCATGTTTTCTTAACGTAATTCACCAACTAATGTTTCTAAACTCATTTTTGGGGTTCTCTGAACATATTTGAATCAAAACCAAGTTGGATGCTGGGTTTATCCAATTTTATTGGGACTTGGAATATTTGATATTTGAATTTCTCAATATTTGGCTAATTTAAAATTTTCAATCTTGGATGCTGGCATGTTTTCTTAACGTAATTCACCAACTAATGTTTCTAAACTCATTTTTGGGGTTCTCTGAACATATTTGAATCAAAACCAAGTTGGATGCTGGGTTTATCCAATTTTATTGGGACTTGGAATATTTGATATTTGAATTTCTCAATATTTGGCTAATTTAATATTTTAAATCCTGGATGCTGGCATGTTTTCTTAACGTAATTCACCAACTAATGTTTCTAAACTCATTTTTGGGGTTCTCTGAACATATTTGAATCAAAACCAAGTTGGATGCTGGGTTTATCCAATTTTATTGGGACTTGGAATATTTGATATTTGAATTTCTCAATATTTGGCTAATTTAATATTTTAAATCCTGGATGCTGGCATGTTTTCTTAACGTAATTCACCAACTAATGTTTCTAAACTCATTTTTGGGGTTCTCTGAACATATTTTAATCAAAACCAAGTTGGATGCTGGGTTTATCCAATTTTATTGGGACTTGGAATATTTGATATTTGAATTTCTCAATATTTGGCTAATTTAATATTTTAAATCCTGGATGCTGGCATGTTTTCATAACGTAATTCACCAACTGATGTTTCTAAACTCATTTTTGGGGTTCTCTGAACATATTTCAATCAAAACCAAGTTGGATGCTGGGTTTATCCAATTTTATTGGGACTTGGAATATTTGATATTTGAATTTCTCAATATTTGTCTAATTTAAAATTTTCAATCTTGGATGCTGGCATGTTTTCTGAACGTAATTCATCAACCAATGTTTCTAAACTCATTTTTGGGGTTCTCTGAACATATTTCAATCAAAACCACGTTGGATGCTGGGTTTTTCCAATTTTATAAGGACTTGGAATATTTGATATTTGAATTTCTCAATATTTGGCTAATTTAAAATTTTCAATCTTGGATGCTGGCATGTTTTCTGAACGTAATTCACCAACTAATGTTTCTAAACTCATTTTTGGGGTTCTCTGAACATATTTCAATCAAAACCACGTTGGATGCTGGGGTTTTCCAATTTTATAGGGACTTGGAATATTTGATATTTGAATTTCTCAATATTTGGCTAATTTAAAATTTTCAATCTTGGATGCTGGCATGTTTTCTGAACGTAATTCATCAACCAATGTTTCTAAACTCATTTTTGGGGTTCTCTGAACATATTTGAATCAAAACCAAGTTGGATGCTGGGTTTTTCCAATTTTATAGGGACTTGGAATATTTGATATTTGAATTTCTCAATATTTGGCTAATTTAAAATTTTCAATCTTGGATGCTGGCATGTTTTCTTAACGTAATTCACCAACTAATGTTTCTAAACTCATTTTTGGGGTTCTCTGAACATATTTGAATCAAAACCAAGTTGGATGCTGGGTTTATCCAATTTTATTGGGACTTGGAATATTTGATATTTGAATTTCTCAATATTTGGCTAATTTAATATTTTAAATCCTGGATGCTGGCATGTTTTCTTAACGTAATTCACCAACTAATGTTTCTAAACTCATTTTTGGGGTTCTCTGAACATATTTGAATCAAAACCAAGTTGGATGCTGGGTTTATCCAATTTTATTGGGACTTGGAATATTTGATATTTGAATTTCTCAATATTTGGCTAATTTAATATTTTAAATCCTGGATGCTGGCATGTTTTCTTAACGTAATTCACCAACTAATGTTTCTAAACTCATTTTTGGGGTTCTCTGAACATATTTGAATCAAAACCAAGTTGGATGCTGGGTTTATCCAATTTTATTGGGACTTGGAATATTTGATATTTGAATTTCTCAATATTTGGCTAATTTAATATTTTAAATCCTGGATGCTGGCATGTTTTCTTAACGTAATTCACCAACTAATGTTTCTAAACTCATTTTTGGGGTTCTCTGAACATATTTCAATCAAAACCACGTTGGATGCTGGGTTTATCTAATTTTATTGGGACTTGGAATATTTGATATTTGAATTTCTCAATATTTGGCTAATTTAATATTTTAAATCCTGGATGCTGGCATGTTTTCATAACGTAATTCACCAACTGATGTTTCTAAACTCATTTTTGGGGTTCTCTGAACATATTTCAATCAAAACCAAGTTGGATGCTGGGTTTATCCAATTTTATTGGGACTTGGAATATTTGATATTTGAATTTCTCAATATTTGGCTAATTTAAAATTTTCAATCTTGGATGCTGGCATGTTTTCTGAACGTAATTCATCAACCAATGTTTCTAAACTCATTTTTGGGGTTCTCTGAACATATTTCAATCAAAACCACGTTGGATGCTGGGTTTTTCCAATTTTATAAGGACTTGGAATATTTGATATTTGAATTTCTCAATATTTGGCTAATTTAAAATTTTCAATCTTGGATGCTGGCATGTTTTCTGAACGTAATTCATCAACCAATGTTTCTAAACTCATTTTTGGGGTTCTCTGAACATATTTGAATCAAAACCAAGTTGGATGCTGGGTTTTTCCAATTTTATAAGGACTTGGAATATTTGATATTTGAATTTCTCAATATTTGGCTAATTTAAAATTTTCAATCTTGGATGCTGGCATGTTTTCTTAACGTAATTCACCAACTAATGTTTCTAAACTCATTTTTGGGGTTCTCTGAACATATTTGAATCAAAACCAAGTTGGATGCTGGGTTTATCCAATTTTATTGGGACTTGGAATATTTGATATTTGAATTTCTCAATATTTGGCTAATTTAAAATTTTCAATCTTGGATGCTGGCATGTTTTCTGAACGTAATTCATCAACCAATGTTTCTAAACTCATTTTTGGGGTTCTCTGAACATATTTCAATCAAAACCACGTTGGATGCTGGGTTTTTCCAATTTTATAAGGACTTGGAATATTTGATATTTGAATTTCTCAATATTTGGCTAATTTAAAATTTTCAATCTTGGATGCTGGCATGTTTTCTGAACGTAATTCACCAACTAATGTTTCTAAACTCATTTTTGGGGTTCTCTGAACATATTTCAATCAAAACCACGTTGGATGCTGGGGTTTTCCAATTTTATAGGGACTTGGAATATTTGATATTTGAATTTCTCAATATTTGGCTAATTTAAAATTTTCAATCTTGGATGCTGGCATGTTTTCTGAACGTAATTCATCAACCAATGTTTCTAAACTCATTTTTGGGGTTCTCTGAACATATTTGAATCAAAACCAAGTTGGATGCTGGGTTTTTCCAATTTTATAGGGACTTGGAATATTTGATATTTGAATTTCTCAATATTTGGCTAATTTAAAATTTTCAATCTTGGATGCTGGCATGTTTTCTTAACGTAATTCACCAACTAATGTTTCTAAACTCATTTTTGGGGTTCTCTGAACATATTTGAATCAAAACCAAGTTGGATGCTGGGTTTATCCAATTTTATTGGGACTTGGAATATTTGATATTTGAATTTCTCAATATTTGGCTAATTTAATATTTTAAATCCTGGATGCTGGCATGTTTTCTTAACGTAATTCACCAACTAATGTTTCTAAACTCATTTTTGGGGTTCTCTGAACATATTTGAATCAAAACCAAGTTGGATGCTGGGTTTATCCAATTTTATTGGGACTTGGAATATTTGATATTTGAATTTCTCAATATTTGGCTAATTTAATATTTTAAATCCTGGATGCTGGCATGTTTTCTTAACGTAATTCACCAACTAATGTTTCTAAACTCATTTTTGGGGTTCTCTGAACATATTTTAATCAAAACCAAGTTGGATGCTGGGTTTATCCAATTTTATTGGGACTTGGAATATTTGATATTTGAATTTCTCAATATTTGGCTAATTTAATATTTTAAATCCTGGATGCTGGCATGTTTTCTTAACGTAATTCACCAACTGATGTTTCTAAACTCATTTTTGGGGTTCTCTGAACATATTTCAATCAAAACCAAGTTGGATGCTGGGTTTATCCAATTTTATTGGGACTTGGAATATTTGATATTTGAATTTCTCAATATTTGTCTAATTTAAAATTTTCAATCTTGGATGCTGGCATGTTTTCTGAACGTAATTCATCAACCAATGTTTCTAAACTCATTTTTGGGGTTCTCTGAACATATTTCAATCAAAACCACGTTGGATGCTGGGTTTTTCCAATTTTATAAGGACTTGGAATATTTGATATTTGAATTTCTCAATATTTGGCTAATTTAAAATTTTCAATCTTGGATGCTGGCATGTTTTCTGAACGTAATTCACCAACTAATGTTTCTAAACTCATTTTTGGGGTTCTCTGAACATATTTCAATCAAAACCACGTTGGATGCTGGGTTTTTCCAATTTTATAGGGACTTGGAATATTTGATATTTGAATTTCTCAATATTTGGCTAATTTAAAATTTTCAATCTTGGATGCTGGCATGTTTTCTGAACGTAATTCATCAACCAATGTTTCTAAACTCATTTTTGGGGTTCTCTGAACATATTTCAATCAAAACCACGTTGGATGCTGGGTTTTTCCAATTTTATAAGGGCCTGGAATATTTGATATTTGAATTTCTCAATATTTGGCTAATTTAAAATTTTCAATCTTGGATGCTGGCATGTTTTCTGAACGTAATTCATCAACCAATGTTTATGAACTCATTTTTGGGGTTCTCTGAACATATTTGAATCAAAACCAAGTTGGATGCTGGGTTTTTCCAATTTTATAGGGACTTGGAATATTTGATATTTGAATTTCTCAATATTTGGCTAATTTAAAATTTTCAATCTTGGATGCTGGCATGTTTTCTGAACGTAATTCATCAACCAATGTTTCTAAACTCTTTTTTGGGGTTCTCTGAACATATTTCAATCAAAACCACGTTGGATGCTGGGTTTTTCCAATTTTATAAGGGCCTGGAATATTTGATATTTGAATTTCTCAATATTTGGCTAATTTAAAATTTTCAATCTTGGATGCTGGCATGTTTTCTGAACGTAATTCACCAACTAATGTTTCTAAACTCATTTTTGGGGTTCTCTGAACATATTTCAATCAAAACCACGTTGGATGCTGGGGTTTTCCAATTTTATAGGGACTTGGAATATTTGATATTTGAATTTCTCAATATTTGGCTAATTTAAAATTTTCAATCTTGGATGCTGGCATGTTTTCTGAACGTAATTCATCAACCAATGTTTCTAAACTCATTTTTGGGGTTCTCTGAACATATTTCAATCAAAACCAAGTTGGATGCTGGGTTTTTCCAATTTTATAAGGACTTGGAATATTTGATATTTGAATTTCTCAATATTTGGCTAATTTAAAATTTTCAATCTTGGATGCTGGCATGTTTTCTGAACGTAATTCACCAACTAATGTTTCTAAACTCATTTTTGGGGTTCTCTGAACATATTTCAATCAAAACCACGTTGGATGCTGGGTTTTTCCAATTTTATAGGGACTTGGAATATTTGATATTTGAATTTCTCAATATTTGGCTAATTTAAAATTTTCAATCTTGGATGCTGGCATGTTTTCTGAACGTAATTCATCAACCAATGTTTCTAAACTCATTTTTGGGGTTCTCTGAACATATTTCAATCAAAACCACGTTGGATGCTGGGTTTTTTCCAATTTTATAAGGACTTGGAATATTTGATATTTGAATTTCTCAATATTTGGCTAATTTAAAATTTTCAATCTTGGATGCTGGCATGTTTTCTGAACGTAATTCATCAACCAATGTTTATGAACTCATTTTTGGGGTTCTCTGAACATATTTGAATCAAAACCAAGTTGGATGCTGGGTTTTTCCAATTTTATAGGGACTTGGAATATTTGATATTTGAATTTCTCAATATTTGGCTAATTTAAAATTTTCAATCTTGGATGCTGGCATGTTTTCTGAACGTAATTCATCAACCAATGTTTCTAAACTCTTTTTTGGGGTTCTCTGAACATATTTCAATCAAAACCACGTTGGATGCTGGGTTTTTCCAATTTTATAAGGGCCTGGAATATTTGATATTAGAATTTCTCAATATTTGGCTAATTTAAAATTTTCAATCTTGGATGCTGGCATGTTTTCTGAACGTAATTCACCAACTAATGTTTCTAAACTCATTTTTGGGGTTCTCTGAACATATTTCAATCAAAACCACGTTGGATGCTGGGTTTTTCCAATTTTATAAGGACTTGGAATATTTGATATTTGAATTTCTCAATATTTGGCTAATTTAAAATTTTCAATCTTGGATGCTGGCATGTTTTCTGAACGTAATTCATCAACCAATGTTTATGAACTCATTTTTGGGGTTCTCTGAACATATTTGAATCAAAACCAAGTTGGATGCTGGGTTTTTCCAATTTTATAGGGACTTGGAATATTTGATATTTGAATTTCTCAATATTTGGCTAATTTAAAATTTTCAATCTTGGATGCTGGCATGTTTTCTGAACGTAATTCATCAACCAATGTTTCTAAACTCTTTTTTGGGGTTCTCTGAACATATTTCAATCAAAACCACGTTGGATGCTGGGTTTTTCCAATTTTATAAGGGCCTGGAATATTTGATATTTGAATTTCTCAATATTTGGCTAATTTAAAATTTTCAATCTTGGATGCTGGCATGTTTTCTGAACGTAATTCACCAACTAATGTTTCTAAACTCATTTTTGGGGTTCTCTGAACATATTTCAATCAAAACCACGTTGGATGCTGGGGTTTTCCAATTTTATAGGGACTTGGAATATTTGATATTTGAATTTCTCAATATTTGGCTAATTTAAAATTTTCAATCTTGGATGCTGGCATGTTTTCTGAACGTAATTCACCAACTAATGTTTCTAAACTCATTTTTGGGGTTCTCTGAACATATTTCAATCAAAACCACGTTGGATGCTGGGTTTTTCCAATTTTATAAGGACTTGGAATATTTGATATTTGAATTTCTCAATATTTGGCTAATTTAAAATTTTCAATCTTGGATGCTGGCATGTTTTCTGAACGTAATTCATCAACCAATGTTTATGAACTCATTTTTGGGGTTCTCTGAACATATTTGAATCAAAACCAAGTTGGATGCTGGGTTTTTCCAATTTTATAGGGACTTGGAATATTTGATATTTGAATTTCTCAATATTTGGCTAATTTAAAATTTTCAATCTTGGATGCTGGCATGTTTTCTGAACGTAATTCATCAACCAATGTTTCTAAACTCATTTTTGGGGTTCTCTGAACATATTTCAATCAAAACCACGTTGGATGCTGGGTTTTTCCAATTTTATAAGGGCCTGGAATATTTGATATTTGAATTTCTCAATATTTGGCTAATTTAAAATTTTCAATCTTGGATGCTGGCATGTTTTCTGAACGTAATTCACCAACTAATGTTTCTAAACTCATTTTTGGGGTTCTCTGAACATATTTCAATCAAAACCACGTTGGATGCTGGGTTTTTCCAATTTTATAAGGGCCTGGAATATTTGATATTTGAATTTCTCAATATTTGGCTAATTTAAAATTTTCAATCTTGGATGCTGGCATGTTTTCTGAACGTAATTCACCAACTAATGTTTCTAAACTCATTTTTGGGGTTCTCTGAACATATTTCAATCAAAACCACGTTGGATGCTGGGGTTTTCCAATTTTATAGGGACTTGGAATATTTGATATTTGAATTTCTCAATATTTGGCTAATTTAAAATTTTCAATCTTGGATGCTGGCATGTTTTCTGAACGTAATTCATCAACCAATGTTTCTAAACTCATTTTTGGGGTTCTCTGAACATATTTCAATCAAAACCACGTTGGATGCTGGGTTTTTTCCAATTTTATAAGGACTTGGAATATTTGATATTTGAATTTCTCAATATTTGGCTAATTTAAAATTTTCAATCTTGGATGCTGGCATGTTTTCTGAACGTAATTCATCAACCAATGTTTCTAAACTCATTTTTGGGGTTCTCTGAACATATTTCAATCAAAACCAAGTTGGATGCTGGGTTTTTCCAATTTTATAAGGACTTGGAATATTTGGTGAATTACGTTAAGAAAACATGCCAGCATCCAGGATTGAACATTTTAAATTAGCCAAATATTGAGAAATTCAAATATCAAATATTCCAAGTCCCAATAAAATTGGATAAAACCAGCATCCAACGTGGTTTTGATTAAAATATGTTCAGAGAACCCCAAACATGAGTTTAGAAACATTAGTTGGTGAATTACGTTAAGAAAACATGCCAGCATCCAGGATTTAAAATATTAAATTAGCCAAATATTGAGAAATTCAAATATCAAATATTCCAAGTCCCAATAAAATTGGATAAACCCAGCATCCAACTTGGTTTTGATTGAAATATGTTCAGAGAACCCCAAAAATGAGTTTAGAAACATTAGTTGGTGAATTACGTTAAGAAAACATGCCAGCATCCAGGATTTAAAATATTAAATTAGCCAAATATTGAGAAATTCAAATATCAAATATTCCAAGTCCCAATAAAATTGGATAAACCCAGCATCCAACGTGGTTTTGATTAAAATATGTTCAGAAAACCCCAAAAATGAGTTCATAAACATTGGTTGATGAATTACGTTAAGAAAACATGCCAGCATCCAAGATTTAAAATATTAAATTAGCCAAATATTGAGAAATTCAAATATCAAATATTCCAAGTCCCAATAAAATTGGATAAACCCAGCATCCAACTTGGTTTTGATTGAAATATGTTCAGAGAACCCCAAAAATGAGTTTAGAAACATTAGTTGGTGAATTACGTTGAGAAAACATGCCAGCATCCAGGATTTAAAATATTAAATTAGCCAAATATTGAGAAATTCAAATATCAAATATTCCAAGTCCCAATATAATTGGATAAACCCAGCATCCAACGTGGTTTTGATTAAAATATGTTCAGAGAACCCCAAAAATGAGTTTAGAAACATTGGTTGATGAATTACGTTCAGAAAACATGCCAGCATCCAAGATTGAAAATTTTAAATTAGCCAAATATTGAGAAATTCAAATATCAAATATTCCAAGTCCCAATAAAATTGGATAAACCCAGCATCCAACTTGGTTTTGATTCAAATATGTTCAGAGAACCCCAAAAATGAGTTTAGAAATATTAGTTGGTGAATTACGTTAAGAAAACATGCCAGCATCCAGGATTTAAAATATTAAATTATCCAAATATTGAGAAATTCAAATATCAAATATTCCAAGTCCCAATAAAATTGGATAAACCCAGCATCCAACTTGGTTTTGATTCAAATATGTTCAGAGAACCCCAAAAATGAGTTTAGAAACATTAGTTGGTGAATTACGTTAAGAAAACATGCCAGCATCCAGGATTTAAAATATTAAATTAGCCAAATATTGAGAAATTCAAATATCAAATATTCCAAGTCCCAATAAAATTGGATAAACCCAGCATCCAACGTGGTTTTGATTAAAATATGTTCAGAAAACCCCAAAAATGAGTTCATAAACATTGGTTGATGAATTACGTTAAGAAAACATGCCAGCATCCAGGATTTAAAATATTAAATTAGCCAAATATTGAGAAATTCAAATATCAAATATTCCAAGTCCCAATATAATTGGATAAAACCAGCATCCAACTTGGTTTTGATTCAAATATGTTCAGAGAACCCCAAAAATGAGTTCATAAACATTGGTTGATGAATTACGTTAAGAAAACATGCCAGCATCCAGGATTTAAAATATTAAATTAGCCAAATATTGAGAAATTCAAATATCAAATATTCCAAGTCCCAATAAAATTGGATAAACCCAGCATCCAACTTGGTTTTGATTCTGTTGAAATACATGTTTGTTCAAAGCAGCACGGTAGCTGCTGGTGATACGATCACTTTCGGGTGATCATCTTGATCTCGGGGATACCGAAGATCATGCTGTAAACATAAACAAACATATGACAATTCGACATTGATAGATCGTGGTAAGATACACTTACACATCTATATGATCGTCATATTACCACAGTTGAGACTGTGACATTGTATGCAAGGTCGCATACAAGCTTGCATACAAGGTGATCGTACATTTGTAATGATCACATGGCATGGTTGCCAATCGGCACAGTGGTGCCAGTAATTGAGGTTATCAATACTATTAGAAATTACACTCACTCAGATATGTAACAATAATGTAACATGAATTGTATTAATCACTTGACGAATAATAAACGACTAGGATATCTCATTTCCTCACACCAGATAACCCTGTGTTACTTTCAACAGGTTATGGGCCCAGTGGCTATCTGGGTGAGAGATCTTGCAGAAGTTTACTGCAAGATGGCCGACAGTAGTTAACTGTCATGGCCGCCCTGGCATGCTTTCAGCGGGTAGCTCGTAAGTATGACCGGAGACAGAACTATTCAGCAATTAGCTGGTAGTTCAATTCCCAGTAGTTAACTGGTGATAGACTAGTTAGTAGTTAGTTGGAACTACTACCACGGAACGGTTCTCGCAGTGGAAGCAGTGCTTCAGTGGTACGGTCTGGGTTACAGATCATGAGGATAACAGCAAACGCCTCACGGTAGCATCGGTACGCAAGCCAACCATTAGCGTAGCGACGAAGGACACCTTTGGATGCACGAGTTGGAAAATGGCGGATTGATCGAGACTTAAACGTCGGGATCATCAAGCGACGAACTGTGATGACGAGAATAGGGGTCAGAACAGAGCAGTCAACCTCGGGTCTGATCACGAAGTACACATGTAGGAGTTCAGGCGGAGACTTCAGCAGCCGTATTGTGAAGCGGCGAACTCGGATTGGTAGCGGATGCGGTCGGAACAAAGCAGTCAGCTTTGGTTCTGGTCATGAAGTCCATATCAAAGTGATCAAGGAGACTTCAATAGCAACGAACCCGGGAATGTCAATTAGAGGTCAGGATGGAGCAGCGAAGCTGCAGGGTGCCTTACGAGGGTCGCGAGATTTAGTTGGAGTCGTCAATACTGGAGACATCAAGCGACGAAAGCAGAAGAGCAGTTTTTCCTCGTCTCGATTTGGTGTGGAAATGGCCGTACAGACGAGTACGAGCAGTACAACTAGTTTTGTACAGAAGAAGATGATAGGATTCACACCACGATGTGGAAAACCTGGTTCTAGTTTGAGCCAAGATTGAATACGAGAAACGTATTCAGAACATGGTTACATTGTTCACCATGGTACAACAACAAGAAACGAACCTGATCTTGTTGGTTGATTTATCAGCGTCTTGAGCAGTGCCGTATACTTGGAAGATACAGCATTAGGGATGCGGATCAACACCGAAGACCCCGATCAACGACGCAGTTAGTATTGCGGTATGGTTGATCAACGTTATGGGATCAGCTGTCGTTAGGGTATGGCCATGCAGTTAGCATTTGGTCATCCAAGTTTGGAATGAACAATTTAGAGTTTTGAACTACTTGATGGGTTGAAGGCAGAGTGGAAGAGTCGGTCCCATCAAAAGATAGAAAAGTGTATAGCACTTCTACACCGATCCCACAGTAAAGAAGCAGTCAGCTTCAGCCCAACTATACCAAAAGGTTGGAGGGAATTTCGAAGAGAATCTTCGGAAGCAAATTGGATTTTGGAGGTAAAGAGAAACTTTATCCTGAAAGGATGGGCAGTAGGAGCAGTAGCAGCGAGGGCTCGCAGCGGCAGAAACTCGCTGAGCAAAAGATACCATCAGTACGGATGAGAACCAGCTTGGTAACAATTAGCAAGGAAAGAAGCTATCAGCGTCTTTCAGTCCGTGATAATTCACGAGGTCTAGCTCATCGATATCAAATGAGCAGAAGCAGCAGGAAAATTGGAGCTAAATCCAATCCTACGGAGTCACCGTAGAGAGTCGCAACGGCAGGTCCAGCAAGGGAGTTGCGATTGTGATCGTGGCAGTCAGCGTCAGCAAGGATATCAACGCACGTGTAAGTTGGACACCATACGTTCACCGCGCCGAGGAGGATAGAGCGAGACAGCCCCGAGGAGGTTCGTGGTTTGTGCAGTCCACGTAATGCTGAGTAAGTAAAGCCTGCACAGAGAGGAGCGACCGCTGGCATGTTGAGAAGCCCTAGAGGATCTACAAGGGTAGGTGGAAATTATAGCGGATCAATGAATTTTTAGTTCCTTTCACAAAATTGAAAGAAGGCGCAGAAAGCGCGGCTGGGTGACGTAAAGCAAGAATTGAAACAGAATGATTTTTTGTTGTGCCCATCGAGAGAGACGACTTTCTGCAAGAAAGTTGGGAAGAAGCAATGATTTACTTATTTTGAAGAAATTTGTTTTTACCGGGTAAATCATCTCGTAATTTTAGAAATATGCTAGATTAAGGGGAAGCCATCCCAAGAGCATATGATCAGGAAAGTTTGGTGACATGCTGAATTAAATGGAAGCTGTCAGGGAAACTGGGGGACCTGATAGTTAAAAGTTGGGGTCAACTGCAAAGAGCGAGTTACGCGAATGCTACACTGGGTTACGGTGAAACAGCATGAAATGTTTGAACTTTGGGGATACCAAAAGTATGGAAATCGATCAAGCGTCAATCAGATCGAATCCATTTCGCATATTTATTGAGAAAGATTTCTTGAGGAATGAAATGCTGGCTAAGAGACGAGTAGGCTCGACCAGGTGGGAGATAAATTAAGGACATCTCTGGAGCAGTCTATGCAACGCAGAACGACCTCAGCGTAGAGGAGTTGGCAGGCAGCGACAAACCCAAGCTAGGCCAGGAGACCATCGATCGATCGTATGGACGGAATAATCAACGAAGACGATCACGCAATTCAACGCAGGTGATCAAGCATGATGATCGACCAATAAGCAGCAAGGAGGATCATGCGATCCAATGCAGAAATGCTAGAACGCACCAAGTTCGAAGCAGGAGGATTATGAACGAAATGCAGCAGCGCGTCAAGAGACAACGACGCGGATATCACGTAGTTAGCGTTGATAGGAGTCCCGAAGAAGAGTGATAACGAAGACGACATCGATCACTTCTTAGCACGATGTTTGAGATGATAGAGATTGGAAGACAATCGGCAAGGCGCGATAGTATGGAGACTAGCAGCTTCAACAGTCATCAGCGTGGCATGACACGGACGTACAGAGACTAGCAGCTTGTACTAGGTCATCAGAGACATCATCAGATCATCGAGAGATTTCAGAAAGTACCAGAAGAAAGGGACATCTGGAAGGTAAGCTGGAATGCAGCGATCAGCAGGTAGCATGATACGCTAGAAGAATTAATTTGGTCAGTAGTTAGCTGGAAACCAAATCGCCGAAGGAAATCTCGAGATATCGGCACGAGAATTCTACAAGTTGGACTAACCGCCGACAGTTAAGCAGAACTAGTGGGTCACACTAGAGTCGTACTGCAGACGACGAAGTTCTGGAGAAGAATATCAGAGGGTTACTTTGAATTCTGACCTGGTGGGTCACACCAAAGGCCGTAGACTAGTGTTTGTCTACGAGAATGCGCAGCAAAATCGGCTAGATTTTGGTAAGTCTCAATTGGGTTACAATTTGAGCACCCCAAGCGCAGGATTATTGATCAACCAGGCGATCAATGGCAACAGCAGAAGTGTGCAGGCGCACGCAGCAGCATAAGCGTGCAGCAAACTCACACAAGCAGAGGATGGCGATCAAGCACCGTGCGGCTCCACCGACGACACTTTGAGCAGCTAGGGAACAGCTTGTGACGCAGAACGGACATCATCGAAGAGCGACGTAGCTAATCGGACTTCGAGGAGTTCCGCATCCGTTGGACTATGCTGGAGCATAAGTAGGTACGGTACACATGACAGAACGTCATTACCGGGTCATGTTTCTAGACTGTGAAACATAGTTTTGTGGTTAACAAAACGACAGAAGTCGAGAGAACAGATAGGTCATCTGCCTCGCAGTTAGCATGGGATGTTCCCATCGTACCGAATTCGTTGTAGTCAACAACAGGTACAAAACAAGGAGACCTGAATGCCTAGTGTGGTCAACACTAGAGAATTTCATTCACAATGAGGACATTCGGCTCGCGGCGCAGCAGCACGTTACTCGCAGAGCATCGGAATCGAGAAGTATGCTGTCGAAGGTTCATCCATGGGTTCACCAGACGCTAGAGGATCAAATGGAAGACGAGATCAACGCAGAGGTTGGAGGTTCATCCATGAGTTCATTGGACGCTTGAGGATCAACCGGTCGACGAGATCATCGCAGAAGCCATATCGGATCCAGCATCGAAGATTTCGGAACACTACTCAATGTGCGAATTGAGGGGAAGTGTTGAAATACATGTTTGTTCAAAGCAGCACGGTAGCTGCTGGTGATACGATCACTTTCGGGTGATCATCTTGATCTCGGGGATACCGAAGATCATGCTGTAAACATAAACAAACATATGACAATTCGACATTGATAGATCGTGGTAAGATACACTTACACATCTATATGATCGTCATATTACCACAGTTGAGACTGTGACATTGTATGCAAGATCGCATACAAGCTTGCATACAAGGTGATCGTACATTTGTAATGATCACATGGCATGGTTGCCAATCGGCACAGTGGTGCCAGTAATTGAGGTTATCAATACTATTAGAAATTACACTCACTCAGATATGTAACAATAATGTAACATGAATTGTATTAATCACTTGACGAATAATAAACGACTAGGATATCTCATTTCCTCACACCAGATAACCCTGTGTTACTTTCAACAGATTCAAATATGTTCAGAGAACCCCAAAAATGAGTTTAGAAACATTAGTTGGTGAATTACGTTAAGAAAACATGCCAGCATCCAGGATTTAAAATATTAAATTAGCCAAATATTGAGAAATTCAAATATCAAATATTCCAAGTCCCAATAAAATTGGATAAACCCAGCATCCAACGTGGTTTTGATTAAAATATGTTCAGAAAACCCCAAAAATGAGTTCATAAACATTGGTTGATGAATTACGTTAAGAAAACATGCCAGCATCCAAGATTGAAAATTTTAAATTAGCCAAATATTGAGAAATTCAAATATCAAATATTCCAAGTCCCAATAAAATTGGATAAACCCAGCATCCAACTTGGTTTTGATTCAAATATGTTCAGAGAACCCCAAAAATGAGTTTAGAAACATTAGTTGGTGAATTACGTTAAGAAAACATGCCAGCATCCAGGATTTAAAATATTAAATTAGCCAAATATTGAGAAATTCAAATATCAAATATTCCAAGTCCCAATAAAATTGGATAAACCCAGCATCCAACGTGGTTTTGATTAAAATA
This sequence comes from Culex pipiens pallens, assembly GCF_016801865.2. Taxonomy (NCBI): domain Eukaryota; kingdom Metazoa; phylum Arthropoda; class Insecta; order Diptera; family Culicidae; genus Culex; species Culex pipiens. The sequence goes on along the minus strand of NC_068938.1, from coordinate 61,218,287 downwards.
TGTTCAGAAAACCCCAAAAATGAGTTCATAAACATTGGTTGATGAATTACGTTAAGAAAACATGCCAGCATCCAGGATTTAAAATATTAAATTAGCCAAATATTGAGAAATTCAAATATCAAATATTCCAAGTCCCAATAAAATTGGATAAACCCAGCATCCAACGTGGTTTTGATTAAAATATGTTCAGAAAACCCCAAAAATGAGTTCATAAACATTGGTTGATGAATTACGTTAAGAAAACATGCCAGCATCCAAGATTGAAAATTTTAAATTAGCCAAATATTGAGAAATTCAAATATCAAATATTCCAAGTCCCAATAAAATTGGATAAACCCAGCATCCAACTTGGTTTTGATTCAAATATGTTCAGAGAACCCCAAAAATGAGTTTAGAAACATTAGTTGGTGAATTACGTTAAGAAAACATGCCAGCATCCAGGATTTAAAATATTAAATTATCCAAATATTGAGAAATTCAAATATCAAATATTCCAAGTCCCAATAAAATTGGATAAACCCAGCATCCAACTTGGTTTTGATTCAAATATGTTCAGAGAACCCCAAAAATGAGTTTAGAAACATTAGTTGGTGAATTACGTTAAGAAAACATGCCAGCATCCAGGATTTAAAATATTAAATTAGCCAAATATTGAGAAATTCAAATATCAAATATTCCAAGTCCCAATAAAATTGGATAAACCCAGCATCCAACGTGGTTTTGATTAAAATATGTTCAGAAAACCCCAAAAATGAGTTCATAAACATTGGTTGATGAATTACGTTAAGAAAACATGCCAGCATCCAAGATTGAAAATTTTAAATTAGCCAAATATTGAGAAATTCAAATATCAAATATTCCAAGTCCCAATAAAATTGGATAAACCCAGCATCCAACTTGGTTTTGATTCAAATATGTTCAGAGAACCCCAAAAATGAGTTTAGAAACATTAGTTGGTGAATTACGTTAAGAAAACATGCCAGCATCCAGGATTTAAAATATTAAATTAGCCAAATATTGAGAAATTCAAATATCAAATATTCCAAGTCCCAATAAAATTGGATAAACCCAGCATCCAACTTGGTTTTGATTCAAATATGTTCAGAGAACCCCAAAAATGAGTTTAGAAACATTAGTTGGTGAATTACGTTAAGAAAACATGCCAGCATCCAGGATTTAAAATATTAAATTAGCCAAATATTGAGAAATTCAAATATCAAATATTCCAAGTCCCAATAAAATTGGATAAACCCAGCATCCAACTTGGTTTTGATTCAAATATGTTCAGAGAACCCCAAAAATGAGTTTAGAAACATTAGTTGGTGAATTACGTTAAGAAAACATGCCAGCATCCAGGATTTAAAATATTAAATTAGCCAAATATTGAGAAATTCAAATATCAAATATTCCAAGTCCCAATAAAATTGGATAAACCCAGCATCCAACGTGGTTTTGATTAAAATATGTTCAGAAAACCCCAAAAATGAGTTCATAAACATTGGTTGATGAATTACGTTAAGAAAACATGCCAGCATCCAAGATTGAAAATTTTAAATTAGCCAAATATTGAGAAATTCAAATATCAAATATTCCAAGTCCCAATAAAATTGGATAAACCCAGCATCCAACTTGGTTTTGATTCAAATATGTTCAGAGAACCCCAAAAATGAGTTTAGAAACATTAGTTGGTGAATTACGTTAAGAAAACATGCCAGCATCCAGGATTTAAAATATTAAATTATCCAAATATTGAGAAATTCAAATATCAAATATTCCAAGTCCCAATAAAATTGGATAAACCCAGCATCCAACTTGGTTTTGATTCAAATATGTTCAGAGAACCCCAAAAATGAGTTTAGAAACATTAGTTGGTGAATTACGTTAAGAAAACATGCCAGCATCCAGGATTTAAAATATTAAATTAGCCAAATATTGAGAAATTCAAATATCAAATATTCCAAGTCCCAATAAAATTGGATAAACCCAGCATCCAACGTGGTTTTGATTAAAATATGTTCAGAAAACCCCAAAAATGAGTTCATAAACATTGGTTGATGAATTACGTTCAGAAAACATGCCAGCATCCAAGATTGAAAATTTTAAATTAGCCAAATATTGAGAAATTCAAATATCAAATATTCCAAGTCCCAATAAAATTGGATAAACCCAGCATCCAACTTGGTTTTGATTCAAATATGTTCAGAGAACCCCAAAAATGAGTTTAGAAATATTAGTTGGTGAATTACGTTAAGAAAACATGCCAGCATCCAGGATTTAAAATATTAAATTATCCAAATATTGAGAAATTCAAATATCAAATATTCCAAGTCCCAATAAAATTGGATAAACCCAGCATCCAACTTGGTTTTGATTCAAATATGTTCAGAGAACCCCAAAAATGAGTTTAGAAACATTAGTTGGTGAATTACGTTAAGAAAACATGCCAGCATCCAGGATTTAAAATATTAAATTAGCCAAATATTGAGAAATTCAAATATCAAATATTCCAAGTCCCAATAAAATTGGATAAACCCAGCATCCAACTTGGTTTTGATTCAAATATGTTCAGAGAACCCCAAAAATGAGTTTAGAAATATTAGTTGGTGAATTACGTTAAGAAAACATGCCAGCATCCAGGATTTAAAATATTAAATTATCCAAATATTGAGAAATTCAAATATCAAATATTCCAAGTCCCAATAAAATTGGATAAACCCAGCATCCAACTTGGTTTTGATTCAAATATGTTCAGAGAACCCCAAAAATGAGTTTAGAAACATTAGTTGGTGAATTACGTTAAGAAAACATGCCAGCATCCAGGATTTAAAATATTAAATTAGCCAAATATTGAGAAATTCAAATATCAAATATTCCAAGTCCCAATAAAATTGGATAAACCCAGCATCCAACGTGGTTTTGATTAAAATATGTTCAGAAAACCCCAAAAATGAGTTCATAAACATTGGTTGATGAATTACGTTAAGAAAACATGCCAGCATCCAGGATTTAAAATATTAAATTAGCCAAATATTGAGAAATTCAAATATCAAATATTCCAAGTCCCAATATAATTGGATAAAACCAGCATCCAACTTGGTTTTGATTCAAATATGTTCAGAGAACCCCAAAAATGAGTTCATAAACATTGGTTGATGAATTACGTTAAGAAAACATGCCAGCATCCAGGATTTAAAATATTAAATTAGCCAAATATTGAGAAATTCAAATATCAAATATTCCAAGTCCCAATAAAATTGGATAAACCCAGCATCCAACTTGGTTTTGATTCAAATATGTTCAGAGAACCCCAAAAATGAGTTTAGAAACATTAGTTGGTGAATTACGTTAAGAAAACATGCCAGCATCCAGGATTTAAAATATTAAATTAGCCAAATATTGAGAAATTCAAATATCAAATATTCCAAGTCCCAATAAAATTGGATAAACCCAGCATCCAACGTGGTTTTGATTAAAATATGTTCAGAAAACCCCAAAAATGAGTTCATAAACATTGGTTGATGAATTACGTTAAGAAAACATGCCAGCATCCAAGATTGAAAATTTTAAATTAGCCAAATATTGAGAAATTCAAATATCAAATATTCCAAGTCCCAATAAAATTGGATAAACCCAGCATCCAACTTGGTTTTGATTCAAATATGTTCAGAGAACCCCAAAAATGAGTTTAGAAACATTAGTTGGTGAATTACGTTAAGAAAACATGCCAGCATCCAGGATTTAAAATATTAAATTAGCCAAATATTGAGAAATTCAAATATCAAATATTCCAAGTCCCAATAAAATTGGATAAACCCAGCATCCAACGTGGTTTTGATTAAAATATGTTCAGAAAACCCCAAAAATGAGTTCATAAACATTGGTTGATGAATTACGTTAAGAAAACATGCCAGCATCCAGGATTTAAAATATTAAATTAGCCAAATATTGAGAAATTCAAATATCAAATATTCCAAGTCCCAATAAAATTGGATAAACCCAGCATCCAACGTGGTTTTGATTAAAATATGTTCAGAAAACCCCAAAAATGAGTTCATAAACATTGGTTGATGAATTACGTTAAGAAAACATGCCAGCATCCAAGATTGAAAATTTTAAATTAGCCAAATATTGAGAAATTCAAATATCAAATATTCCAAGTCCCAATAAAATTGGATAAACCCAGCATCCAACTTGGTTTTGATTCAAATATGTTCAGAGAACCCCAAAAATGAGTTTAGAAACATTAGTTGGTGAATTACGTTAAGAAAACATGCCAGCATCCAGGATTTAAAATATTAAATTATCCAAATATTGAGAAATTCAAATATCAAATATTCCAAGTCCCAATAAAATTGGATAAACCCAGCATCCAACTTGGTTTTGATTCAAATATGTTCAGAGAACCCCAAAAATGAGTTTAGAAACATTAGTTGGTGAATTACGTTAAGAAAACATGCCAGCATCCAGGATTTAAAATATTAAATTAGCCAAATATTGAGAAATTCAAATATCAAATATTCCAAGTCCCAATAAAATTGGATAAACCCAGCATCCAACGTGGTTTTGATTAAAATATGTTCAGAAAACCCCAAAAATGAGTTCATAAACATTGGTTGATGAATTACGTTAAGAAAACATGCCAGCATCCAAGATTGAAAATTTTAAATTAGCCAAATATTGAGAAATTCAAATATCAAATATTCCAAGTCCCAATAAAATTGGATAAACCCAGCATCCAACTTGGTTTTGATTCAAATATGTTCAGAGAACCCCAAAAATGAGTTTAGAAACATTAGTTGGTGAATTACGTTAAGAAAACATGCCAGCATCCAGGATTTAAAATATTAAATTAGCCAAATATTGAGAAATTCAAATATCAAATATTCCAAGTCCCAATAAAATTGGATAAACCCAGCATCCAACGTGGTTTTGATTAAAATATGTTCAGAAAACCCCAAAAATGAGTTCATAAACATTGGTTGATGAATTACGTTAAGAAAACATGCCAGCATCCAGGATTTAAAATATTAAATTAGCCAAATATTGAGAAATTCAAATATCAAATATTCCAAGTCCCAATAAAATTGGATAAACCCAGCATCCAACGTGGTTTTGATTAAAATATGTTCAGAAAACCCCAAAAATGAGTTCATAAACATTGGTTGATGAATTACGTTAAGAAAACATGCCAGCATCCAAGATTGAAAATTTTAAATTAGCCAAATATTGAGAAATTCAAATATCAAATATTCCAAGTCCCAATAAAATTGGATAAACCCAGCATCCAACTTGGTTTTGATTCAAATATGTTCAGAGAACCCCAAAAATGAGTTTAGAAACATTAGTTGGTGAATTACGTTAAGAAAACATGCCAGCATCCAGGATTTAAAATATTAAATTATCCAAATATTGAGAAATTCAAATATCAAATATTCCAAGTCCCAATAAAATTGGATAAACCCAGCATCCAACTTGGTTTTGATTCAAATATGTTCAGAGAACCCCAAAAATGAGTTTAGAAACATTAGTTGGTGAATTACGTTAAGAAAACATGCCAGCATCCAGGATTTAAAATATTAAATTAGCCAAATATTGAGAAATTCAAATATCAAATATTCCAAGTCCCAATAAAATTGGATAAACCCAGCATCCAACGTGGTTTTGATTAAAATATGTTCAGAAAACCCCAAAAATGAGTTCATAAACATTGGTTGATGAATTACGTTAAGAAAACATGCCAGCATCCAAGATTGAAAATTTTAAATTAGCCAAATATTGAGAAATTCAAATATCAAATATTCCAAGTCCCAATAAAATTGGATAAACCCAGCATCCAACTTGGTTTTGATTCAAATATGTTCAGAGAACCCCAAAAATGAGTTTAGAAACATTAGTTGGTGAATTACGTTAAGAAAACATGCCAGCATCCAGGATTTAAAATATTAAATTAGCCAAATATTGAGAAATTCAAATATCAAATATTCCAAGTCCCAATAAAATTGGATAAACCCAGCATCCAACGTGGTTTTGATTCAAATATGTTCAGAGAACCCCAAAAATGAGTTTAGAAACATTAGTTGGTGAATTACGTTAAGAAAACATGCCAGCATCCAGGATTTAAAATATTAAATTAGCCAAATATTGAGAAATTCAAATATCAAATATTCCAAGTCCCAATAAAATTGGATAAACCCAGCATCCAACTTGGTTTTGATTGAAATATGTTCAGAGAACCCCAAAAATGAGTTTAGAAACATTAGTTGGTGAATTACGTTAAGAAAACATGCCAGCATCCAGGATTTAAAATATTAAATTAGCCAAATATTGAGAAATTCAAATATCAAATATTCCAAGTCCCAATAAAATTGGATAAACCCAGCATCCAACTTGGTTTTGATTAAAATATGTTCAGAGAACCCCAAAAATGAGTTTAGAAACATTAGTTGGTGAATTACGTTAAGAAAACATGCCAGCATCCAGGATTTAAAATATTAAATTAGCCAAATATTGAGAAATTCAAATATCAAATATTCCAAGTCCCAATAAAATTGGATAAACCCAGCATCCAACGTGGTTTTGATTAAAATATGTTCAGAAAACCCCAAAAATGAGTTCATAAACATTGGTTGATGAATTACGTTAAGAAAACATGCCAGCATCCAAGATTGAAAATTTTAAATTAGCCAAATATTGAGAAATTCAAATATCAAATATTCCAAGTCCCAATAAAATTGGATAAACCCAGCATCCAACTTGGTTTTGATTCAAATATGTTCAGAGAACCCCAAAAATGAGTTTAGAAACATTAGTTGGTGAATTACGTTAAGAAAACATGCCAGCATCCAGGATTTAAAATATTAAATTATCCAAATATTGAGAAATTCAAATATCAAATATTCCAAGTCCCAATAAAATTGGATAAACCCAGCATCCAACTTGATTTTGATTAAAATATGTTCAGAGAACCCCAAAAATGAGTTTAGAAACATTAGTTGGTGAATTACGTTAAGAAAACATGCCAGCATCCAGGATTTAAAATATTAAATTAGCCAAATATTGAGAAATTCAAATATCAAATATTCCAAGTCCCAATATAATGGAATAAAACCAGCATCCAACGTGGGTTTGATTAAAATATGTTCAGAGAACCCCAAAAATGAGTTTAGAAACATTAGTTGGTGAATTACGTTAAGAAAACATGCCAGCATCCAGGATTTAAAATATTAAATTAGCCAAATATTGAGAAATTCAAATATCAAATATTCCAAGTCCCAATAAAATTGGATAAACCCAGCATCCAACGTGGTTTTGATTAAAATATGTTCAGAAAACCCCAAAAATGAGTTCATAAACATTGGTTGATGAATTACGTTAAGAAAACATGCCAGCATCCAAGATTGAAAATTTTAAATTAGCCAAATATTGAGAAATTCAAATATCAAATATTCCAAGTCCCAATATAATGGGATAAAACCAGCATCCAACGTGGGTTTGATTAAAATATGTTCAGAGAACCCCAAAAATGAGTTTAGAAACATTAGTTGGTGAATTACGTTAAGAAAACATGCCAGCATCCAGGATTTAAAATATTAAATTAGCCAAATATTGAGAAATTCAAATATCAAATATTCCAAGTCCCAATAAAATTGGATAAACCCAGCATCCAACGTGGTTTTGATTCAAATATGTTCAGAGAACCCCAAAAATGAGTTTAGAAACATTAGTTGGTGAATTACGTTAAGAAAACATGCCAGCATCCAGGATTTAAAATATTAAATTAGCCAAATATTGAGAAATTCAAATATCAAATATTCCAAGTCCCAATATAATGGGATAAAACCAGCATCCAACGTGGGTTTGATTAAAATATGTTCAGAGAACCCCAAAAATGAGTTTAGAAACATTAGTTGGTGAATTACGTTAAGAAAACATGCCAGCATCCAGGATTTAAAATATTAAATTAGCCAAATATTGAGAAATTCAAATATCAAATATTCCAAGTCCCAATAAAATTGGATAAACCCAGCATCCAACGTGGTTTTGATTCAAATATGTTCAGAGAACCCCAAAAATGAGTTTAGAAACATTAGTTGGTGAATTACGTTAAGAAAACATGCCAGCATCCAGGATTTAAAATATTAAATTAGCCAAATATTGAGAAATTCAAATATCAAATATTCCAAGTCCCAATAAAATTGGATAAACCCAGCATCCAACTTGGTTTTGATTGAAATATGTTCAGAGAACCCCAAAAATGAGTTTAGAAACATTAGTTGGTGAATTACGTTAAGAAAACATGCCAGCATCCAGGATTTAAAATATTAAATTAGCCAAATATTGAGAAATTCAAATATCAAATATTCCAAGTCCCAATAAAATTGGATAAACCCAGCATCCAACTTGGTTTTGATTAAAATATGTTCAGAGAACCCCAAAAATGAGTTTAGAAACATTAGTTGGTGAATTACGTTAAGAAAACATGCCAGCATCCAGGATTTAAAATATTAAATTAGCCAAATATTGAGAAATTCAAATATCAAATATTCCAAGTCCCAATAAAATTGGATAAACCCAGCATCCAACGTGGTTTTGATTAAAATATGTTCAGAAAACCCCAAAAATGAGTTCATAAACATTGGTTGATGAATTACGTTAAGAAAACATGCCAGCATCCAAGATTGAAAATTTTAAATTAGCCAAATATTGAGAAATTCAAATATCAAATATTCCAAGTCCCAATAAAATTGGATAAACCCAGCATCCAACTTGGTTTTGATTCAAATATGTTCAGAGAACCCCAAAAATGAGTTTAGAAACATTAGTTGGTGAATTACGTTAAGAAAACATGCCAGCATCCAGGATTTAAAATATTAAATTAGCCAAATATTGAGAAATTCAAATATCAAATATTCCAAGTCCCAATAAAATTGGATAAACCCAGCATCCAACGTGGTTTTGATTAAAATATGTTCAGAAAACCCCAAAAATGAGTTCATAAACATTGGTTGATGAATTACGTTAAGAAAACATGCCAGCATCCAAGATTGAAAATTTTAAATTAGCCAAATATTGAGAAATTCAAATATCAAATATTCCAAGTCCCAATAAAATTGGATAAACCCAGCATCCAACTTGATTTTGATTAAAATATGTTCAGAGAACCCCAAAAATGAGTTTAGAAACATTAGTTGGTGAATTACGTTAAGAAAACATGCCAGCATCCAGGATTTAAAATATTAAATTAGCCAAATATTGAGAAATTCAAATATCAAATATTCCAAGTCCCAATAAAATTGGATAAACCCAGCATCCAACTTGGTTTTGATTGAAATATGTTCAGAGAACCCCAAAAATGAGTTTAGAAACATTAGTTGGTGAATTACGTTAAGAAAACATGCCAGCATCCAGGATTTAAAATATTAAATTAGCCAAATATTGAGAAATTCAAATATCAAATATTCCAAGTCCCAATAAAATTGGATAAACCCAGCATCCAACTTGGTTTTGATTCAAATATGTTCAGAGAACCCCAAAAATGAGTTTAGAAACATTAGTTGGTGAATTACGTTAAGAAAACATGCCAGCATCCAGGATTTAAAATATTAAATTAGCCAAATATTGAGAAATTCAAATATCAAATATTCCAAGTCCCAATATAATTGGATAAAACCAGCATCCAACGTGGGTTTGATTAAAATATGTTCAGAGAACCCCAAAAATGAGTTTAGAAACATTAGTTGGTGAATTACGTTAAGAAAACATGCCAGCATCCAGGATTTAAAATATTAAATTAGCCAAATATTGAGAAATTCAAATATCAAATATTCCAAGTCCCAATAAAATTGGATAAACCCAGCATCCAACGTGGTTTTGATTCAAATATGTTCAGAAAACCCCAAAAATGAGTTCATAAACATTGGTTGATGAATTACGTTAAGAAAACATGCCAGCATCCAAGATTGAAAATTTTAAATTAGCCAAATATTGAGAAATTCAAATATCAAATATTCCAAGTCCCAATAAAATTGGATAAACCCAGCATCCAACGTGGTTTTGATTAAAATATGTTCAGAGAACCCCAAAAATGAGTTTAGAAACATTAGTTGGTGAATTACGTTAAGAAAACATGCCAGCATCCAGGATTTAAAATATTAAATTAGCCAAATATTGAGAAATTCAAATATCAAATATTCCAAGTCCCAATAAAATTGGATAAACCCAGCATCCAACTTGGTTTTGATTCAAATATGTTCAGAGAACCCCAAAAATGAGTTTAGAAACATTAGTTGGTGAATTACGTTAAGAAAACATGCCAGCATCCAGGATTTAAAATATTAAATTAGCCAAATATTGAGAAATTCAAATATCAAATATTCCAAGTCCCAATAAAATTGGATAAACCCAGCATCCAACGTGGGTTTGATTAAAATATGTTCAGAGAACCCCAAAAATGAGTTTAGAAACATTAGTTGGTGAATTACGTTAAGAAAACATGCCAGCATCCAGGATTTAAAATATTAAATTATCCAAATATTGAGAAATTCAAATATCAAATATTCCAAGTCCCAATAAAATTGGATAAACCCAGCATCCAACGTGGTTTTGATTAAAATATGTTCAGAAAACCCCAAAAATGAGTTCATAAACATTGGTTGATGAATTACGTTAAGAAAACATGCCAGCATCCAAGATTGAAAATTTTAAATTAGCCAAATATTGAGAAATTCAAATATCAAATATTCCAAGTCCCAATAAAATTGGATAAACCCAGCATCCAACTTGGTTTTGATTCAAATATGTTCAGAGAACCCCAAAAATGAGTTTAGAAACATTAGTTGGTGAATTACGTTAAGAAAACATGCCAGCATCCAGGATTTAAAATATTAAATTATCCAAATATTGAGAAATTCAAATATCAAATATTCCAAGTCCCAATAAAATTGGATAAACCCAGCATCCAACTTGATTTTGATTAAAATATGTTCAGAGAACCCCAAAAATGAGTTTAGAAACATTAGTTGGTGAATTACGTTAAGAAAACATGCCAGCATCCAGGATTTAAAATATTAAATTAGCCAAATATTGAGAAATTCAAATATCAAATATTCCAAGTCCCAATAAAATTGGATAAACCCAGCATCCAACTTGGTTTTGATTGAAATATGTTCAGAGAACCCCAAAAATGAGTTTAGAAACATTAGTTGGTGAATTACGTTAAGAAAACATGCCAGCATCCAGGATTTAAAATATTAAATTAGCCAAATATTGAGAAATTCAAATATCAAATATTCCAAGTCCCAATAAAATTGGATAAACCCAGCATCCAACGTGGTTTTGATTCAAATATGTTCAGAGAACCCCAAAAATGAGTTTAGAAACATTAGTTGGTGAATTACGTTAAGAAAACATGCCAGCATCCAGGATTTAAAATATTAAATTAGCCAAATATTGAGAAATTCAAATATCAAATATTCCAAGTCCCAATAAAATTGGATAAACCCAGCATCCAACGTGGTTTTGATTCAAATATGTTCAGAGAACCCCAAAAATGAGTTTAGAAACATTAGTTGGTGAATTACGTTAAGAAAACATGCCAGCATCCAGGATTTAAAATATTAAATTAGCCAAATATTGAGAAATTCAAATATCAAATATTCCAAGTCCCAATAAAATTGGATAAACCCAGCATCCAACTTGGTTTTGATTGAAATATGTTCAGAGAACCCCAAAAATGAGTTTAGAAACATCAGTTGGTGAATTACGTTAAGAAAACATGCCAGCATCCAGGATTTAAAATATTAAATTAGCCAAATATTGAGAAATTCAAATATCAAATATTCCAAGTCCCAATATAATTGGATAAAATCAGCATCCAACGTGGGTTTGATTAAAATATGTTCAGAGAACCCCAAAAATGAGTTTAGAAACATTAGTTGGTGAATTACGTTAAGAAAACATGCCAGCATCCAGGATTTAAAATATTAAATTAGCCAAATATTGAGAAATTCAAATATCAAATATTCCAAGTCCCAATAAAATTGGATAAACCCAGCATCCAACTTGGTTTTGATTCAAATATGTTCAGAGAACCCCAAAAATGAGTTTAGAAACATTAGTTGGTGAATTACGTTAAGAAAACATGCCCGCATCCAAGTTATTGTACTGAACGGCTTTTTTTTTTAAGTTTATTGAATGGATTTTTTAGGTTGTTTTCGTCTCAGAATTCATTATGTTGACTGTTCTAAGCTAAATAGTTACTGAAAACAACTTTTTTAAGTACTTTAAGCTTGGATGCTGGATCTGGATGCTAGCTAGCGGTTTTCGAAATTTGGATGCTGGATTTGGATGCTAGGTAGCGGTTTTCGAAATTTGGATGCTGGGTTTGGATGCTAACTAGCGTGAGCTGGCGTGGTTGCCTTGAATGATGTGTGTGTATGTCAGAATATATGAAAGAATTATTGTCTCATAAAAAGAACGAGCTCACCAGTTAGCTTCTCTACAAACGTCTTCGGGAGGCTTGTAACAACAGCGGACACCAGATTTGCTATGGAAAGCACGAGGCGAAATATGCCGGTTACCGCTTGGGCTGCTTCCACTTGCCTCCGTCGTCCTCCTTTTCCACCTCTAAGGGAACTTGCCACGTGAAACGGTGCCGGCGCAGTAATCCGTGCCCCACGGCTCCGATTCTCTTTCGCTTGCGAGATTTCCACCTTGACGGGGACCGTTCACGCTGTGACCGAGGACCGCCTCGCTCTCTGCGCTCGCCACCTTCCCAATTCGGGCCAGTTCCCGCATGCTTCCGGTTGTTGCCTATTTCCCTGTCGAACCCATCACCACCCTGCTCTTGCGGAAAGTTTCGACGGCCACCCTGGAACGAGCACACGTCCTTGATTGAACCGTCCTCCTCCAGCACCGCGATCCATCCAGATCGGATGTTAGAAAACCGCTTCACTTCCCGACGACTTTAACACAAAATTCACTTTTTCTCCAAGACGAATAATTCCAAAGTTGGGAAAAATGACGCAGAGCGGAAAAAAAGTTCAACCTCGCGCACCGGTTGCTGCGATCAAACCCCCAAAATTTTTGAATTAAAAACAATAATGCAAAATCTATTTTTGCATCCTCGAGTAAACCGGTTTGAAAAAGTCACAGAAAAAAGTTGGGTTGACCATCCTCGAGAACTTTGCCCTGTCATTGGACTTTTCCGAGGCAACTTCTCATAAGACGATGCTGGTTGGAACTTCGTTCGCAGCATTCAGGTAAGGTGCGATTGATAACGATACGTTCTTTGAACAGCTTGTTTCACCTTGTCAAGGAAATACGATTAAGGAAAAAACGCAAAATCATGCTCTGTCTAGGTTTGTTAACTGATGTGATATTTTTGAACACCGAATTTAATTTTTTAAACATTTAGTTATCAAGTTTTTTTCCTATTTTTTTTCTTAACACAACAAAATATATGATATAATGATGGTAATATTACATCTGGGAATGGTGACAGATTTTGTATTTGAAAAATGTAATTTTACACTAGGAACTGATTAAATTTTCAGTTTTTTCAACCTTCAAAAATTTTACTTTTTACTGTGTAGATAACAGCAATAATTGCTCCAAGATAGATTATGATGTAGCACACACCTGAAAGAAACTTCAAATCTAATTTATGTACTAAAAAAACTCATTGTAACTTGATTATTCACCAACAAACAAAAATTGAAATTGATATTTGAGAAACTGATAATTTGCAATAATCATTCCTTGTTTCTGTATAGATCTATAACTAGTAACATGAGAAAACATTTTTTAAATTTTATTTCTTAATAATTTTAAATTATGTCGATCAATATTTGCGTCATTTCGAAAAATTGAAAAAACGTATTTTCATTGAAAAAAAGTTGAAAAATAATGTTTGAATTGCTTCCATTTCTCATTACTCATCTGTCAAAAATCGAGGCAAATACATTTATGGGAAATTTTATGTTTTTTTTTAATCTGCAATAACCCAGCAAGGTCATCTTTTCATTTAGAACATTTTCTTTTATTTTAAAATTAAGAGTTTTTTTTTGTATCGTTGCAGGTTTACTTTTTAAAGTGTACCAATGTTCTAAAAAGTAGTAGTGCAGACAATTGCAAAATATTTGATGTACAGTACTTGTTCGATAACTGGGCTGAGAACGTAGCCCAGTCACCGAATGCTGCTCGCTAACTGGGCTTAACGAAAATTAACGAGGGGACCACCGATGTATAATATTTTCCTGATGAAATATAAAAATACAAGTTACTCAAATTTATTTACAATGCTTCCTTTTCATATTTCTTTAATTGTGACTTGAAATTAAATGAAAGTTTGAAAAAAGTGTTTTCTCTTTATTGAACAGGCTTTTGGCACCTATTAACCCCTCGGTCATTTCGGTTTGTTTTGGTTTTTTGACGTTTGTCTTCTTTTTAACTGGGTTACGGCCCAGTTATCGAGCGCCCAGTTAAAAAAACGATAAGAACAGTAAAAAAAAACATTTGTTGTAGATTTTTATTTGGTTAAACTTTGTCGATCCATTCTTATTGTTCAAAAAAGTCATTTTGAATCACGGAAATTGCTTAAAACAGTGCTTTGCAAATGTTTGAAAATTTGCTCAGACCGATTATCCAAAGGTCACAAAGGAATTTCAAGTTACCAAATCCATGAATCATCATGATTTTTGAAATTCGAGTTCAGCAAGCTCAAATAAGTGTTATTTTAGTGGTTAATTGTCTGTTACATTTTTTATGTCTTTTTACAATATTATATTTTTCAATTTCCATTTAAATTTACTTAAAATAATTTAAAACAACAATTCTCGGGTGAGTTTTCAAAAAGCCGTAAGAGCCACCGTGACCGCTGACACTAATTTTCGTTTTTCTCCAAAATTTAACAAAATTTCATTTATTTTTAGTTTGGGGCACTTGAAGGACGTGTAGATGAATAATCTCAAGCATTTTTGATGTTGGTTTTTCGTAAGTAGGTCGAATACCGATGCAAAAAGGAATTTGTTTACCAAAGGCTCTTACGGCTTTTTGAAAACTAATCCGAGAATTGTTATTGCAAAAGGGTCAAATTATACTATTTTTATGATAATAGCAATTTTTCATAGCAAAGATCTCTCAACATTTCCAAATCCACAAATCAATTCCACTATCTACGCAAAAAGTGAACGGAAATGTCCCTCACCTTGTGATTTTAAATCATCGAAAAACGGACGATACGAAAAACAAAAGTGGATCATTGAATGATTCTAGCCAGCACGGCAAGATCATTAAGAATGTACCCCTCGAGAAGGTTCGCGAGGAGAATGTTCGATTTGTTTACGTCCTGGACCGCTTTTTGGGCGTTGGACTTGGGGGGACAACGATGTTTATGTTCTGCTCGTCGAGGTTAACAAACCGGATGACTTTGAGATGAAAAAAAACCTAGATTGAAGTTACAAAAGGATGCCCTTTCGATATTTTTGGGAATTGGGTCAATGGGAAGTTACTGGGTGAATTATTGTAGGGAAAAGTTGAACAATTATAAGATAAGCGGTTTTTAAACTTGATCTTGTTTCTACACCCAAACGAAAAGTTTCTGACTACCAATGTTACGTTCACAAACTGCTCAAATCTGAGCTCATCACAGCTAAAAAAGTAGTAATCCAGCTGCATGTAAATGGCCTGAGTGTAAAATAAATATTGCATTATTTTATGCAATTTTATGTGATTTTACACCCTGAAATATGTAGCCCATCAGTATGGGAAACCTACTTGACCGAAATGTCAAGCTCATATATGTGTTTATCCTTACAGCTTTTCATCGGTCTGATGGCCGAGTGGGCTAAGGCGCCAGTTCTTACTGTTGGTGCTGGGTTTGAATCCCGTCGGTTGCAACTTTTTTTTGTGTTTGCAAAAATTGTACATGCAGTGTGTAATATTAAGTGTTTATTTTGACGAAGGTAATGTGCATGCTTTTGCATGCGATTTTACCATCGGATTTTTTGCTGTGATTCTATGAATGGTCTGAAATAATTTCAATTTGTTGATATGTTTTATGACATTTGATGTCAGAGCTAGTGACAAACTTGTGCACTGTTTTAGAGCAACAAATGTTCCAAATGTTAACAAACTTCCAATGAGTCAAGCCTCCACGTCGCTAATCTGACTTGTTGAAACAGCTGAACCTCGATAAGCTGACAAGAGAGTCATTCACAGTTCGGAACTACAAAAACAATCGATCTCCGTTGTCCGCGGATCAATTCCGGCTGGGTAAACAACCGCCGAGAAGAAATTCTTTCTACGTGACTAACTGCACCGGCAGGCTGCTGCCCTGAACCTGAACACAACACAACGGACGGATGGATGATGAAAGGTCGACTGGAAATTGCGCTGGAGCCTCATTCTGGTGGCATCCTTCTTCGGCGGTCATGTCGATAAGTTAATCTTCAGAGCTGTTTCTGTTATTTTTCTGAGTTCTCAACTATATTCAAGGCCAATGGCCTAAAAATTGGTCCGATGCAAATGAGGGGTGGATGTATCTTTTTTGGACCTATTGTCAAAGTCGTACTGTATTGTGAATTTCAAGACAAAACGGACATCTTTATTAAACGATATCAGCAAAAAAATGCAAATCAATTGAGGGTTTACAAAAATGCATATTCAGCATGGTTATCAAACCGGTTTCTTTATTGCACAAAAAATAAGGCTAAATTGATCGCCATCATCGTCAGAATCAAAGTTGTAGAAGCCATACAAGAAAAAGTATCACCTAAAAGGTGACACCGATGATCACGCCAAGTTGCAAGAAAAACACGTTTCAATTTGTCTTATCATCGTACACCGTTTGCAGTCAGACTTAAGTGTTGTTTAGTCTGAACTTGAGCACTTGAAATTGATTCATGATCGAGTATCGCGGACAGAAGAATCGTCGCAGGGAAGAGTCAGGGTTATCCATGCGACGATCAGTAGATTCAAAACAAAGAAACTCTATCTTCTCTAGAGTTAAGGTTACAGTTCCAAAGATTGCTCAGATAGAACCACACAATAGTGTCAATTTGTACGCCGCTGGAATAAATTGTCTGAGTCAGCCAATTGGTGGATGAAGCTATTTTTAGACTTTAATCGAGATTATGGGAGGAATACAAATAGGCACAGCTCTGCGTTGGTCAGGAGGAACACTTCGTCAGATTGTAACATTGTCTCTTGAATTATCCTAAATTTAAAATTATGTTTGTAATTTAATGCAAGGACCTGGTCAAGGACTTGATTTATATATTGGGCCATTGCAGATGTCCCACTCATAATTCTGTCAAAATAGTGATCAAACAAACTATAATTGTGGTCTCTGGTTTAGCCCATTCAGAGAAAAATCATCCCTCAGTACCGATAAAAAAATCAAATGAAAAAAGGTGTCGTGATTCAATTATCCAAAGTGATATTTTTCCGAGGCCTTCGGATAATCGAGTTCGAACTGTATAAAAATTTGTATCTTGAGAACAAAAAAATTAACACCAAGGGTCCTGATTGCTCCAAAAGGTCTCACTCACTCGCGAGCACAAACCTAACGCGACGCAAAACTGCTCTGACCGTTTCCTACCGTTTGTTACTTCCACACCAATCGCTACTGAATACTCTCTCTTTGCTCTCCCTCTCACTATATTACTCACTGTATTTGTTTTGTATTTGGCCAAGACGCTGGCAGCTAGCGTGTCGTGTTCGCTCGCGAATGGTTGCTTACTTCAGCCGGATTTGTTCGGCGATGAGTGAGTAATTTCTGATTTTTGAGTCGAAAATCAGGACCCTTGCTTAACACTGTCTAACTTAAAGAAATGTCATGATGATTTAGCAAAATTTAGGTGGGTCGAAATCATTCACTTTTGTCTGGCATTATTTTTTTAGCGGAAGGGAGGGTATTTTCTCTTCATGCACTTTTCTTCTTACTAGAAGATAAGTAAATCTTACACTTATTCCACTCTGTACTCATTAATACACCTACTAATTGAGCCAGTTCTGTTCAGTTTCGGCAGGTTTTTCCCCATTACTGTTTCCGTGATTTTTCCCCACATACGTTTGCTCTCTCTCTATTTTTAAGAATTCGCCGAAAAAATTTGCATAAGTAAAAAAGTGAACCGACTTGTGTGCGTGCTGATGTGTTTTAATTTTGGTTTCTTGACGAAAAAAAGCCAAAACATTGCATCACACATTTTCCTCCTAACACGAAAATTAAAACGACGACGACGTCCGCGGGAAGAACACTGAGAGAGTCGCGTGTTCGTGCGCGATGACGATGAGCTGTTATCGTTTTGCCACGGGTTTTGTTTACCTATTCGAACAGTAAGAAGTCTACAGTTCCCAGTCAAGAGAGATATTGTTTTGATAAATCAATTGCGCTCTGCTTATCCGTTGTTTTTGTCGTTGAAAAAGTGAATGGCAAGATAAACAACTTTAAAGGTTGTTGATGATCTGAAAGTATTGCGTAATTTGGAAGAATGTGGACAGTTATGAAGTAGGGAAAATATACCCTTTCTAATCAAACACCTATCTTCGTCATATGGAAAGTTTGATGCTCGATTAAAGCTCTAAAAATACTCTTTAGGCTATAAACTTACCAGCAACAACACCGCCTCGAGTAAGCACGCAAGTTTATTTCATTTACTGGCCAAAAAGATCAAATTTAATGCACTTTTGATCATAATTTCTATTTTGCGAGACCATTTCTCATCATTTTGGTGGCACACACATCCACACGCAAGATCAGAGTTTAACTGCTTAACGAAAGTCGCTATCAATATCTTTTCACTTGCGCTAACGATTTCAAAGCGCTTAAGATATAAAATTGCTTCCAACTACCGGCAACATGTTCTTTTCACCATTACTTAGTCACTCACTTGAAAAATAATCCCGAAAAATGTAAATAATTAGCAAGCACCATCAAAAAAACAAACGCGCTAAGTCTTTTGACGTTTCAATTTTGACCACCCATTCCAATCGAAGGCTGAAGAAAACCAAGCGAGAAGCGAAGGCAAATAAAGAACAAAGGGTGGCCACCAACACCACCAACATGCTGGTGCAGCGCCTGTTGGAGTGAGCAAGTGCTGCCAGGAAACTTTTTCTATAAATGCAACTTTTCGTGAGTGTTCGCTTAAAATTTCAATCATTTGTTTTGTTACTGATTCGATTATATGAAGTTCCATAAAAACCTTCGGATTATCGAGACTTCGGAGTCTGGACTGTATTTGTATGGAAGTTATTATTCTATATTTTTTAAATTTTCGGAGATAACGCGGATTTTATGTGCTGATAAAAAAATATATTTTAAAAATTTGTAAATTTTATATAATGTTGACTAAATATTTTTCTAATCCTTAACGGATTTATTTTATTAACATTTCAACAGATTCCAAAATATTATATTTCTGTTCACAAACAAATAAAAAAACCGGCATGCTTCTTAATTCTCGATTAATTTTTCTATAATTATTAATTTGCAATCATTTGGTAGTTGAACATTTCTACAGTTTTTTTTAAAAAGGTCCTATAAGCTAATGTCTTTTTTAAATAAATAAGACCAATTAAAAAAAACTCTAGATTTGTGCTTATATCTGGATTTTTTTGTTTCAAGTCTCTTAATCAAAATGAACGAAAATTGTTAAAAAAAAAATTGAATTGTTTCTCTCGATCTTGCCGAAATTTGATTTATTTTTCAATAAAACTTGATCAATTGTGTATGAAATTCGGAAAATAATTGCTTAAAAAATCACTATTTTATTTATTTGTTCTGTTTGGGGACCATCCATAAACCACGTGGCACTTTAGTGGGGAGGGGGAGGGTCAGCGATTGTCCATGCTCCATACAAAAAATATTTGTTTTTTTTTTAATGGAAATTGTTCACGAGGGAGGGAGGGGGGAGGGTCTGAGAGTCCGAAAAAAGTGTTCACGTGGTTTATGGATGATCCCTTGAAACGAATCATCAAACATTTTTTCCATCATTATAAATTTGCGCAGTCAACCCAGTTTTGCACGCTTGTTTGTAGCAAATCTGGTAAGTGACCTCTTTTAGAACACTCGCGAATGTTTGCATTGTATGGTGGGGAAAACCTGGTTGGTTTAGCTAGCTGTTAGTGTATTTTCGACTGCTGACATTATCAAATATTTGAATCTCGGTTATTGGGTTCAAGTAGGTACAATAATATTTGAAGAATTGGTTTGTTCACATTTCTAGCTTTTTAAAATGTGAATCGTTTATCTTGTTGTTGAATAACATAAGTTTCAGATCAAAAGTCAAGAACCCTTATATTTCCGCGATTTTTTACATCACTCATAGAAAATTGAAAATTATAAATAATAATAATTAGAATGCAATTGACAAAAAAAAAAATCAGTTTTATATTCTGAATATTGCAAAGTTATAATTTTTAATCATTAAAACGGGTTTTAATTATTTATATGGAATCTGAGCTTCTGAATACCTTTCTTTGAAGGTTAACATTTTATTCGATTGAAAGCTTTTTCACGAAAAAAAAAACTTAATTTCAAATTTCAAGTTTGTTTTTTAACATTTTTAAACTATATGTATCACAACATGCTTTATACAGAGTGGATTCGTTAATTCGAATTTTGCTTCTTCGAATGTCCGCTAATTCGAATGCTCGCTAATTCGATCGTATTCGAATTAAAAAGCACTTAACCGTCAAAACCAGTTGTCAAACTGATGTTGACGTTTCAGCCCCATTTTCGACATTTTTCGAACACGTGGTTTCAAGCTTTTGACAGCTGTCAGTCTTTCCAATCAGTGAATTTGGATTCACTCATTCGAATGCAGTTCTATTCGAATTAGTTAATCCGCTCTGTAAATCTTAATAGTTATGTATCAAAAATATGCAAATTATAAATGAATTTATGAAAATATTTTTTTCCTAAACTATTACGTTTTGTTACGATCTGTGCTCCCAACATTAAATTTGTAAAAAGATTGAAAAGAAATTATTTGATGAGTAGTTCTCTACTATTTCACAGATTTTTTTTCGTGAGTTATAAATTTTATTTTATTTTTTTCAATAGAAGTCATTTTGAATCATTAGTTTTTCCAAACAAGTCTCCATACAATTCTGAGGCTGGTCATACAAAATAGATATGTAAATGTATGAAATTCTGTAGCTTGAGAAGGGATTTTCTGATTATTTTTTTTTTAATTTTTGAACTATTTGATATGTTTTGGAGGACTAAAAAGACATCTTTTAAGCCATAGTACCCATAAGGGATGGTTAAAAAAACTGGACAAAAAAGTTATTTAAAATCTTTTTTTTAAGCTAAATTGAATTTGCAATCAATAAACACTTTGCAATATTGTTATAAAATGTACCGTTTTAATGTTATAACTACTTGTAGGTGAGCAGTTCTCTCAGATTTCGGTCATTCGATTTTTTTTGTATTTTTTAATCCGACTGAAACTTTTTTGGTGCCTTCGGTATGCCCAAAGAAGCCATTTTGCATCATTAGTTTGTCCATATAATTTTCCATACAAATTTGGCAGCTGGCTATACAAAAATGATGTATGAAAATTCAAAAATCTGTATCTTAAGGAATTTTTTGATCGATTTGGGCAAAGTTGTATGGACTACACTGGAAAAAATGATACACGGTAAAAAAAAATTTGGTGATTTTCTATTTAACTGGGGCTTAAAAAACATCAATTTTCCTGTTTTTAAACCTTTGCATGGCAATATCTCAGCAACTAAGGGTCGTATCAACAAAGTTCAAAAATGCAAAACATAGAGAATTTTCTCAGCTTTTCAAAAATATTTTTTTCGAGGGTGGGAAACATGTGCACTAATTAAAAAAAAAATGAAAAACTGCGACTATTTTCAAAAAAGTCACCTAAAAATGGATTTAACTTGAAAACGGTGCACTTTATCAAAATTTCACTAGAGTACTTTTTGATTGCAAATTTAATTTTACATCGAAAAATGAAGTTAAAAAAAATTTTCGACCAATTTTTCGATTCTTTTTTATAATCAGTATTGATTCAAAAATTCATAACTCACTCAAAGATTTTTTGCACAACCTGGAAATTTCGGAAAAGTTGGCATTTAATGTCCTCTAAAACATATCAAAAAAAAAAAAAAATAAAATTAGTGTTTTTTTGCAAATCAAGTTTTAGTGACAAAAAGTTAAATAAAAAATCACCAAAAATTTTTTTACCGTGTATCATTTTTTGCCTTCCTCACCTTACTGAGGAAAGGCTATAAAATCACTCGAAAACTGAACTTCTCAATTAGACCTCCTAGACCCACCTTCATGTATACCTATCGACTCAGAATCAAATTCTGAGCAAATGTCTGTGTGTGTGCTAAAAAAACGATTTTAACAAAAGTCCGGAAGATTGTAAAAAGGGTGGTTTTTGTAAGAAAACCCGGCATGTTATACATTTTTAGAAAGGTATTTAAAAGACCTTTCCAACGCGTCCAAGACATTGAAGATCTGACAACCCTATCAAAAGTTATTAGCACTTAAGTGTTATTTATGTACTTTTTGGAAGCCGGATCTCAGATATCATGATGAAAACGTTGTCCGGATCTATCATGCGACCTGTCGTTGAACAGGTAATCAAAAGACCTTTCCAACGCGTTCCAAACATTGAAGATCTGACAACCCTATCAAAAGTTATAAGCACTTAAGTGTTATTTATACACTTTTTGGAGGCCAGATCTCAGATATTTTGATGAAAACGTTGTCCAAATATATCATGCGACCTATCTTTGGATAGGTAATTAAAAAGCCTTTCCAACGGGCACAAATTGAATTGGAGATTTGACTACTCTATCATAAGTTGTAAGCACATAAGTGCCCTGAAATATGAAGATCTGACTACCCAATCTGAATGAATGAATAATGAGTCAAATTGATAGAACACTTAAAGGTCCGCCCTATTTTGGATAGCATTACCTTTTAAATGTGAGGAAGGCACCAACCACCTAAAGGTGGATTAAGTAACGTTTTTCCAGTGTAGTCCATATCCATACCTACAACTTTGCCGAAGACTCCAAATCGATCAAAAAATTTCTTCAAAAGATACAGATTTTTGAATTTTCATACATCATTTTTGTATGGCCAGCTGCCAAATTTGTATGGAAAATTATATGGACAAACTAATGATGCAAAATGGCTTCTTTGGGCATACCGAAGGCACCAAAAAAGTTTCAGTCGGATTAAAAAATACAAAAATTAAAATTTAAGAAAAAAGACCGATTTCGTAGAGAATTGCTCAGGTATACTATTCCCATTAGTTTGGTTTTAAAAATAATTCTTGAGAGAAATGCACCTCTGAAAAAATATTTTTGAAAAGCTGAGAAAATGTCCCCTAATTTTCTCCCAGGAACTTTCAACATCAGGCAATACATTTCTGAGAAACAGTCTCACAAAGTATTTGAATCGATGAAAATGAATTTCTGTAAGTGTCCCCTAATAAGCCAGCAAAGTTTAACTGACGCTATCTCGGAAACTATTGGTTTGATTGTCAATGTTGAAAAATGAAACTTTTGCGATTTTTTTAGTCTTTTCAATTATATTTAAAAAAATATGATTTTATATTTTTTGTTTTTTTTTAATGGGTTCAAGCTAAAAAAAATATTTCAATAAAAATCCCAAAAATTCATATCCGAAAAACACGTGTTCCACACGCTCAAACACACGGATGCTTCAGTACCGTATACTATTCTTCCTCCGCAGATTTTCGGGTGTACGTGCGGAAGATATCGTTTCGGGAGTGTACATTTTGCCCTGACCTAGTTCTGTGCCTTTGCTGCCGGTTAGCTGCTATCAATTTGAACGTAGAGGCAGTGTGTATCATTAGAGTCTGTGTTTGTGTGTTTAGGAAAATGTACTCCGACCGATGTGTGGTGCTGAGACGAAAATGAAGCTTCCCTCTGTACAGGGTCATTCACCGGGCGAAATTTAGTTGCTGAGTGATACTGTGTGTCGGTGACTTGAAGTTTATAGAAGATAATTTAAACATTGGGAAACTCAAAATAAAACTTAATTATAAAGCAGCCTTATTGTTACAGATGTCACAGATAAACAGAACATATAATTCAATCAACTTTTTGTTAAGAAGTTATTCACAAGTGTTTATTAATTTTTTATTAGTTATCATCAAGATAAAATTTCGAATTTCAGAACATTCAATTTATACTTTTATTTGCTTAATTTTTTTCAGACTATGATTTGTCTGTGATTGTTTAATAATATTACGCACAGCACGCACTTTTCTCTCATATCTCAATTTAATGTTCCGTTGCAGCACCAGAAATGTAGATCAACTGCCTTCTGGGTATTTTTAATTCTCTAAATTAAAACGCGTAAACAAATCCGCTGTGGAAATATACCAAGTTTATCAAAACAACTCATTCTGGCGCCCCGAGTCGGGCGACAGTGATGAATTTAAAAGGGTGTTTTAGGTGTTATCGAATGCAAGTCTTCATGAATAGGAGCCTAACATTTCAAAAGGGCACATAACTTTTGTAAACAATTGTGTGTCCCTTTCACTCAAATGACAGTTTACATAAGGTGTGAAAGGGACACACTCTTGCCTAAAAAAGTTATGTGCCCTAATGAAATGGCAAGCACGAATTCATGTATTAATATTCAACAATAAATAAAACCATTTAAAAACAAAGCTTTCGCCATTTCTCTCTTTATTTGACTTTTATCTTTCCACTAAAAACAAAACATAACAACAATAACAACTCTCGCTCAAGGTAAACAAATCGGGCTGAACCAATCGCTTCGCTGCGACCGCACAACGGATCGGACGATCGGCGTCACCCGCTTAGTAGTGATGACGACGGCCTACTAAATACACTAGTTAAGTGTTTATTGTTTATGACATCCAATTAATCACTCATCCGCGGTGGGTTGTTTACAGCAAAGCCGTTACCTAACTTGCGATAGAAATGTCCCGAATTTGGTTGAAAAGGTAAATTGGTGACGAAATTTAACTTCATTTGAAATCATTTTGATCCCTTTTTCGAATATAGTAATCTTATTTCCAGTTTTTGCAACTTTACTATGAAAAATTTCAAAGACTCTTCCACAAATTTCCTTTTTTGCATATCTTTGTGTTTTCGCAAAACTACTAAACATGTTTTGAAAAACTCAAATTTTCAGGTTACAGTTTTTTTTTTCAAGTAGGGGAGTGTGGGGTAATTTGGACACTCTAAAGAAATTGCTCTGCCACGGGCTGTATGGATATTTTAAAGGAATGTGGATGACACCAGAGGATAATAGAGACCATATTTGATGGAAAAATGTCATTCAATTCGATAAAATTTGATGAAAAACCCATTTTTATCGCAAAAATTAAAAGTTGTCCAAACTACCCTTAAATTTTTGTGTGGGGGTAATATGAACACCCCTATGGGATAATTTGGATATGCCTTGTGAGGTAATATGGACATACCTTGTGGGGTAATATGGACACCTTTTGTGGGGTAATTTGGACACATGTTGAAGAATAAGTTTAACATTTGATTTTTTGAGCATGTCAATCTGGTTTTGTAATTGCTTTATATTTTTAAGTGTTTTTTTTTTGCTCACAATATTTCATCAAAGGTTTTAATAATGATTTTATGATAGAACTATAATTCAATAGGAAGATAACAAATAGTTCAGTGTAGTATAAATAATTTCATTCTGTAATGATTTGAAACTTTGATTCTGAATTAGGCACAAGCTTAGTTTTTAGTAATTAAAGTATCGTTTAGATTTATCTAAATCAATCTCTATGAAAAACTAATTAACCTGAAAATATTCATTTTTTAATTTTACATTCCGTAGCCCTTGAAATTGAAATATTATTGTAAACCAACATAGAAATTAGAAATGTCAAAGAAATTAATTAAAAACATTAGAGTCTAATTGAACGCCAAATGTGCAGTAATCAGATTTTTCATCCATTCAAATAATGAAATGAATTTATCTAAATTAAAAAATAGGGGTTTTGTGAATGTTCTAATTGCTCACATTCCTCTTTGAGTGTTTTGACATTTTGAATCCCTCTAAATTTATCTAAATCCCTTTAAAAACTCAACCAACCATGAAAATTACTTTTTTTGCCTGACAGGTAGACTTTCAGATATGTTCAAATTACCCCACAAGCCATGTCCAAATTACACCCATAGCATGTTCTATCAAAAATTGCAATTTTTGATGATGAAATGCACAATATTTATACGTACATATCTCAGGCATCGTCCAAGCAACCCACTTAAACACTTTTTTGCCATATAACCCCTGCAAAACCTTATTTCCCAACCCTCAAAAATTAGAACTTAAGGCAGTGCCAACCGGCCTTTGGAAACTTTTACATATTATACCAAAACGACTTAACCTATTCCATCTTTTTTGGTTTGTCCATACTCCTAGGCCATTACTGGTATTTGCCTTATCACTTAAATTACCGTTTTCACATTATATCCGCAGAAAGGGTGATTTATGAAGGGGTGTCCAAATTACCCCCACTGTCCATATTACCCCAAGCTCCCCTAAATGTATTTTTCCACATATCCACGTAGCTTGAAAAAAAAATTAAATAATTTATAAATCGGTGTTAATTCATTGAATATTTTGCAATCATTAGGATAGTTTTTAAATAACTATTTTTTCACTAAACTCTGTATTTCTGGAAAATACTTCTTTTTTATTTTTGAAATTCTGTATACATTTTGAAAGGAAAAGTGTTGCTTTCAAAAAATCTTTTTTTTTTGTATTTATTAAGGACCTTTTAACTATAAGTCTTTCGGGTCCTGCAAAAACAAATAAAAAAAAAAGAGGTTTCATCTATACTGCAAAATCTTAAAATTGAAGTTCTTTTCGAAAGGTAAAATTGTTAAAAAGTCACAATTTCCTTGAAATTCGTTAAAACTAGTTTTGTTTATAAAACTATCGATTTATATTGTATTATAAGTCGAATGTGCTTTGAATCAAAAGTTTCCACATTTTATAAGAAAGTTCTACTGAAAATGCTCATAAATTTGAAGATTTTTTTGAATTATATTTCAAAAACTCATAATATTTATTAAGAGAAGGTCTCTTAATGGAAAATTGTCCAAAGAATCAGAAAATGCATTTCGTTTTTCGATTCGAAATCATGTTCATTGGGAAAATTATGACACTTTGAGAATATTAGTTATAGTTAATTAACTATTTAAACTTTTCAAAATTTTATGAAAACTTCTGCTTGAAGTTCATTGAACTTTCTCTACCATGGTCAGTATGATTCCATAGCATTCCATAAGTATTTAATTTGTACTTTTCATTTTGCAGAATAATCTCAAACCTATCAAAGTCTTACGATATTTACTATTCCGAGCAAATGGAGCTTTAACTCAATGCTCAAAAATAGTATAGACAAACATGATGAACAGTAATAAATAAATAGTTCAATAAAGATAGGGGAGAGTGGGGAGACTTGATCCCCTTTTTTGTATCGCACATAACTCTGTCAATTTCTCACAAAACTATGAACTTTTTGCATGAATTGAAAGCTTAAACATTCAACTATGTTTGGCTGATAAGGGTATTTCATCGGATAAACTCTTCGAATTATGCCAAGCGCTTTAAAAAAATATTTTAAACTGGAATTTTCAAAATGTTGGGGGTAATTTGATCCCCCTTTCAACATTTTTAAGAAATCTTAAGCAAAATGTTTCTTATTCATAAAAAAACGAAGTTGACTTTATAGCTGTCGGCCACCATTGCTAGTACCAACCACTAGTGTCTTCCTTTTTATCTACAAGGACTTCGCCGCCCTGGGCTCCTAAGTGTATGAAAGTATGGCACGGAGCGACGGCGCCGAATACCCATATTTATACAAAGAATTTTAGAGCGCCCGCCTCGGGATTCGAACCGGCGACCTCTGGATTGTGAGTCCAGTGCGCGGTCCGATTGATCCACACGGGCGGGACTTATTCATCCAAACTGTTAATTTTCTATAAGTTATAGCAATTTCACATTAAACCTGTACGTTTGTGTTCAAAATATAACAAGTTTAGCATGCAAAATATTCAAAAACTTAAAATTTTCTTTTTTAGACCAAAATTGAGCATGTTTACAAAAGCTGGTAATTTGTGTTTACAAAACTTTTGAAAAATGCAGCAAACTATGTACAACTATAATAAAGGAAACTGTGTGATCCCAGATCCGTACCGGGAATCGTCTGCCGAGGAAACCGGTGCAGTCCTGCATCCGATACGGCCGAGCGTCGCACGAGGAAAGAGGACGCGAGCTAGACTTGCTTTGTCAGCTGTCACCGAACCGTTCGATGGCTGCGTCCATGCACTGTCAGTGCATGGCTGCGTCAAGTCCATCGTACGAGGGGCCTATTCGACTCGATCCAATGGAGTGCGCTCACTTACACCGCAACAGGGTGTATCACTCCACACATCTCTCCTCTTCTCCATAAAAAAAAATCTTCCATGTTTTGTGCCACATATTTCTTTTGATCCACCATCGGCTCGCTCTTTAGCTGCTAGTCCATGACTCGGTCAACTGTTTGTACATATCTGCATTAAAGTTTTTCGGCCAATTTTAGATCTAGCCCAATTAAGTAGTGGTAGCTCGTGAAAAATTTCGTAGTCGCGATATTCAAACCTATCCGATATTATGCGCGCTGCACCAAACCGAAGTCGTTAGCGTGTACATCAGCCTATGGCGCAACAGCTTTGCTCTCGTATTTTGATTTTAGTCTGCTTCCACAATATTTCTTCTTAGTGTCAGTTATACAAGATTCAATTATGATTAGATAAACACCATCAATCTATAAAAAGATTAAGAAATTATCTTTCTCTCTATCTATCTATCTTTCTCTCTCTCTATCTTTCTCTATCTTTCTCTTTATATCTCTCTATCTTTCTCTCTCTCTCTCTCCATCTATCTTTCTCTCTCTCTGTCTTTGCCTCTCTCTATATCTTTGTATCTCTCCCTCTCTCTATCCTTGCCTCTCTCTCTATCTTTCTCTCTCTCTCTATCTTTCTCTCTCTCTATATATATCTTGATCTCTCTCTATCTATCTCTCTCTATCTTTATCTATCTATCTTTCTCTCTCTCTATTTAACTCTCGATCTTTTTAAACAATTACTTCATTATACTTCTTAGCCCAGAAATCTTTTTCTTTTATTTTTCTTGTTCTCATAATTCTAACACATTTCCTCCACTTGTTTTCGAAACGCCATTCCTCGATATTTTCTTGCCCAAGTTACGCTTAAAAAGTCACTGTTAAGCGTACCATCAACATCCTATAACAGCTTTGCCATCCATTGTTCACGACAGCATTCCAAACAATATAGCCTTCTTCACAAACAACCTCAGTTACCAACAATTCAGCATTTTGATTGTTTCAGGCTTTTCAGCCACAGTGAGTCAGTCTGGATCACCTTTTTCTAATATACTAACAACAATAGCTGCTTTTCAGGCTTTTACCACGTCAAACCGGCCTACCGTGCCCACACGACTCAATCTTTTCTTGGAACAATCGCGGCCTTCCAGGCTATTTACCACGGTGGGCCAATCTGACCTCCGTGCCCAACGCGACAAAATGTTACACTAATCGCGGCCTTCCAGGCTACTTACCACGGCAGGCCCATCTGACCTCCGTGCCCAACGCGATTCATTTTTTCTAGGAACTATCGCGGCCTTCCAGGCTATTTACCACGGCGGGCCAATCTGACCCACCGTGCCCAACGCGACAAAATGTTCCACTAATCGCGGCCTTCCAGGCTACTTACCACGGCAGGCCCATCTGACCTCCGTGCCCAACGCGATTCATTTTTTCTAGGAACTATCGCGGCCTTCCAGGCTATTTACCACGGCGGGCCAATCTGACCCACCGTGCCCAACGCGACAAAATTTTCCTCTAATCGCGGCCTTCCAGGCTACTTACCACGGCAGGCCCATCTGACCTCCGTGCCCAACGCGATTCATTTTTTCTAGGAACTATCGCGGCCTTCCAGGCTATTTACCACGGCGGGCCAATCTGACCCACCGTGCCCAACGCGACAAAATGTTCCACTAATCGCGGCCTTCCAGGCTACTTACCACGGCAGGCCCATCTGACCTCCGTGCCCAACGCGATTCATTTTTTCTAGGAACTATCGCGGCCTTCCAGGCTATTTACCACGGTGGGCCAATCTGACCCACCGTGCCCAACGCGACAAAATTTTCCTCTAATCGCGGCCTTCCAGGCTACTTACCACGGCAGGCCCATCTGACCTCCTTCCCAACGCGATTCATTTTTTCTAGGAACTATCGCGGCCTTCCAGGCTATTTACCACGGCGGGCCAATCTGACCCACCGTGCCCAACGCGACAAAATGTTCCACTAATCGCGGCCTTCCAGGCTACTTACCACGGCAGGCCCATCTGACCTCCGTGCCCAACGCGATTCATTTTTTCTAGGAACTATCGCGGCCTTCCAGGCTATTTACCACGGCGGGCCAATCTGACCCACCGTGCCCAACGCGATAAAAT
Source organism: Culex pipiens pallens (assembly GCF_016801865.2). Lineage (NCBI taxonomy): Eukaryota > Metazoa > Arthropoda > Insecta > Diptera > Culicidae > Culex > Culex pipiens. Next base: position 61,187,762 of record NC_068938.1, on the reverse strand, counting down.
GTTCCACTAATCGCGGCCTTCCAGGCTACTTACCACGGCAGGCCCATCTGACCTCCGTGCCCAACGCGATTCATTTTTTCTAGGAACTATTGCGGCCTTCCAGGCTATTTACCACGGCGGGCCAATCTGACCCACCGTGCCCAACGCGACAAAATTTTCCTCTAATCGCGGCCTTCCAGGCTACTTACCACGGCAGGCCCATCTGACCTCCGTGCCCAACGCGATTCATTTTTTCTAGGAACTATCGCGGCCTTCCAGGCTATTTACCACGGCGGGCCAATCTGACCCACCGTGCCCAACGCGACAAAATTTTCCTCTAATCGCGGCCTTCCAGGCTACTTACCACGGCAGGCCCATCTGACCTCCGTGCCCAACGCGATTCATTTTTTCTAGGAACTATCGCGGCCTTCCAGGCTATTTACCACGGCGGGCCAATCTGACCCACCGTGCCCAACGCGACAAAATGTTCCACTAATCGCGGCCTTCCAGGCTACTTACCACGGCAGGCCCATCTGACCTCCGTGCCCAACGCGATTCATTTTTTCTAGGAACTATCGCGGCCTTCCAGGCTATTTACCACGGTGGGCTCATCTGACCCACCGTGCCCAACGCGACAAAATGTTCCACTAATCGCGGCCTTCCAGGCTATTTCCCACGGCGGGCCCATTTGACCCACCGTGCCCTACGCGATTACATATACCAATTTACTCGCATTTCTGTCAAACACGATTTCCACTTATTACCTTCACCGCGGTGCGCCAACTTTGTCCTATTTTGCCCAGGCGTCCGCAGCACCTTTCTCGCTCGAACGCCAACTCTTCAGAAGACCTTTTAAGGAAACAAACAATATTTTGGAAAATTCCTTAAAAGAAAGCTCTTTTCCCAGACTCTCGTCAAGACCTGAAAACACTTCTGCACACTCCTTTAGACCACGCTCCGCAAAATAAAACACCTTCAAGCAGCAACTCCCTTACTCACTCAAACTAAACCTTTCACACCGTCAACCAGCAGCAGCACTTCGCCTACCCAACAAAACACACTCCGCCTGTAGAAACTAAAAAAAAATCTTCCCCGGCAGACGATTCCCCGTAGGTTCTCAAAAGTTGTAATGAATTACAACTCCGTCACGGTCGCCAATGTGTGATCCCAGATCCGTACCGGGAATCGTCTGCCGAGGAAACCGGTGCAGTCCTGCATCCGATACGGCCGAGCGTCGCACGAGGAAAGAGGACGCGAGCTAGACTTGCTTTGTCAGCTGTCACCGAACCGTTCGATGGCTGCGTCCATGCACTGTCAGTGCATGGCTGCGTCAAGTCCATCGTACGAGGGGCCTATTCGACTCGATCCAATGGAGTGCGCTCACTTACACCGCAACAGGGTGTATCACTCCACACAGAAACTATGTACGAAAACCCAGCCCAATTATTTAATCTTGAGGCTGATTCCAGTGACTGTAAAAATTAAGGGATCAAGTCACCCCAAACGCACTTTTTTAAACAATTGATTGTAAAAATAGTATGACGATAAATTTAACGTCAAATGCGTAAGGGGTTTGGAGTTGATATGTTTATCAAACAATTCATGTATAAAAAATATTTTTTGAATAATTTTTGAGTGTTTTCTATACTTATCAAAACAAAGAAAAAAGATCTCTTGGAAGTTTTTTGCAGCACTTTTTAGAAATATGTGTGTAACTCAATCTAAACATTTTTTAATTTTTTTCTTTGTTTTCTACAATGAGTTTTAGTCAATTTCGCACAACTTTCTAGAACAAAGCTAATTGTTTTACCCACATGCTGACGAGATACAGGCTTGGGATCAAGTGTCCCCGGGGATCAAGTCTCCCCACTCTCCCCTATAATTTCAACTACTAATTTCAATCCAGTTTTGAACATTGGCCAATTTAAGTACATAATAAAACGTGAATTGATCTAAGCTAAACCATTCAACAGCATTGATCCTCTCACTAAATAAAAAAAAATGTTGTTGTGGCTGTTGTCGCCGTAACTGGTCCCTTAGTCACTCGTTCTGTGGAGGCACGGCTTGTTTACGTCTAAACAGCTTTAGCAGCATTCTTTCCACAATATCGAGGGAACTGTGAGGCAACCTCAAACACACAGTGCTAGTGCACCAAAACTGCATCTTAAAGTGCATTATATATAAATGGAAGTTGTTGTTTTTTTATTCAAATCGCGTGAAAAACAACTAATAGTAGCAGGGTGGCACGTTTGCCCCAAAGTGTAAACAGTTCTATTATAATCAATTGTTTCGAGAGTGAAACGTGTTGAATTTACATTTTCTTGTTGGGGGAATGTGAGGTTATGTTTAAAAGTTTTTTATTAATTAAGGACGCACGGTAATTCACGAAACAAATTTTTGTTAAATAATTCCGTATATTTCATCAACATATAAAAATTTGGAGAGAATGTCCTAGTTAACCCCAAGTAACCTGTCTAGATTATCAATTAATTAGACATTCAGCAGCTAAGTCGTGCCAACATCCATATTTGAGCGTCTAGACGAACTCATAGATAAATATTCTAGAGCAAGTACAATTTCAACGATTTCAACCTAATCGAAAGTCTTAAATATCAATCTATGCTGCTCTACCTAAGCTAGTCGCAGCCACTGTATGGAGAAACACGTCTCGGAATGCTCTTTTTCGCACCCCTGGCCGACCAGAAGAGCTGAACCTGCGACGACGAAGCAGGAGTTCGAGAAGGTTTGCAAAATCGACGACGACGTCGAGATCGCGCCACTTTCAAGGTCTCTTCCGTCTCTTGGGAGCAGATTTTCTTGAACTTTTACAGTAGTGTAGTGCAGCCCGGTATACTATAGTAGTGCCATACTAGAATCGGGTGCTAACGGTTTTTGCTGGTGTTGAGATATTTTTTTTTATTTCTTGAATCTTTGCTAGATGGATGCTGCTTCAAAAGTGGCGCCTACACGTCGAGTGTAATTAAATTATTTACGTTTGATCGGTTGTGTGATTATGAGAGAGTATGAAGTAGAAAAATAGATTAGTAATTTTATTGGAACTAATTTGAGTAACTAATTACTTAAGATACCGTAAACTGGGGTGAATCGGGACACATGGGGCGAATTGGGACAGCATTTTTAACCATGTTGGAGCACAATATTTTGATTTTTCTGGTTGGATTCGGTTAGAACAGACTCAGGCCAACAAAATGTGTACATCCATTTCCAAATTTAAAAGCTTTAAGTGCTCTAAAAACTGCTGTCCCTATTCAGACTGTAGTCCCGATTCACCCCAGATTACGGTACTGACCAGACATAAAATGAGAATCCAGTAAATAACAAAATGTCTACTCTATAGGTTCTATTTTGATGCCGAATTCTTTTTTGAAGTTATTTTATTTTTTTAATATTTAAACAAGAGTATCGGAACTTTCGAATTTTAAGCTTATGTTTTTACATTGAAAAAAAGGGAGCTGCACATAAAAAATGTTATTTGAAATGGGAAGAACGCACGGAGAGGAGGTATTTGAAACACAACCAAAATCATTAAAAATCATAAGAAAACGTATTTAGCGTTGAGTGATCAAAGTAAGAGAAAACATTTCAAATTTTGACGTATTTCATTTAACTTATTATCTATGTGAATATTTTGCTGAACTAAAACCAATCAAATTTTGTTTAAAAAATAACGCAAATGTTATACATAAACTTAATTTCATGTTATAATGTCTGTTTCTAACAAAAGAAAATTACCAAGCATTAAGGTGACAACTCCCATCATTGCCATGATATTTCGTTATATGAAATAAATTTTGCTTCGTTTTTCATAACCTTATACTTAAGTTATGAAAATCATAATTAATCAATGATTGTAAACCAGAAAGTCAATGATTGCTTCACAAAATTATATAACTTTTAGATGAAAAATTCCTTCAAGAAGGGTACAACTGGCATAAGCTGATTAAATATGGTGCAAAAATTCGTAATTTTGTTTGTAAATACAAAGCATTTTTGAGTGATGATCATTTTTTTAATGATTGACGGCTTCACCTTAATTTGATTGATGTTTGAGAAAACCTGAAAAAATATTGCCAATAAACGTCAATCGAGCAAAAGCTTTATTTGAAGATTTCGTCTAACCCGTGGTCTAACCCCTTCTGAAATGTTTACCCAAAAAATGGGGAAAAAATATTCCTTTAATAAAAAAATAAATATAAACTACTTGAATAAGCATTTTTTCATACAATACATTTTAAAAAGCTAATTTATAACTTTTTATCAAATGGGCCTTTTATGATGTACAGTACTTATTCGGTAAGTGGAACGTATCCCAGTTACCAAATGCTGCTCGCTAATTGGGCTGAACCAAAAGTGCCGAAGGGATAATCAATGCAATATATTTTCTCAGTAAAATATTTAAAAAAAATGTTACTTAAATTCGTGTTCAGAGCCAATTTTTCAAGTTTCCTTTAATTGTGACTCCAAATTTAACAAAAACTTGATTGTTGCAGTAATTTTGGTTTGTGTTTGTTTTTTGACGTTTGTCTGCTTGAAAATTGTATTGCATATTAGAAAAATAAAATGTAAATTATTGATTTTTAGCTAATATCTTTGTTGTTTAGCTTTATCCGGTATAACATATTTTTTTAACACTTTTGATCTGAATTTTGAAAACAAGTTCCAATAAGAAAACATCTTTGTAACATGTAAAGTACACCTTTCTTGAATTAAAATTTTGTTTAATTACTGCAAAATCTAACTGATATTTTGCAATCAAATTTGAAACAATATTTGAAAGGGGCGGTATGACATTGCGCTTACGGCATTTTATTACACGTGTTTAAATGGGAAGAAAGGCCGTAAAAACAATTTCGTAACGCCCCTTTCAAATGTTGCTCCAGAAATGCAATCATAAATTTAAATTACCAGTAACCATGCGTTTCCATCATATTGCTAATGCTTTCCAGATTCAACAGATGGCGTTCTTTTTTGCAGAGTGTCATCTATTGGCAAACAGGCTGAAGCTTCGCTACACGGAAAACTAAAAATTACCTCAAAATAATTTTGTTTCACCACTTTTATGTTTTTAGTTAGTGCATCGTCAAAACTTTAGTAATGTTCGAATTTTTTTGATTGTTTAGTTTGTTTGCAGTTTTTTTTAGTTTTGTTGATTCAAATGCTTATTTTATTTTAATTACTCAAACTCAAGACTATTGATATAAATGTGAAATTATGATATAAATGTGATATTTAGAAAACAATTTTTGATAAATAAATAAAATTTTAGGTTGAGTAGTTTTTTTTTGGTTTGGGTTTCGTCTGTTTCTCAGTGTAGTTGCAGCGTCAGCTGTCACGAACCAGAAACGTCAGTCGATTTGTTGACGTTCCACATCCACAGTTCCAATCTTATTCCAAATCGGTGTTCGTTTGAGAAGTTGCATTTTTCTTTAGTTTTTTACAGAAATTTACTGTTTTAAATAGGTAAAGTTTATCGTGATTAGCACTCAATTCGAAGGACCAAAATGTTAACCTTGAAAGACAGGCAGATTAGTAAGTGTTTTGAGAAATTTCCGCTTTAATTGACTCCACTGAAATACGAACTTCCTTTTCGCAGATGCCATCAAGCAAATGCTGAACCTGAACCAGCCCCAAACGAAGGCCCTGGCGGCGGAACCCGTGTGGAAGATTCTGATTTACGACCGCATCGGGCAGGACATTATTTCGCCGCTGATTTCCATCCGGGAGTTGCGAGAGCTTGGCGTTACGTTGCATATGTAACTTAGAGTTTGTTAAGGTTTCAGAGCAAGTTACTGATACTTTTGTCTTTCAGTCAGTTACATTCCGATCGGGACTCGATTCCGGACGTGCCGGCGATCTACTTCTGTGCCCCCACGGAGGAGAACCTAGGCCGGATCGCGCAGGACTTCCAGAACGGGCTGTACGACGTGTACCATTTGAACTTTATTTCACCGATTTCAAGACAGCGATTGGAAGATTTGGCGGCAGGTGCCCTGCAGGCGGGTTGCGTGGCCAACATCCACAAGGTGTACGATCAGTACGTAAACTTTATCACCCTGGAGGACGATATGTTTGTGTTGAAGCATCAGAACAGCGATTCGTTGTCGTATTATGGTAAAGATTTTTGTGAAATTCAAGGCTTGTAGATCAGCATAAAGATGTTTTTCTTTTAGCGATCAACCGGGCGAACACGCAGGACTTTGAGATGGAGGGCATAATGGACAGTATCGTGGATAGTTTGTTCTCCGTATTTGTCACCCTCGGGAACGTCCCAATCATACGATGTCCAAAGAACAGTGCCGCCGAAATGGTCGCACGAAAGTTGGAGAAAAAGTTGCGCGAAAATCTTTGGGACGCTCGCAACAATCTGTTCCACATGGACGCCACCCAAACGGGCACCTTCAGCTTCCAACGCCCGCTGCTGATCCTCATGGATCGCAACGTGGACATGGCCACGCCCCTACATCACACGTGGACCTACCAAGCACTAGCCCACGACGTGCTGGAACTGTCCCTCAACCGCGTAATCGTAGAAGACGACGCCGAAAAGGCCGCCGCCACCGGGGCAAAATCCAAGATGAAAGCATGCGATCTGGATTCCCGGGACAAGTTCTGGAGCTCGCACAAGGGAAGTCCCTTCCCGACGGTCGCGGAAGCCATCCAGGAAGAACTCGAGCAGTACCGGTCGTCCGAGGACGAAATCAAGAAGCTCCGCACGACGATGGGCATCGAGGGCGAAATGGACGTGGCCTTTTCGATGGTGAACGACAACACGGCCAAGCTGACGAACGCCGTCAATTCGCTGCCCCAGCTGATGGAGAAGAAGCGCCTAATTGATATGCACACGAAAATAGCCACCAACATCCTTAACTTTATCAAGTCCCGGAGGTTGGATTCATTCTTCGAGCTGGAGGAGAAAATTATGTCCAAACAGGCGCTGGATCGGGCGCTGGTTGAGGTGATGAAGGATCCGGAGTTTGGGACGCCCGAGGACAAGATGCGACTGTTTATCATTTACTACATCTGCTCGAATGTGGCCGACGCCGAGTATCAGCGGTTGGAGCAGGTGCTGAAGGAGTGCGGGTGTGATCTGGCGCCGATGCCGTACGTGCAGCGGTGGAAGTGAGTACAGATTTCTTAAATAAGTTTCTTTTGTGGTAAAATTTGCTGTTTTTTGACTAAAATCCTTGATATTTTAAGACAATGAGTATGCAATAATTTTTCTTTAGCCCTGATTTGAAAGCAAATGTTTGATCTTATATCAAAACATGAAAAACTATCAAAAAACCAAAAAAGGAACTGGAGCAATATGACAAAAGGATAAATGCAAATAAAAATACTGCAATGGAAGAAGAAAAACAAAAAAAAAAGAGCGAAAAGAATTTCGTAGAATAATTGGGCTTTTTTAACTGGGCGCTCGATAACTGAGCTAATGCCCACATAGGAAGCTATTACACTACGGCAAACAAACTCGCACTTTTTTTGTGCTTGACAGTTAGCCTGTTTTTCGGTAGAAACGTCAGCCTACAAAAAAATTTACCTTGTTTGTAAAGAAGCCATTACACTACCGCAAACAAACAAACTCGCAATTTTTGACAGTTTGCCAGTTTGTCTGCTTTGTTTGTTTGCCTGGATTAGTTTGTACAAACGTCAGCCTGCATACATTTTGCCTTGTTTGCGAGTTTGGCAAACTGTCAAACACGAAAAAGTTCGAGTTTGTTTGTTTGTTTGTTTGCAGTAGTGTAATGGGCAAGGCAAGCTAGACTCTTGTTTCTATCCAGGTTTTTAAGCGAAAATGGCGTTCGAAAGGTGAACGCCCGAAATGTCAAAATCACGCAGTGGTACCAACATTACGAAGAAAGTGTGCCATGGCATGACAGCCACATTTTTTTCTAATGTTGGTGCTACTGCGCGATTTTGACATTTCGGACGTTCACCATTCGAACGCCATCTTCGATTAAAAACCTCGATCTTCTAATATCATTGATAAAAATTAATTAATGACAAATCTAATGGAATATTTTTTGCGGAATTTTCAATTTACTTTTTTTATATGATGAAATTTATAAATGATATGATAGTTTGGTAGCTCTCACTTACTAAACTTAAAAGATTATATTCTGAAAATGTACATTTAAACATTTATTCAAATTATTAAAAATCATTGAAAAGAGTAGCAAAAGGCGTAAAGCTATGTTCAATGCAAGCATATTTGTAAAACTGAAAAAGAGATAACTTTCCAAAAATCTTAAGTGTAAATTTAAAAGATTCAAAGTATGGAATTGAATAAAAATTATTTTGCTGTGCAAGAAAATTTTATACGAAGGAAAGTATGTTTTGTAAAAATGTAAAAATTTGAAAACATTTAATTAGACCAATCAAATGGAAAAGTTGTGCAAAAAGTAAGTTTATCAATACTCAGCTTTCTAACTATTGGAGTTTTTTTAATTTTTATTTGTGGTTCACATGCGGCACGCAATACTATGTCGCCTCAAAAAATCTGATTGCAAAAAATTAGGTATTGAGAAGAAGAAAAGCAACTATCTGAAAAAGGAAAATTTCAAGAAGGTCGAATAAAATTTTTATTGATTTTCAGCCAAATCAGGATTTTTCTGGTACTTTTGTACCCGACCTTCTCAGATTTCAATGAAACTTTTTAGACTTGTTATCCTAGGCCTATTTAAGCCATTTTTGTGTATATGGAGCAAATTGTTCTTAAAAATTACATTTCAGAAGGGCGCAAGTTATTTAAACATTTTTGTATTTTGCAATTTAAAAATTAATATAACTCAAAGCCATTGCATCGTATCGAAAGTGGTCAAGTAGACATACTTGTAAGAAATTGGACAGGCTTTTTGAAGAAAAAAAATACACTGAAAGAAAAATATAGCCACTTCTATTAGATTTTTTATTTTTTAAGTTTCAAAGTTAAGTTTTGAAGGTGATGTCACGATTTTTTTCCGTTTAAGATTTTTGAGGAAATAGCCTAAGATGTTTATAAAAAGGATTTTTGTATTTTTTTTAGGAGAGACATAACATCCTGCATTTTTCGTGAGTCTTTTTGTATCATCTTAGGCTATTTTCTCAAAAATCTGAAACGAAAAAAAATCGTGACATCACCTTTAAATCTAACTTTTAAACATAAAAATTTTAAAATCTCATAAAAGTAGCGTGTATTTTTCTTTCAGTTTATTTTTCAGAAAGCCCGTCCAATTTCCCACAAGTTTGTCTTTGACCACTTTTTGATACGATGCAACGGCTTTGAGTTATAGTAATTTTTAAATTACAAAAATATTTAAATAACTTACGCCCTTCTCAAATGTCATTCCCGAGTGCAACTGGCTCCATATACACAAAAATGGCTTATATAGGCCTAGCATAACATGTCTAAAAATCGGAGAGGGTCGGGTAGAAATGTACCAGAAAAAACCTGAATTGAGCTGAAATTGCTCACTTACGGAATGGTTTAGAATCATACTGACCGTGGTAGAGAAGTGTTCAAAGTACCTCAAGAAGAACTTTTCATAAAATTTTGAAATGTTTAAAAAGTTAGTTAACTATAGTTAAGAAAATGTTGATGAAAGTCATTATTTTGAACTTCTCAAAGTGTCATGATTTTCTCAATGAACATGATTTTGAATCGGAAAACGGAATGCATTTTCGGATTCTTTGGACAATTGGGTACTAAAGCCCTATGTAAATGTTTATACACAACAGTAAAAAACATGATTAAAAACCATTTCTGATCACTTTTTTTCATTTTAATGCAAAAAAATTGACAAGACTACATTTTTTCGATGGATCAACTATGGTCCCCTTGGAACGAGCTGTCAAGTAGGAACTTTTCTGTCAAGAAGGACCGCGAGGTTAATTTTTCCAAATTGATTTAAAAATCCATTTTATACTCTTTGTGGTCTTACAAAGGGTCATTGTACTCAGAAAAATAAGCTTTATCGCTGTAAACAATAATGTCTGCAATCTAAGCTTCATTTTAGGACCCAATTTTCCACTAGGAGAACTGCCGTTCTACGCATAATTGTCCCATGTTCAAAAAAGTGCAACTGAGAAAAACGCGATTGAATTTTTTTTATTGATTTCTGTATTTCTACGCATAATTGTCCCGTGGGTTCCTATATTCGCCCTATGTCCCTAATAGCCCCAGTTAGCAGTTTATCACCCTTATTTGTGATTCTCTTGCTATACAACAGGTAAACAAGACATAATGCTTAGTAAAACTAATGATTCCGTGTGAGAAAATACTTGGTGGGACAATTATGCGTAGAAGTTTAACGATAGGACAAACAGACTTGGTGTTGTTTTTAATGAGTTTCCGAACAAAGTACCAGATTTTATGTGTTTTTCTTAAAGTACACATCGAACTAAACTTAAAAAATGTCATAAAGTCAAAATCGTCCAAAACTGAAATGGGACAATTATGCGTAGAACGGCAGAGAAGGTTAAATAAGTTTGTAAATAATAAAAAATATGTGTTTTTGAAACACAATTTAAAAAAAAATCTCCAAATTTATAAGCAATTTCAGTTGAATAAGTTTCATGTAAAATGTGAAAACTTGTGATTTAGAAGCACGAATTCAGTGTAAAATGCACTATAAATCGATAATTTTATAAACAAAACTAGTTTTAACAAATTTCAGGCAAAATTCCGACTTTTTAACAATTTTACCTTAAATTTATATGTATTTTGCTTAAAAGCTTATACACTTAGTTAACTAAATATAAACATTGATTTTTTTTCTTAAAAACTATATCAGCTACTTCAGTGATGACGCATATAAATAACGTACAAATAAAGTTTGAACATCTTAAATATGATTTTAACAAGAAATACTATGACTATCAAAGTCACCCCGGAATTTGAGCTAATAATTTTTAACGTAACTATTTTTATAAACACTATTGAAAAAACATTTTTTCCAAAACTGTGCATGGACTTTGTGTGGCCTACTCCAGTACATGTTTTGAAAATAATAATCTTGAGAAAATATTCCAAAAACCAATTGAAATCCTATCAAAGTCACCCCGGTTTACGGTATCACGTTTTGTTTGGTTAATACAGCTTATCTCAGTCCCGGGTAATTGGTGGTGTCAGCCCTCGCGCTGGTTCCCATTTCTTTGTTCTTTCAGTATTAATATTTTTATATTGCAAATATCTTCTCGTTTCATACTGTTTCAGGAGCATAATGAAAAGCACGGTGACGAACCCAAACCAGTACGAGGGCAGCGGCACCAAGACGGTTTCGATGTTCTCCAAGCTGGTCACGCAGGGCTCTTCCTTCGTAATGGAGGGCGTCAAAAATTTGGTGGTCAAGCGACATGTAAGATTTAATTCTGTCTTCCCCTAAAATTGAACGTTTATGAATGTCGGGCTTTTCCTCCTCTCTAGAACCTTCCCGTGACGAAAATCACCGAACAGCTGATGGAGTGCCGGGCGGGCGGAGAACTGGACGACTATCTCTATCTCGACCCGAAGCTGTTGAAGGGAGGTGACGTGGTGCCGAAGAACCGGGCCCCGTTCCAGGACGCGATCGTGTTCATGGTCGGTGGCGGCAACTACATCGAGTACCAAAATCTGGTGGACTTTATCAAGACGAAGCAGACGGGGAACGCGAGCCGGCGGATAATCTACGGCGCGTCCACGCTGACCAACGCGAAGCAGTTCCTGAAGCAGTTGTCGCTGCTGGGGCAGGAAATTGGCGGGCCATAAGCAGAGGGGAGGACGGACTATTACAAGCTTGTTGGCCTGAGTTTTTTTTTTATAGTTAATTATGATACGAATGTAAACTTATGATTTAGAGGATGCAATAAATATTCACGCGCTATTTAATGTTCGGCAGAGAGGCATAAAACCTAAAAGCATTCAACGTCGTTCAATTGATCAGAATTCTTCGAAAAAAAATCCCTTTTCTGAATTCTTTAAAAGTGAGCGCCGCCTCGGCGTCTCCCAAACCCGCTGCAAAAGTGCAAATTAATCCACTGCACGCGATTCCACTCCCAAATTGGGACCGCACCACGTGCGGGCTCGCGCGGCGGCAAAACGGCCACAGAAGGTAGAAACTAAAAGAGAGTAAATAAAAAACGAAACGAAACACCAAGTCTTGGGATGAAAAGAGGAGAGGCAAAACTGTAACAGCATAATAATGATCAGATTGATTTGTTCTACCAAATTTGGATACGCGATTGCCCGACCGTAATTGAGCATAACCACTTTGGTGGGAGCGCCGCGCGCGTGTTTGTTCTTTTTGCTGCAATCGTACATATAAAAGATGCAACTCTGGAATATTATGCTTCCTTTTCTGGAGGGAAGGAGATGGACCACCACTGGAGCAGCTTTGACCAGTGTAAATTGAAGGTGGAGAAAAAATAAAGGGTATGAGGTAGGTCGATCTGACTGATGTGACATTGTCACAAATTATAAACGAAAGGTGATATGACCAAAATCGGCGCGCGCAGCGTAAAGTGTGAAACCGGATAAGGAAATACAACTCGTTGGCGTTGGATTGACGTTGCAACGCGTAATGATGGGAGCATAAATGGGAAGGGGAGAGTGGCAGCAAATTGAGTGCTGATGACTCAATTAGGGGAGGCTCCTTTTATAGAACTGCGAGTACTGGAACGTGATCGTTTATTGTTGGTGTTCTTGAAACATTGTAATGTACATACTTTTTCTGATCATATTTCTATTACCGGCCTTTCAGCACTTTGGCCTTAAATTGCAGCTGAAGTGTTTTTGGTTTTTTTTTCGTAATAAAAATCTCAAATTAGCAAGCAACTTTCCTTTGATGATTTCTCTTAAAATGGTGCTTTGATAGCGGAAAACTTCAAAAGTGATGAGGAATTTGTCAGAAAGCATAATGTGACGATAATGGGAATATTTCCCACAATTCGGAGCAACCACAAAATTGGAAAACATTTGTGATAGCTTGTTAACCCTCTAACGCCCATGGTTGCACCAGAGCACCACTATTTTTTCAGTTCAAATTGAAATTTCTCGAAAACTATTGAATGAAATGATCTGCTTCTTCCTGCACAGTGTTATTTAAGATGTTTACTGCATCCAATTCAAATTCCATCTAATTTGGCCAATTCTGTAAAAAATGGCAAGGAAAACCGTAAAAAATCTAAATTTTGCTCTGGGCGGGAAGAGGTAAATACAGTCCAGGCTCGATTATCCGAAGTTCGATAATCCGATTTGAACGGGACTTCGGATAATGAAATCATTATCAATTTTTTTCGTGTTTTTAACTTTTTACATAAAATTGCTAATTAAGACGTTAAACGCGTTAAAACTAGTATCGGTATTTCAGAATTTTGTTGAAAAATTAATTACGATTCAGGAGTCAATGTTTTTTTCTCCAAAATGTTTTACAAGTAAAATTTACAGCCGAGGTTGATTATGCAAATTAAACCATTGCAAATATTTTTTAACCTTATATCAAGGGTTTTTTCACGTTATCAAATTGAAATTTACCAGAAATTTCAGAGAGCATGAAAGATGTTAAAATAACTTATTAGGTCTTTGAGAAGAGTAGTCTTGAAGGAATGTACATTTCAAACTTGATTATACATTAATTTCTAACCAATTTATATAACTCGATACCAACTCAAAATCTTTTTTTAAATTTATCTGCTCTTCGAAAAAAAAACCCCGAATCGTTAAATCAGATAATCCTTAAAAATGGGCTAATTATGATTTTGTTATATTTTGAGTTCTGAACATGAAATAAACTACCGAATATTACTCAATCATGAATTCTGAGTGAAATTTGTAAAACTAACTTTTGACAGAAACTACTAAACCACTAACCACTAAACAGAACAGACGTAAATCATTGGGCATTTTAATTGAAAATCCATATGCGCAATATCTACGAAATCGGCCAATTTCGACCATTTTTTGTATTTTTTTGATTTGGCTCAAACTTTGTGGAGGCCTTCCCTATCACCTAAGAAGCCATTTTGTGTCATTGGTTCACCCACACAAATCTCCTATATAATTTGCCAACTGCTCATTCAAAAATGGTACGTAAATCTAAATATTCTTAATCTGTAACTTTTCAAGGAATTTTTGATTGATTTGGTGTCTTCGGCAAAGTTGTAGGTATTGAAGAAGATTGTTAAAAAAATAGGTACGCGGCAAAATATCTTGCCGATTTTTTAAATTACTTTTTTTTTCGCAAAAACTCAATTTCCCTAAATTTGCATTTATTGATATTGAGATTTTTTGATATGTTTTAGGGAACCAAAACCCGCATAGAAAAGTATGGTTAAACAATTGCCGCCGAGTTTTTTTTTTTAAATAATGGTGGTTTCTGGAAAAAAATAAATTTAATATAAAACATTGTTTTGACCTCATTTTTTACGTTAATTTGAATTTGCAATCAAAAAAGTACTTTACAGATTTTTTAATAAAGTGCCTCATTTTCAAAATAAAGCCACCGAATGTTTGATTTCAGTTATTTGCAGTATAGAGAAACCTCTTTTTACGCGGTGGCGTAACCGTCATCTGAGGTGAATCGGGACTACAGTCTGAATAGGGACAGCAGTGTTTTGAGCATTTAATGGTTTTAAATTTGGAAATGGATGTACACATTTTTTTGGTCTGAGTCTGTTCTATCCTAAACCAACCACAAAAATCAAAATATTGTGCTCTAAGATGGTTAAAACTGATGTCCCAATTCGCCCCATGTGTCCCAATTCACCCCAGTTGACGGTACGCTTTTTGTTTCGCAGATTTCTCTTCAACCATACAATATTTTTGCAAGCTTCAAAAAGCGTTTTGTAGATCTGAACTAAAGCTAAAAACTGATTTTGAGGTTTCACTGTACAGTGAGTCAAATATTTTTCCGTACCCCCCTGTACGGAAACTTTTTTGATGTAAAAGTACATAAAATCGACTAAAGTACCAACTGTTATAAGTAAATCGACGTGGCAGAATATCCTCTTCAAAATCCTGTCATTGAGTTGGTAAAAAACGTATTCTTAAAAAATACAAAAATTGTTTACTGAAAAAAGTTGAATATGAGGTCAAATAATTGTTTGTACTCCTAAAAAAACTACAAAATCTGATCGATTTGAGTGAATTCTTGAGATAAATATTGATGCTCTGTCAAATACAAGTACTTTAAGCTAACTTGTGACTGTTTTTAACTTCTGATAACTTTTTCTAGTAAGTTTATAAACAAAATTCGTTAAAATTTACTTGTTTAAGTAAAACTAATCAAAATATTACTTAATGAACAACTATATTAATTAAATTTTTATTTTATGTTGTAAGAGCCTCTATTGAACAAAATTCAACAAAATTTGTTCACAAAAAACATTATTTATATCTTTTTATTAACATTTTTCGACAAGAAATACTGTTTCGGAACAAAACCGTAGAACAATCTAGATTGTCTTGGAACTGGTTCGACCCCCCGGGGGGGAATTTTCTGGTGGTCAGATAGAAGACAAAAAATCCTACATTTGGCCATTTGAAGCCTCCAAATTCGTCCACTATAGCCCGATTACGAGTCCTTAGTCTTGACATTTTGCCACGTCGATTGATGTATAAAAGTTGGTACTTTAGTCGATTTTTATGTACTTTTTCATAAAAAAAAATCTGATATGTTCAGAAAATTGGCTATAAAATTTTCTAAGAGACATTGAAGATTGGACCTCTGGTTGCTGAGGTACAACGGATTAAATAAAAAGAAATAGGAAAATTGAAGTTTGCTAAGTCTAACCCAAACAACCCTTAATTTTTTAATGCCAATGGTCCGACTTTCAAGTTTAAAAATGAAACATTAGTAAAATTTTCCGATCTTTTCGAAAACAATATTTACAAAATGTTTGAATTAAGATTAACATTTCAAAAGGGTCAAACATTCAATAATTTAACCATACTTCTCCATGGCATAGCAAAACTCAAATTTATGTTAAAGTAAGAAAATATAAAAAATAGCAAGAACAATATTTTGTTCATGATACAATTATCCAAAGTTGAAAGTATTTACTTCAACTTTCAATTGCTTTTATTTTTTTTAATATTTTTATTTTGTCATTCGAATGATATCAAAGTTTTTTTCTTCGAAATAAATATTTTCGCTATTTTCCATAGCCTAAGACAAACGACACAATGCATTCCTCGTACCAGCCGAGACTTTTCGGTTCCAAATTTTACCCAGACCGATGCATGCGCATACCAGGAGGCGGATCGCTGCGGTAGTTCCCGAACAAAAAATAATCCCGCTCCGATCGGGCGGTCGTGGTTGGCCCTCCTGCATGACCAGACCACCGTATTCCCAGGGACCTCCACACACGCAGTTAACAACGTAATGATAAAGTAAAATAAGAGACCAGAAAACCATCCAAACACGTTAATAAGATGATGTTGTATGTTTTTCTTCGTCTAAACGACGTGGCTGCGGCTGCTTCTATGGTGGCAAAGGGCCAAGGTTCGGTCCCCGTTCTCCTCCAGAAGGCTCCCCCTTCTCGTGGTGGTCATCATGGTTTTGGTTTTTTTTTCTTTTAATTTTGTAGCATAAATGTTTCGTAGCCGCTGGTTAAAATTATTCCCGAGAAAATTTTCGGGAGGTCCTACATAATATCTGCGCACTCTGTCTTAATAGGTCCCTTCCTCCCTGCACTAACCTTCCCCGTAACATTCCCTACCCATTCTTTCCGCTACCGTGGGCTTGCATGTGAAAATTGTACCGAAAAAGGTAAATAAAACGCGCGGTGTGAGTCCGAAATGAATCCCCGCTCTAGTCAGAATTGATATCGTTTGAAAAGAGCGTAATTTTTTATTATGAACCTTTTAAAAATTTCGAGAAAGTTTTTATTATTTAAATTACTGTAAATTTGTATGTTGTTAAAGAAACAATGCAGAATCTCGAAAGAACATAAAACTAAATTAAAAAAATAGATTTCCAAAACTCTTCATATCTTTCATTTTAAATACTTGGTCAGAAAACAACCGCGAGAGAACGGCGAGTGTGGTCCCGTTTCCAGGTTCCATGAGAAGTTTGGACCCCGAAGTGGATGCGGGTTCCCGTAAATATTCAAATTACCTGGAAGGGCTCGAGCGCACAGGATGAGAATGGAAAATGACCGTGTTATTGGTTTTATATTAGCAGATAAATTATGGATACATCATCGCAATGGCCGTAATGAAGACGGCAGATATTTAGCGTGTAAGTGGGTGATAAATTTTAGCTGGAATTAGGTGGTAAAATGTTCTGGTAACATTCTTATGCATAATAACAATACGTCTCGCAGAATAATAGAATTTAAAGTAGCGTGTGCATCATTGATCAATCTCTTGCGCTAAGAGTCCTTTAATTCTCCTTCAGTATCAGCATTTGGCCACACACGAACTTTTGCCATGCTACTAAACTGTTCCCCCCTTTCCTGGACACTCCAGCATCTACATAAAATCCGCAATCCATTCCGGTAGGAATTCCGCTGTCTCTACATTACCCGTTGGGAAAGAAATACAAAAAGCAGAGCTTTTGTGTGTTCTTCTCCCTTCCAGAAGGTGAAATTAATTGCTACCATCGATCGTCTCAGTCCCCCTCTTAGCCCCATCACCCTGGAAAAGTTAACTTTGGAGACTTTGGAGCTTGAAGCGATGAAACAAAAAAAGTTCTCTTCCACTCCACTCCTCGCAACATATTTCGCCCGGGGTTGGATGATCACGGTATGTTTGCATAACGATATACCGCGCAAGGAGCATTGAGAGAGACTTTACGACGGGCGAACACGCCATCCAGTCTGCTGGGCATAGTCCCTCTACTTCTGGGGGAGATCTGACCAAGTTAAGGGAGATTTGGAAAAAATAAGGGAGATCTTGTAGTTTAAGAGGCAGTATTTGTAAATATTGCTCGGTTTGCTCTAGAGGTCGTATCGAGGTGCTCCGATTTGGATGAAACTTTCAGCGTTTGTTTGTCTGTACGTAAGATGAACTCATGCCAAATATGAGCCCTCTACGACAAAGGGAAGTGGGGTAAAACGGGCTTTGAAGTTTGAGGTCCAAAAAACATAAATTTGTATTGAAAAAATTGCCATTTAGAATGAATTAAAATACTTTTTAACAATTTGATGGATTAGGGGTAAAACAGGTTTTCGCCTACTTGATACAGCATTTGAAGTATTGATCATAAAGTAAATAAGATCTATTTCTTTTTTTCAAAAATGTTTTATTTAATTATTTTTTAAATCAAAATTACAACTCCAATACTTCTAACTATGAAATTGTCTACGTGAAATTGTCTGAGGATTCCGAATATGATAAAATTGAGACTAAAAAGTGCCGTCTTCTTGGCCTACAGGGCAAAAACTAACGTTGTAAAATGTTTGTTCTAGAAAAATTTAAAATCTATGAGAAAAACTGCGATTGGCCAAAAAGTTAATACCGTAGGCTTATAGTCCATGAAATTCCCTATCTTTTGACCTATAGGAGTAAGGGTGTTGGAGGTTGTTGCAAAAAGATATTGGGGTTTAAAAAAAATCAATTTTTAACAGTAATTTGAAAAAGCAATGAGAAAAAGTTACACCAATCCTTGATGTCTATAGCACATTTTGAAGGGCTTCAAAAGACCTTTTGAATGCATCTCTAAGAGAGTTGAAATTGATGAAGTTTTACGGAAATGCGAGCAATTTTAAGATTTTTTATGTTTTTTGGACCTCAAACTTCAAAGCCCGTTTCACCCCACTTCCCTTTGTCGTAGAGGGCTCATATTTGGCATGAGTTCATGTACAGACAAACAAACGCTGAAAGTTTCATCCAAATCGGAGCACCTCGATACGACCTGTTACACATAGGTGAAAAACCCGCTCTTAAGTTTAATTTGAAGCATTTTTGCCAGACTTTTCGATTATAAAGTATTTCAAATGATATCAATTTACCCAACAATAAAAAAATATTGAGAAAATTGTTTGTATAGTTTTTAATTGCGCAAAAGGGCATAATATTGAATGTTTGGCCTTTTTGAAATGTTAATGTTTTTTTTTTCATTTTTTTTAAAAGAATCTTTTTGCGAAAAGATCGGAAAATTTCACGAATGTTTCATTTTCTTACGTTGAAAATCGGACCATCAGTTGCTGAGACATCGGAATTAGAAAATTGTCTAATTTCAAATCATATTTTTTTCAAAAATTCTAAATCAACAAAATACCAATTTTGAAAAGTTGAGTTTTTTTTACAAAAAGTTTAAAAAATTTAAAAAATCGGCAAGATTTTTGTGGGCCTTTTTTTCTGAATGGTCCTCATCAATACCTACAACTTTGCCGAAAGACACCAGAAGAAGAAAGAAAATTCCTTGGAAAGTTACAGATTTTCGAATATTTACGTACCATTTTGCTATGAACAACTGCCAAAATTGTATGGAGATTTTTATAGGTGAACGAATGCGCAGTGGGAAAAAAGGGCCCTAAAAATTACCACAACATGATTTCGCGCAAACCATCGATTGCTATACACCAAAAGCTTCGTTTTTGCACCAGGAACAATAGGTATTGCAGAATATTATTGAATTCCTCTGAAAATGTGAATTGGCTTTCTTTGAAAATCAAAAATTTTATTGATTATGTATAAAAAACGCAACACGAGTGTTTTGATTAACAAACAAATTGATTGGTTTAAACCAACTTTCGTTATAACAATCGAATCAAATTGTTCGCTCTACAGCATTGCCTTGGCGTTTCAGAGATTCCTACTCGAAACTAGCTGTCCGAAGGTTTGATTGTTGAGGCAATTGCAATTCTCTTTTTACACCTAAGCTTCCATCCCTTGTGTATTGACAACCGGAGTGTCGACTGTAATAAAATGTATTTTCTACAAGTCGTCGCTGTCGTGCTAACTTGTCGTATGTCGATTTTGGGCCAGATTGAGTTAAGGACGCCATTTTGTGCAGCTCATAATGCCTCAGTTTTTGACCTTTACAGATCCCCAAAATTCGATTTCAATCCTGAGATAAAAATGCCTGGTGGTGCGTTCACGGAGCGCAAAATACCGTTATAATGGAAAAAAAGCAATCCGAGATTTTGGTGTCCATCGATTCCTTACACCATAACGCACCTCTGAGCAAAAAAATAATACATTTGCTGATGTGGTTTTCGAGATACAGCCCTTTTAAGATGTTACATCCGATTTTCAATAAGAAACCCGACACAATCTATACAATTAAAGCATTTTAAAGAATATATATTTCGAGATAATGATGGATTTTGCTTCAAATGAATGTGTTCTCTGGGGCAAGTTTTAGAAGGTTTGCTGGTGTAGTTCTCGAGATACAGCCATTTTAAAATGTTATTTCCGACTTTTTCCAAGAAAATCTAAAAAGTCAATACAATTTCGAAACTTTAAATACATTTTTAAATAATATTTCCGACTTTTTCTAAGAAAATCTTTATAATCGGAGTGAAAAAGTCGGAAATAGAATCTTATTAAGACTGTATCTCAAAAACTATATCAGCAAACCATCTGAAACTTGGCCCAGAGATACTTGACAGTCATATGAAGCAAAATTCATTATTATCTCGAAATGATTATTCTTTAAAATGCTTAAATTGTATAGATTGTTTTGGTTTTCTTATTGAAAATCGGATTTAACATCTTAAAAGGGCTGTATCTCGAAAACTACATCGGCGAATGTTTTATTTTTTTGATCAGAGATGCGTTATGGTGTAAGGAATCGATAGAACCCAAAATCTCGGATTGCATTTTTTTCATTATAACGGTTTTTTAGTACCGTGAGATTGAGTAAAACTACCAGATGATCATTGTTGTTCTCACTCACTCGCGTGAATTTTGGTAGCGATGGTTTTAAAAATTAGATATTGCAAAAAAGGCTTTGAAAGACAAACTATTTTTAAGTATAGCTGAAACTGAAGGTATATAATTTTATAATAAAAATTTAAACTCAAATTTAATTTAAAAAAAGGTTCAAATCTTAACATCCTGTCCGAAGGACCAAACCATGCATAATTTATACTTTCAGCCAAGCGATCATCTCAGCCAACCTGACGACGATCGACAAATTTGAGTCATCGGAAACGATTTTGACCGTTTTTTGTGAGATTAGTGTGTGTGTTGAAATAGAAAATAAAAGAATAAAGGCGTGCAGGGGCCACCGTAATTTAATTTTCCAACGTGCAAATTAGTGCGGGACAGGAAATTGGCATTCTTGGAGATTTGATCCCCCTCATCTCAGATTATGACGGTGAAGGTGGCAATTTTGTCATTATTGGGACTAGGTTAAATTCACGGGAATCCATTAAATATGCATCAGGTATCTAAATTTGGGGATGTTTTTGCGATGTTGTTTTAGAATGATGATGTGGTTTGAAGGATTTTATTTTATCCGAAATTTATAATGATGTTAAATTACACGATTTAAACAAAAAGAAACTTAATTCTTCAAGTATTCGACTTTAGTTCGGCATGGACGCCATCAAAAGCGATATTGATTTATAATATTAGGGATTCTTTCAATCGACAAGCGCATTTTTCTTGTGCCTCACTTTTGGACAAGATAAATGACTTCATCTCAAATCAACATCTCTGTCCGCTGACCACCACCGGTCGGCAATTCCAGCCCCCTCCACTCCAAGAGATGAATTTTACAGAAGGCTATAAATTGACTCGTATTCGGAGTAAATTTCCGTTCATCAGCGGCTTTTTAGGGGCTCTCGTGTGAAGTTGCACACAAACTCGACAAGCCACTTCAGCCCAAAGTTCCAGGTTGGGTCCAGCCAGAATGCAGCGCAAAAAAAAAGTACGGACCCAACAGAAAATAACATGCCCTTGGGGTCCTTCTGATGGCTCTTGGTTCGGCACGGGTGGCCCTGCCGGTTTTCAGGGCTTGGGACCCGCGTGCAATCATTTTGCCGCTTATTGTTTTATTTTCGCCAATGTTGGGTGTTCTTGGGGGCCCTTTTTCGCGTGTTTTGAGCCCCCCTCGAAACCCCCTCTCCCTTCAGCAGGTCCCAAGAACCCAAGAACAATCGAGTTCTCTCCCGGAGGTCTCACACGGGTAGTCCGCCTGCAGTCCCTGAAGGCTGAAGACGCGGGGAGGACCAGAGGGGGTGGGGAATTACACGAGATTTTATAATGGTCATTACTAAATAAATCCTTTTCAGCGGGCAAGCACTCAATCAGCAGCGAACATTCCCTTAAGATTCTCCGGATGATGATGATGAAGCTCACGTTCCGCGGCGGCCGTGTAGCCATTTTGTCTGCCCTGGACCCGTCGTCTTGTTTGGGAGCCGTTTTTCAGCGGGTCGTTGGGAGGAAATTGATGCACCGGTGAGAGGGTTGAGTAGCGTTTTGCGGTATCATAATGGAAAACATGTTTGCGTTTTTGATGATGACGTCGAAATTATACATTTTAAAATCTTGAACGTCTAAATTTATGGAGGAGAAGAAATTTAAAATATGAATTTAAGTCAATTTTACAGTTGGCCAGCTATCTAATGTTGAATATTTTGCCAATCGAGTTTTATGTACAGTATGTAAAACAAGTTGTTAGGCTAAAACCTAAAATATTTTGCCGGATAAAGTTCATAAAAAGATATTATCTATAAAAAGTTCCATGGCAAATACTAAAAAAAAAAAAATGCTAAAAACGGACAAAGAAACACCCATCGAAATATTAAAATCAACAAATATGAAGTTATTTGTTGCAAACATCATCTTAAGTTGAGTATCTCAACTCAAAACAGTCATCCTGAACGGCCTGAACCCATTTAAGAAAGAATTTTGTTTGAATATAATGTTAACTAACAACTTATTAAAATATTTTATATAACTATTAAAATAGTAAATTAAGCATTTGATCGGTGTCGGTTTTTCTGTTTTTTCTTTTTTTCGATAATCTATCGCTATCGTTATCGTCATTTCGATAATTCTATCGGCAATAATCTTATCGTAAATAATGAACGACAACTAATTTTTAAAATCTCTATAAAACCGACTTAATTCAACCAAATCATGTTAATTTTTTAATGCCTTCACTAAGAATATATTTTTAGAAAATGTAAGTTTCAAAGTGTGAATACTCAAAATTGTTCACAAAATACCATATTTTTTTCGAAAGTACTAAAATTTTCTTAATTTGCATAACCACTCAAACGAAGCGAATTTGTTTATGCTTTTTCACTTTATTATAGTTATTTTAAGTTCTAAAATTTTCAAAAAATACCGCATTTTTCCAAAAAACTAAAATTTTCAAAATTTAAAATATTGGTATCAAACGAAGTAATATTTTTTTCGTTTTCAAGTTATTTGAGTTCTTTTTTTGTTGAAAACTAAAATTATAACAAAATGTCATATTTTTTCGAAAATACTTAAATTTTTAAAATTTAAATATGGGTATCAAACGAAGCGAAATGTATTTATGCATTCGTTATGCATTTTCAAATTATTAGAGTCTGTTTTGGATAAAAAACTAAAATTTCACACATTTCCATATTTTTTCGAAAATACTCAAATTTTTATGATTTGAAATATGGGTATCAAACGAAAATACGTTTTTTTTGTGTGAAAATGTTTGGTATTTAAAAAAACATAAATAAGGTGAAAAAGCTTACAAAATTTCGCTTCGTTTGATACCCATATTAAAAAGTTTGAAAATTTGAGTGTTTTCGAAAAATATAGTATTTTTTGAAAATTTTAGGATAAAAAAAAATAAAATATTCATCGAAAACCTCAAACATTTTTCTTTTTAAGACATTGTAGATAGGATTGCTGAGATACAGCCTCTTTTAGCTTAAATTTTTTAAAGGGATTTTCCTCTCTATCATCTAATAAGCTTTAATTTTTAAAGAATAGCTTAAAATGTAACCAAAAGACTGACGAAAAATGCAGGATGGTATGTCTCTCCTAAAAAAATACAAAAATCATTTACTAAAACAGTTTTTTTGAAAAGTGGTCTAAACGTCAAAATTTTTAAAACCCGGTAGTGGCAATCGATTCTCCAGACAATTTTACATAAAAGTCTCCATATTGACCATTGTCCTATGTCCAATCCTTGGGAAGATACAGCGGTTTTAAAAATAAAAATGTTGAAAAAACGGGTTTTTTTTGTGGTTTTTGGCAATTTCTATATGACAGACTTGGTTTTTCAGTCTCGTAAATATTTTTACCGGAAAGCTCGTCCAATTTCCCATAAGTTTGCCTTTGACAGCTTTTTGATTTGACTCGTTTTTATATTTACGTAAGCAAATTTACTATCCAGGTTTCTACCACACTGAAAAAAATATTCTATTTTCAGTTATTAGCAATGTAGTTAAGCTTATATCTGTAAGCCCTTACATCCAATTGAAATGCTGTCAAAGACAAACTTATGGGAAATTGGACGAGCTTTCCGGTAAAAATATTTACGAGACTGAAAAACCAAGTCTGTCATATAGAAATTGCCAAAAACCACCAAAAAACTCGTTTTTTCAACATTTTTATTTTTAAAACCGCTGTATCTTCCCAAGGATTGGACATAGGACAATGGTCAATATGGAGACTTTTATGTAAAATTGTCTGGAGAATCGATTGCCACTACCGGGTTTTAAAAATTTTGACGTTTAGACCACTTTTCAAAAAAACTGTTTTAGTAAATGATTTTTGTATTTTTTTAGGAGAGACATACCATCCTGCATTTTTCGTCAGTCTTTTGATTACATTTTAGGCTATTCCCTCAAAAATTTTGAACGAAAAAAAATCGTGACATCACCTTTAAATTTAAGTTTTAGACTTAAAAATCAAAAAATCTCATAGATGTGGCGTGTATTTTTGTTTCAGTGTATTTTTTTCAGAAAGCCCGTCCAATTTCCTACAAGTTTGTCTTTGACCACTTTTTGATACGATGCAACGGCTTCGAGATACAGTAATTTTTAAATTACAAAATACAAAAATATTTAAAACACTTACGCCCTTCTTAAATGTTGTTTTCGAGTACTATTGGCTCCATATACACAAAAATGGCTTATATAGGCCTAGGATAACATGTCTACAAAGTTTCATTGAAATCGGAGAGGGTCGGGTACAAAAGTACCAGAAAAATTCCTGATTTGAGCTGGAATTGCTCCATAACAAAAAATGTTATTCCAAAGTTGTTTTGGCTTTCAACCAACACAGACCAATAACAAATTTTGTTATGATAACACAAACTGTTATCAAACTCTTATGTAAAAATGGATTTTTCAAGAAGATTCCATAACACTTTTTGTTATTTTAACAGTATTTGTTATTGAAATGGCATGAATTTTGTTATTAACGTCTGCCCGGGAGGCCATTAAAGCCTATTTAGGTCGTACAATGATAAAACCTGTAGGTTTAAAAATGTCACTAGGGCATGCATCTTTTCATAACATTAATATCGCTACAATTGGAAACGACAATTTCTTTTCATAGTGTTCAATCATCATTTTAAAATGCACTCTTCTAAACAAAAGATCATCAGAGCCACTAAAGTTGAAGGTTCAGCGAACATCCTTTCTAGCATGACCCGACTCAACTCAAACGGACACGTCGTTTTGGACCCCCAATATTGACTCGCTTGGATTTGTTCCCCGATGGCCGCGCACACGTGTTTGACCACGTTCATATCCATATAAGCTGCTGCTGCTGCTGCTGCTGTTTGTTTGGATTAG
Organism: Culex pipiens pallens; assembly: GCF_016801865.2. NCBI lineage: Eukaryota > Metazoa > Arthropoda > Insecta > Diptera > Culicidae > Culex > Culex pipiens. The sequence goes on along the minus strand of NC_068938.1, from coordinate 61,162,118 downwards.
GTAAAAGTAGACTTTGAGGGGCGATTAGCGGGTGCTACCTTCCTTCTCTCCCTCAGCTTAAACAAGCATCCGTGTGGGTAAACAAGGGGTCCCCGCGTGGTATTCCGAGACTATGCCTTATGCAGTTGGGGTGATGAAATTGAGAGCACACCTCACACGCAGTGCTTACCGACGAATTAACATCTTTATTTAAACTAGGTGAGAGATTTTGAAAGTTGTAAAGCTTTTAGGGAACTTCATATTGAGCATTTTTTTTTGGTTTTTTGTAATTGCGCAGGACTTTGGAAGTTTGTTCGAAATTCCAAGAATCGTCGCGAGCAAATTTTTGCACGATGTTCGATCTGCAGGATGGCAAAAGATATTTGAACCTGTGTTTCGCTTAATTACTCTCCAACCGAAACTGATGATGTTCGAAGAACGAGCAAAAGGTCCGTACACATTCGGTAAACAGTTGCAGAACAAGGGGTTAATTAAGTTCCGCTGATGTTGGCTTGTCGCGAGTTGATCCGGGCAGGATTGGGGGACCGCGGCAGATTCTTGGTCATGATGCATCAACTCGTGGTACACGGTGCCGCCACCGGGGATCGAATCTTGATTTTTTAAAGATTTTGCCTCACGTCGCAGGTTTTCAAGTCGTTGCCGATGAGCAGCTGCAGAGGACGGGCTTTGCCAGATGTTGTGTTGAATTGGCATTTCAGCAGCTTGTTCTGGCGAGCTTCTGCCTGACTTAATGAATTATTAGCGTTGAAATTTCGACCGGCAATTAAGGATTGCCCGCGAGACACTGTGAGGCTTTGAATTTCCATAAAACTGCTGTTTTGAACGTGTGAGAATTTCTGCTAAGGTACATGCTATAGGAACGGTGTCCCTCCCCGTGCTATACCTTCACCCTTAAGGAACCGGGAGGCCGATGTCCTGTAGTTAAAAGGAAAGACACTTGTCGTTGGTACTACACCCAAACCACTGATTGCTGCAACGCGATGTAATCTCAAGGTGATGACATCGAACTGCAGCTTTACGGTGAAGAGCAAGATAAAAAGGCATTTGAAGCCACTACTTTGCATTATCAAACTGTACTCAAAAGAATTCAACAAACATCTCAAGCGATTCAAAGTATCCAAAGTATCACCGTCAAACCAGGAAGTCGTCGAATGTCAAGGAGCGTTCCTGACAAGCAAAACCCTCGACATATTTTCGCCGGTTTGTTGATCGTCATCATTATCACCGGACAGCTCTTGTGCAAACAATTCGTGCTTTCCATTTCATTAGGGCACAAAACTTTTGTAAACAAGAGTGTATCCCTCTCACACCTTATGCAAACTGTCATTTGTGTGAAAGGGATACACTATTGTTTACAAAAGTTTTGTGCCCTTTTGAAATGTTAGGCTCCAATTGTGCCCCTAAATATTCCCCTCTCTTGTTGACTTTACAGACAAAGTATTTTTTGCGCGCGCAAAACAAACTCCGCGTACTTTTCTCACTCGAGTGAAGATGTCAGGGGTTGCGTCATCCAACGTCGAAAAAATCAACACGCCAGATACTGCAAACTTCGTTTGCGGTGGACAAGCAAAACACTAGACAAAGTGTCGCCATGAAATTCCTCGATCGCGCGATCCTCTGCTGGTTGCGGTCACCATCATCGCGATTTACCTGGAGATAATTTTAGTCCGGGCACACGCAAATGATGTGTTCATCGAAGTTGTCAATTGAAAGTGTAAATTGCAGAATTTATTGTCCTCTGGAGTTGAGGGAGAAAAGGGTGACTCAATGTAATCAATTAATTGTGAATGGAATTTCATAAATATCAGGCGATAAATTTTAATATTTATTGCAAACATTTTTTCTTAGTGCTTTTCGAAACTAAGTCCAGATTAAGACTCATTTGTTTTAATGAAATACACTGAAACACCGATGGTTTGACACCTATTGTTGTCAAACGAACGGGGTCACTTTTTAGTTTGACACCTTTTTTACACGGAGCTCACACACACTATCAAACGTGTAAAAAGTGACAGTATGTGTAAACCATTTACCAATAAAAAAAATCGGGAAAATTCCGCACTGACAGAGACATCCGATCGCTCCTCGTCTATCTCTGCAGTCGAGGATAGTAATTCGGCCATCAGAAACTTTACAACCCTCTTATCACACATTCCACATCACCGACGATGGGTAGGGGGTTACGAGAGTTCTGATGGCGATTCCCAAGCTCTCTATATCTGTCGTGCTCTTTTTTTTGTTTCAAAGTTCTGTTTCGGTCGATAATTGATGTTTCCTAAGGTATATTTAAGTTGCTCTTGCCTCTCGAATCCACCTTCTCTCCCATTCATTCTGATACTTTTTTTTCGGTTGTAAAATTTTGCCTTCTTTTGAGAAATCCATGCCAACATGCAAACTGTGATAATATTTGATTTCTTTTTGGGAGCCTTTCCTATGACCAAAATAGCCATTTTGTGTTAATTTCACCCATTCAAGTCTCCATATAATTTTGGCAGCTATCGATACAAAACTGATACGTGAATATTCAAAGTCGGTATCTTCAAATGGTGGCAGTGCGTGGCCGAATGGTTACGCTGTCCGCTTTGTAAGCGGATGATTCTGGGTTCGATTCCCATCTGCTCCAACCTTCCATCGGATGAGGAAGTAAAATGTCGGTCCCGGCCTTGGTTGTTGTTAGGCCGTTAAGTCATTCCAGGTATAGGAGTCGCGTCTCCATGCCATAAGTACAAACAACACACCAAACCAAGCCTACTCCGGTGGAATCGCTGGCGGCGGTTTGACTCGCAATCCAAAGGTCGTCAGTTCAAACACTGGGGTGGAAGGTTCCTTGGAGTAGAAAGAGGTTTGGGTGCTCTCCCCATTCAAGCCTTCGGACTCCTAGGTTCGAGCAGAAACTTGCAATAGAGACCACAAAAGACCCGGGGGTCGTTAATGTGGATGGTTTGATTTTTGATCTTCAAATTAATTTTCTGATCAATTTGGTGTCATCGGCAAAATTCTCGGTAATTATGAGGACTATTCAGATAATATGGTGGAAAGGAAACAATAAATTTCAATTATTTTTTTTTTACAAAAAAAAACAATTTTCCAAAATTTGTATTTTTGAAATTTTTATTTTGTTTTATGGTAGAAAATCCCGCTTGAGCCATTTTTTTCAATTAATTGTGTTTTTTTGAATAAATAGAAAAGTTGGCTTTAGTGTTTTAATGTGAAATAGATTTTTTATCAAAATTTATTTAAAACAAAATGTATAATTTTCCAGTCGTTGGCACTTTAAACCTAATTTACTGTGAATTTTTTTTTGATTTTGTCAAAAAGTGTTCATCTGAAAGTATTTTTTCAGAAAACTTGAGAAAATTATCTATAATTTTCGATTTGGACTTTCAAAATCGGACAATTTGTTGCTGAGATATATACTTGCAAAGCATTAAAGATGTCAAAAATAGGTTAATTAATTGAGCATTTTCCACGGTATCGAATGATTTCATAACATTATAAGTTTTGTATTTTGTTATTTGACTTAATCCTTATGATATTTGAAAGCTGTATTTCGGAAAGGATCGATTTGGAGTAGGTTTTGGTTAAGACCATGCATAAAAAAATGATTGCACTTAAAAAAATCATGTTACAATTTTTTTTCAAAAGAAGAATTCCCAAAATTTGTTTTTCTTTGTTTTCTATTTTTTTAAATTTGTTTCTGGGGGCAAAAACGAATCTTAGGAACTACATAGAATTATGGGCTAAAATTTTGCCGTAAGGTTAAACATTTTTCATGGAATTGTAATTAAAAAAAAAATCAAATTTCGTGCAAAAATTCGCAATTTTGCATTTCGTGATGTTTAAATTTGTACTATTTAGGCTGGTACAAATTTTATTTAAAGTTTTTGTCACCCCCTCCTTCAAAGTAAGCTCGAAAAATCAAACGGCAAAACAAATGTTTTTTTCAAAAAAAAAAAAAAAAATTTTCAATTGAAATTTAAGTGCAATCCACTAAAATCAATTTAGAATGCATTCCCTTGCACTCAGAAATTTTTTTAAGCCTGTTTGAGTTTGTTCAAAAATCTTTTGAATTTAAGTGAATTTTTGATGTAGAAAACCACAAAAAATTCCGCAAAACATTTTTTCGTCAATTTTGAAAATAAATTTTCTATAAAAAATATTTTTTCATCTTCGATCCACCTATAAGGCCAGATCAATTAAAAATCCTTACCAAAATTCAAAAACCTTAAAAATTTGAAAAACGCAATTTTTACCGATACAATATTTTCATATTTATGATTCTGATTCAGGCCGGCAAAACACAACTTTCTACTTATAAATCTTCGAGCGGGTATCTCGGTTTATAATATTTTGTTCCAGTCACGCCGTGAGTTGTTTTAATACTAAAAATCTGAAAATTTGGTCAATATAGACCAAAACCAAAACTAGCTTTAACATGCGAGGATTTTCCCTAGTTCATATAAATTTGCAATTGTTTGCAAACTGCCATGGAATCCCCATTTATATCTGCTGAAGTGCGTGTACGTTTGTATGTGCCTGCCGAAGGGTGGTCCAAACTGCAGGTGGAAGCTGGTGGTGCAAGGTGAGGAAATATCGGCGAAAGGTAGAAAAACTAATAATAAATTAAGTGGATCAGAATCGTTGTTTTATTCGTTTCGAAAAGGTTTCGGTTTTTATTAATGGAGAGAACCACATTTCGCTTTGGATTCAGGGCTTCATTCTGTTACAGTTCTGGATGTTGTGAGGTCCAACTCCCGATCCAAAAGAGGCTGCTTCCACTTAGGTCGGGTCGTAAAGTGGACACAAGACTGTGAGTCATCATTCAATAAAGTGCAGCAGCCGACTTCAAACGTGGTCCACATGTCTTCTGGAAGTTGTTCGCTTCATGCTGGCTCTTATCGCATTATTGATTGCACCTTTTTTCGTTTCACCGGGTCTGTCCAGGTTTCTCGTTGATCCATCATCCAGGTTCCAGCGTGAGAGGACTCGATCCTCCTCAGAGGGGATGTAGATAAGCGCCACTTTATTTGTAATATTGGTGGCCTGATTCACGAAATGTCACGGTGGATGAAACGTTGGCTTTGATAAGGGCGCGCTCCACCGACGATGATGGATTACCTGATGGCCTCCGGCAGGCGATGGTGTTCTTTCCCATGTTCAGAGTTATGTAAAATGAGAGAATTGATACCTTGGGAATGCAGTTCATCCGTTGATATATGATTTGGTAGCAGCAACTGGACCGGGATGTCATTTGTCACTTTGCTTTGGAGATTGAAAGCCGTTGTCTTTGTCTCAAACGGAAATTTAGAGTATTTTAAAAATCAATCGTTGTTTTCAAGTCCCAACAATCATTTTCATGTAATATTTTTTAAATTTTAATGCATAAGAGTAAAAATTACAAACCTAAAATTAACACAAAATTCATTCTCTCCACACCAAACACCTGGAACCAAACTGCTCCCCGATGAAGGTTGATTTGTACACCTCTCTCTCTCTCACCGTGGTAATTGCGCGCGCGAATTTCCTTGAACTCACGTGGATCGGCCGAGTCGGCGTGTGTGTGTGTGTGCGTGTGTTTATAGCGCGTGCTCGTGCAAATTAGCCATTAACGGGCGCGTTAAATTTTGCTGCTGCTGCTAACCATTTTCGAAGAACCAATTTTTGACGCGGCACGTCCAGATCCATGACCATCCGGCGGCGGCTGAGCTACCGTGGACTATTTGGGGCGGGAATTAATTACGTAAACAGTAGCGCCGGCTTTTTTCAATAAACAATCAACCCTAGCTTGTTTTCCCGTAACGGGGAGATTCTCTGGGTTTTGGCGAATTTTGTAAACATTTAAATTGATTTAACTTGAAGTTTAATATCAGTGCTGCGGAGTCGAGTACTCTTAGACGACTCCACCTAAGGTAAAAAAAAAACAAAATATCAATGAATTTACGAAAAAAATCTGGAAATCAATTTTGCAATGGCCTTAATACTTTTATGATATAGTTTTGGAGATTGACGGCCTAACATCACTTTCCATCATCCATTTGAGTACTGCAAAGTTAATTTTATCAGCACTTGCATTGATTTAAGAAAAAAGTAATTATAGTTTTTTGAAACACTAAATATTTGCTGCGCAAAATCAAACTTTTTTCAGTAAAATCGCTGTTTCTCGCCAATTGTTCATTTTAGTTTGAGGTTTATATTGATTATTATGTAAAATTGTACGGGGAATACGATGGTGATAAAATAAAACAAATAAAAATATAAGGAATTAGTCAAAACTGAATTTTAATACTTAAAACGTTAAAATATAATATTAGGGGGATTTTAAGGGTTAAAATTTTATTTATATCGAATTTCTTGGACAATTTTCTGTTAAATGCAATGTGTAGAAAGTCTTTTGCTCAAATAGTTGCAAAATTATGATTAAAAGAAAAAAAAAGTTTTTTAGAAAACTGTCAAAAAAGAGGGCGGTGCCAAAAATAGAGGGATGCTCCAATCAGCACCAAACTTGGGATTTCTGTTAACTATCGAATGATGAATGTTCCCTCCAAGTTTGGTCCAAATCGGTGAAGGTCGAGTCCAAAAGTGTACCTAGTTGACCTGGAATGACCCAATTTTGTTTGCTAATTAAAAATACTTCATGGCTAGCAAACTTTAAAAGCTGAGAAAATGTCCTACAATTCTAGATTAAATTTTCAAAACAACCTATCCCTCATGGGTTTTCTATGCAGATAGGACCTTTTGAAAATTAAATCGAGAATTTTCATTTTGTGGCATTGTTGATCGGACTAATGGTTGCTAAGATACAGCCTCCTAAAGTTTAAATTTAGTTATAAATGAGTTTTTCTCAGTGGCATCAAATTAGCCCTCATTTTTCAACTCGTGATATCTCGGAAACTATTGGTTCGGCTGATTTTCGTGTGACATTCTTTATGGATGGAAACTATTTTGTCATCAAATTCTAGTTGAATTTGGTCTTGGGTAATTCTCCGTCAACTCACACAGCAGTTGCCCCGACCCCTCTTCGATTTGCGTGAAACTTTGTCCTAAGGGGTAACTTTTGCCCCTGATCACGAATCCGATGTCCGTTTTTTGATATCACGTGACGGAGGGGCGGTACGACCCCTTCCATTTTTGAACATGCGAAAAAGTGGTGTTTTTCAATAATTTGCAGCCTTAAACCACAGACAAACAGACGGGACACTCGAGTGCCGAAGCATCGTCCTCCAAAAACGGTTATTTCAAATGCAATTTTGTTTCGGCATCCACTCACCCGGTGCTGATGGCGCTGCTGTCGTTACAGCTCGTCCGTCTATTCTCAGTGTGTGTGAAGCGTGTTTTTGTTTTTAGTTGAGCGTGAGCACGTGCGAAGCAGCAAATGAGAGCACAAATATTTATGGAATTCTAACCGTGAATCCAGGCTTTCCAGGACAAAATTGGGGCAGTCTTGGCCATAGCCTCTTGCCCCACTATTAACCCAGTAGGCCTGCTCAACTGCCTGCCGATGTCGAGGTTGCTGCTGAGGCGCCCGCTACTGCGGAGGAAGCCGGATCCTGTGGTGGAGTCATCTCCTTCGGAGCAACCTGCTTCCCCTTCGTGGACTGCTGCTCAGATTGCTGCTGCTGGTCGTCCTTTTGGCCTTTTGGCGATGTTGCGCCACTCAATCTTTTTTCAGTTCAGTTTCTGTGGTTCTGTTTCGATGGAAATTTTGCGGCAGCGTTTTTTGGAACCTTTGCCACTTTTTGCCGCATGATTTGGCTCATGAGATTCTGCTATTGGAAAAGGAACCGACCCACCGTCATCGTCGGCCTTCGGTGTTGATTTCTCGACTTTTTTTTGATTAGGTCCTATAAACATATGAAAGACAATAGGTTATAGGACCTTTTCAAAAAAAAACTCTGGATTTTTATTCTTTTCATCGAGTAGCAACAACAAACGTATTTCGCTCAGCTGTTGATGTTTACAATCGTTTAGGCTTGATTGTCTCACGCATACGCTGACATGGCACATGACAGTAATGGGTTTGTATTGTAATGTTTGGGCTGCGCTTCGGCATCAGCTCACCAGGCAGCGCTGGCGTCGCCGTGATTTGGTGATTTGATGAAGGACGATGCACAGCAAAAAATCCGATGGTAAAATCGCATGCAAAAGCATGCACATCACCTTTGTGAACAAAAGCATGTAATATTGTATGATAAAACGTGTACGCAAAAAGCATGTACAAAAGAAAAATAAATAAATTTTGCACATCCCAAAAATAACATCAATCTGGTGAGAGTCATATCCAGATTACCAAGGCCGCGCCCCAACCGTCTCGGCTATCTCGCCGCTGTGAAGTTGGTTGGATTAACACCGATGTAGCTGTACGTTCCCCATACATCGTATACAGTTAATTCAGTATACGAGGTACGGGAAACCTACTGCTACATCGGCGTTGAACAAAGCATTTACAAGACGGTGAGATAGCCGAGATGGTTGGGGCGCGGACTTGGTAATCTGGATATGACTCTCACCAGATTGATGTTATTTTTGGGGTGTGCAAAATTTATTTATTTTTCTTTTGTACATGCTTTTTGTGTACACGTTTTCTCATACAATATTACATGCTTTTGTTCACAAAGGTGATGCATGCTTTTGCATGCGATTTTACACAGAAATTTTTTACTGTGTGGATTTCAAAAATAATTTGTATGGAGAGTCACGTCTGTTTGTCTGTGCTTAAACGGTGATGAGATAGAAATTTGGTGTCAAAGGGACTTTTATGTAAAATTGTACGCCCGATTTGATGGCGTACTCAGAATTCCGGAAAAAAACATATTTTTCATCGAAAAAAACACTAAAAAAGTTTTAAAAACTCTGCCATTTTCCGTTACTTGACTGTAATTTTTTTTGGAATTCGTCAGCTGTGTGCTATCTAGTGACAACGACCATTTAGTACTTTTCGAGAAAACCGATTTTTAAAGTTTGATGATAAATATTTTCAAAACTATGAATGGTAGAGCCAAACTTTTTGAAGCAATCAGTTCTTATACTATCGCTTAACAAACGCTCCAAGTTTCAACTTATTTGGTTAAACCAGTTAAAAGTTACAGTAAATTATGTAATCAAAAATCTGAAAAGCACGTGTCACAAGTGTGTTTCGAACGTAAAATTGTACTACGTGTCACAAGTGTGCACAGAATTCCCATACAAACTAAAAAAGGCTCATATCAATAGTTTAACCGACTTAATCAGTATATTTTCAAAAACAAAAGATTGCATTGCCTTCAGAAATGTGTATCAACATAAATTTGTGAAAAACAAGAAAAAATTTCCACATTTTCCAACAACATGTATGACGTGTCACAAGTGTGCACGATCATTTTGATGATAAAATGGTCTATGTCATAAGTGTGCATTGCGACATCCGGGAAACGGAAGCGAATTTCCAAAATCGGGTTAAAGCATCTTGTAGTGTTTGTTAAGAACAGCAAAACGTCATCATTAACTCATTTTCGACCAAAATGGTCTATGTCACAAGATAGCACACAGCTGACGATATGTCATTTTAAGGGACCATGAACGGCCATGATCAACGACGACAAAACTTTTTTTTCGTAAAATCGCGATAACTCGTGACGTTTATAAGCAAACCCCTTATGTTTATATATCAAAATTTTTGTAATTGTCTGCTCTACAACTTTGTATAAGATTATTACAATCTAAAAAATAACCCTGCAAAATTAGAAAAAACACGCAATGTTAAAATGAAAATTTTTGTTTTAAATGAAAAAATGACCCTTTTGGGTCAATGTAAATTCGAAAAGTACATTAAATTTCCCTTAAAATGACATATTCCAAAAAAAAATACAGTCAAGTAACGGAAAATGGCAGAGTTTTTAAAACTTTTTTAGTGTTTTTTTTCGATGAAAAATACGTTTTTTTCGGAATTCTGAGTACGCCATCAAATCGGGCGTCTAATTTTACATAAAAGTCCCTTTGACACCAAATTTCTATCTCATCACCGTTTCAGGCTGCAAATTATTGAAATCACCTCTTTTTTCGCATGTTCAAAAATGAAAGGGGTCGTACTGCCCCTCCGTCACGAGATATCAAAAACGGACCTCGGATTCGTGATCAGAGACAAAAGTTACCCCTTAGGACAAAGTTTCACGCAAATCGAAGAGGGTCGGGGCAACTTTTCCCGATTTCGTGTGAGTTGGAAGAGAATTACCCTCTTCTAACTTCCTCAATTGCAAAAAATCGCTCTATGAAACAAATCTTTAGAAAAAAATATTGCTTTTTCCTAAAGAATTTCTCAACCGTCTCGAGGGTTGGCAAGAGATTGCAGGACGCCATCCTTTGAGACTTCGTTGCTTGAAAGTCGAAGGGGTGACTATAGTTTTGGTTGCACTCGGATCTGGCCAATTCCAGACACTCGAAGCTAGGCTAGTCGGGGTCATAAATTATCGATATTTCATTAGCGGCTGTGCTTGCAACCCTGCAACTGGCCCAGGTTGGAAGCTGTAGCTCGCGGCTTCTGGTGTTCCTCAATTTGAATAAATCTACGATAAATCTTCCGAAATGAGTTCGAGCGTGGCAACTGGACTTTGCTTAGGAGGGGTGCTGCGAGGGTTCTAGGCAAGTGCACCGAGCAAGGACCAGAAATCTTAAAATGAGACTGGGTGAGCGATTTGAGAAAGTACTTGAATGCAACAGTCACAAATTACGTCGCGGGACAGACTGGTTGACCACGTGACGGGAGTGCCTTTCGCCGGAGTGTGTTCCGTTCGCGTGGGGGTCCCCTTTCGCCGGTGTGACCTTAATCCGACGTACTTGAACGTGTAATGGAACGAACATAAAAATTCCACAATCACTGGCTGGCTGGTTATGCTGTCTGGCCGAGCTGACTGGCTGTGAGTTGTTTACTCCGCAGTAGCCTTGTCAAGGTTAGGTCGATAAATCGTTGAACATGTGAAGTAAATCAGAGCTGGGGGTTGGAAATTGTTATAATATTCATTTAAAAAGGTAATGAAAATTTCATTAGTTGGATAACGCATTAATAGACGACAATGCATTTTTTATAAATATTTCATTTATTTTTTTGTATATAATAAGTAATCATATCACTAAATATATCCGCTTAATTGATATTATTGCAATTATTTCAATAAAAATTAAATACGAATAATTGAGACAAAAAAAACGGACTCATCCACCAAATCATCACAGTCCAACTTCAAGTGGTCCAAGTTTCGATTGATATTTTCGGTTCGCTTGTTTACTCCTCCGAAATTGCGATGTTTACACGCTTATTTGTTGTTGCGATTAAGGCGCGAATTGATTAGCGTACAAGATTTGTCCGACTCTGCAGGTGTAGCGTTGAGATCTTAGAAAGAACCGCCAATCTCAGGGTGTGGTCATCCGCGAAAAAAACACCCAAACAATCAATATCGATCTTCGTGAGGCGGCTCTTTGGAGTTTGCGCTTGCAAGGGGAGCGCGGTCTATAAAGTTTGTTATTTATATCCGGCGGGTTGATGTTGACTGATTCTGCGAAACTGTGCCGTCTGGGAAATGTCTGATGAACAGGTATTGGCGGAGTTGTACAAAAAGTTTCCATTAGATTATTTCATGGAAGCTTCCAATATGTCTTTGAAGTTAAGCGTGAATTCAAAAGAAAGAATGAAAAAATCGAGTAATCTCTAAAACCCATAAAATACGAACAGCTATTACACAACACAAAGGTTTACCGCCAATTCTGTATCAGAAACTCATTTCCTGTATCGAACGACTTGTCATGAAATCCCGTATCTAAGGAATGCGTCCCAGATCCCTACGGGAAGTCCGCATCGGAGTGTGCGCATCCCACACACAGAAACAATAAAGTGAAGCCGCCAAAAAAGGGCCATCATTAAGAGCCAGCAGAATGAAATGTCCATCACGTGGTACAGGCTCAGGTACTGACTCCGTATCGCCATTCATTCCGACCTTTCCCGAAGACGGCAGGTGGCGCTACAAGTGCATTTTCAGTCCCAAAATAGTGCGTGTGGCATTTTCCACTAATCGACGACCACCATCACGCACACTGGCTGATGCAGTAGTGTGCAATAATTTATGTTTTATGTCCTGAAATTACATGGATTTTCACTTAGCCAATTGCCAATTGTGTGCGTGGGAGTTCCGACATGTCACTTCACGCTGGGATTGATTTCGAATTTATGGACCACACTCCCGGAGGCATGTGGAGTGTGCAGGGGGTCAGGCTGACCTTTTTTGAGTACCTTGGAATGCCCTTTTTTATCTGAAAGCGATAAAAAGGTGCAACGTCCAAAGTGGTTGTCGCAAAAGCTCACCGCTCCTGTGGAGCATTCCTTTGAAATTGATAGGCTTTGAATTATTGTTGAAAGTTGTCGGAAATGACAAAGAAGACGAAATTCCTTCGTGACGCATCATTAGAAAAATAAAAGTTTTCTTGCTAAGGTGAATCGATGTCCTACACAGAAAAAAATATGTGAATTTACTTGACACGGAAAAAATGAATCACATGTAAACCCAGTTGATGTAAGATTGAGATTCTGTAAACTTGAGATTTTACGTATAATTTGGTGCAAATTTACATCGAATTGCATTGCAGCTACAGAAAATTTAGAAAAGTTTATATATTTTTCAAAAATATTATAAATGTTAACCATCTCAAATTTCAAATGCGACTTGTTGCAAGTGTTTGGATTCCAAGTGTTGAGATGTTTGCTGTCTAATTTGCATGTCTAATGGCGTTTGATGGGTAATAGAATGAGTTGTCATACATCGCAATTTGTGTGGTTTGTAGCATCATTAGTCACACCAGACATTGTGGAGACTGTGGCTCGGCAGAAGTTAGTGGAAGATGTATTTTTTATTATTTTTGATTGGATTAAACATAAGAAAATGATTGAAATTTTGATTTATGTTATATCTAGGGGAAATATACCCTTTCTAATCAAACATCTATCTTCGTCATATGAAGAGTTTGATGCTCGATTAAAGCTCCAAAAATACTATTTAGGCTATAAACTTACCAGCAACAGCACCGCCTCAAGTAAGCACGCAAATTTATGCCATTTACTGGCCAAAAAGATCAAATTTAATGCACTTTTGATCATAATTTCTATTTTGCGAGACCATTTCTCATCATTTTGGTGGCACACACATCCACACGCAAGATGAGAGGTTAACTGCTTAACGAAAGTCGCCATCAATATCTTTTCACTTGCGCTAACGTTTTCAAAGCGCTTAAGATATAAAATTGCTTCCAACTACCGGCAACATGTTCTTTTGCACATTAGTTAGTCACTAAATTGAAAATAATCCCGAATCATGTAAATAATTAGCAATCGCCATCAAAAAAACAAACGCGCCAAGTCTTTTGACGTTTGAAATTTTGATGACCCATTCCAATCGAAGGTTGAAGAAAACCAAGCAGCGAAGGCAAATAAAGAACAAAGGGTGGCCACCAACACCACCACGGCGCCTGTTGGAGTGAGCCAGTGATGCCAGGAAATTTTCTCTATAAATGCTACTTTTCGTGAGTGTTCGCTTAAAATTTCATCAATTTTGGCAGCACTAAGCAGATCCAAAAGAGCGCTGGAAGAAAAAAAGAACTAAGCTGAAAATAGGAAAATGGGCGTGGCCCAATGCACTCGACTGATTAGAATGCGTTTGGGAAATATTTTTTTTAAATGCTTGTAAAAGGAATAGCATAACTTTTAATAAAAGTGAAAATAAACAGAAATGTTCACAAAAAGTTGCTTTACTCGTTGGTGTACTTGGTTTTAGAAAATTTCAAGGAACACTCCAGATTATCCAGCATCATTCAAACACGACCGCTTATTAGGCTTAAAATGGGTATATTTACCCTAGGTTTAAATTTACGGCAATCAGTGACTTGATGTTTTAAATTGATTCTCAATGCGCTCAATGATTCTCAATGCGCTTAAAATGATTCCATAACATTTATACCCGAATTTTATAATTTTATTTATTGGCAGGGAATCCACTAAAATTTCATTCTGTGGATTGGATCACGTTCAGGGAGCCTACATTTGTCATACCTCTACGAAACTGAAGCGTTTACTGGCACCAACTTCAAAAATGTCGAGTAGTGTTTCAGGTGATTGCCCTTCTATTCCCATCTAAATATTGTTTTTGTAAACAATATATTTTTGTCCCCTAGTTTAAAGGAAAAAAAACTGATGGGGATCGACAACATCGACAAACTTTGAAAAATAATTGCAATGGCATGACTTAGTTAAATATACATAATGAAATAATATTTAAAAAAAAGCACGCGAATTTATAGAGCTAACAAATCGCACTTTAAAAACACATATTGCGATAAAAACAAATGATTAACTTCTTGTAAAACGAAACTATTGGCACTACGCCCCCCGGGGCATGGCCTTCCTCTAACGTGGGATTTCTGCTCCAGCGCCTCTGACGAGACAGGAGAAACCAGGACCGACGTTTTACTTCACCATCCGATAGAAGCTCAGTGGATAAGGCGGGAATCGAACCCGCGTCTCATAGCATCATCGGGATCGGCAGCCGAAGCCGCTACCCCTGCGCCACGAGACCCTTGAATGAACATCAATTCTTGTATGAACATCAATTAATTTCTAAATGTATAGAGAAGGAAGAATCGTGGGGATCCCCCGCTCAATCTCATATTCTCACCAATAGCAAGCCTCAAAATTTATCGGGTTCGTCGCTTCAGAACCCCTATTTCCACTTCCTGGAAGTTCAGCCTGCTGAGCCGCCATCTGACATGTGTTCTCCCCTTTTCCCCTCGGACAACCATCATCGGAACGCGCTCTAAATTGAAACATTTGTTTCTTAATTAGACGATCAGATAACGAATCGTGAAACACAAGCCACACGGCACGGCACATTCATTTCATTCATTAATCGTCCCAACAAAACGACCCTCCGATCCAGTTCCGATTAGCATCGTTATCTAGAACGATACGGCCTGTCCTGTCCTCGGGACTTGGACCACGGGGCGCGGCGGCGGCGTTAAGCAAATTCGTGTTGGACACCTAAACCTTCCCAGCTCAACAGCACAACATGTGAAAGAATTTGTATTTATAAATTCATGGCTCTTTTCGCTCGTCAGAACGTAAAAAATAAACTAAATACCTAGTAGAAACCCAACCGTCTCTCTCTCGCTTCGCGGAGGGTCTCATCAACGAGGGGCTAGAGGCTACCTGCCGCGGCCGTGCGCGCAAACTCGGGCTCGAAAATGCACTAAAAATTCTTCGACGGACCCCGGCGTTCGTGGTCAGTCGAAAGGGGCTGCGGAAGGGACCCCGATTGTATATGATTAGGAGGAGCTGCCTCACATAAATTTTACCTACAGCAGCTAAACGCGCTCATGGTTGAGCTTTTTCAGAGTTTAACAGCTTGGAACTAATTATATCTCAAACAGAGCATCAAACCTGGTCGTAAAATTATCTGTATTGATGGATGCTGAGTATGTGGGAAAAAAGTGTGAGGAGTACGGAAATCCGTTGAATTCGTGTTTGTTTGGGGAAAAATTGTCACTATTAACTACAACTTTAATGATGATTCTACATTATAGGACTTCTAAACTACAGGATTAGTAAAAGTGCCTACACATAATTGTAAAATAGTAGTTTATGCAACAAGTTGCAAAAAGAGGATTTTTTCAGCACTAGTCGTACATTTATCCAACGAGGTTTACCAAGTTGGATAAATACGAAGAGTGCTGAAAAAATCAAATTTTGCAGCGAGTTCCATACAACATTTTTTGCAATTCCGAAAAACACCCATTGAGTGAAATTTTAAGTCAAATTTTCATGTATTTTGTCAATAAATCGTTTAAATCAAAAAAATGTTGAAAAGTGTTACTTTTCGAAACAAGTGCTGAAAAGTGTTGCTATTCGATTCTGGTATTTTTGGTACAGAAAAGTAAGCTTTTTCGTCGTTCAGGAATGACAGGAAAAGTAAATAGTTTCACGACGGAATTACAAAAAAATATTTTTAATGAGTTATTCTCCGCCAACTCATACAGAATCGGAAAATAGTTGCCCTGACCCCTCTTCGATTTGCGTGAAACTTTATCTTCAGAGGTAATTTTTGTCCCTGATTACGAATCCGAGGTTTATTTTTCGATATCTCGTGTCGGAAGGGCGGAAAGACTCCTTCCATTATTTAAACCTCCGAAAAAAATATTTGTTTTTCAACAATTTGCAGTCTGAAATGGTGATGGCTTGGAAATTTGGTGTCAAAGGACGCCCAATTTGATGGCGTACTCAGAATTCCGAAAAAAAAACGTATTTTTCATCGATAAAGGCACCAAAAAAGTTTAAAAAATGTGCCATTTTTTGTTAATCAACTGTAAATTTCTTTGGACATGTCATTTTATGGGAAATTCAATATACTTTTCTAATCTGCAATAACCCAGAAAAGAATTTTTTTCATTTAGAACAAATATTTTCATTTTAAAATTTCGTGTTTGCAGGGCTAATTTTTAGAGTGTAACAATGTTCTACAAAGCTATAGAGCAGACTATTACAAAAATTTTGATACATAAACATAAGGGGTTTGCTTGTAACCATCACCAGTTATCGCGATTTTACGAAAAATAGTTTTGAAAGTTGGTCGTCGTTGATCATGGCCGTTCAAGGTGGCAGGCACTAACTAACTGAAAGAAGATAACCTAATAATTTTGATGAGAAATTGGTCTATGTCACAAGCATCTTGGTTGAGTTTTACAAAACGTATTTATTGACTTATTTTCTATCAAAATGGTCGTTGTCACAAGATAATGTTTAGGCGATGATATATGTCAGTGGTTCTCAACTTTTTTCGCTGCATTCCCCCCTTGGCTTATTTGCAAGACCTTCTTTTCCCCCCTCCCTCATTAAAAAAAAAATGGTAAAGTTAAATAAATAACATAATTTTGGATTTAATTCTTCATAAAAGATTGATTTTTTTTAATATTATGAGTAAATTAATAATACAAAAATGTTGAATTTGTGATTGCGGAATAAACTGAACAACTTTTGTTGTTTTCAAGTTGTCTGATTGAATCAAAACTAATTGAAAGAGTTTTATTTTAAGAAGAAGTTATAAACATAGGGATTTGATAAAAGAGCTGAACGTAAAAAAAAGAAATTAATTCTTATATCCAGGAATATTTTTTTTTGTAATGATAGAAAGAGCACAAAAACAAAAACAACAAAAAAAATTAACTTTCAGTTTTATTATTCAAAATACCGTAAACCGGGGTGACTTTGATAGGATTTCAATTTGTTTTTAGGATATTTTCCAACAGGTAAGGGTTTTCTCAAGATTATTATTTTCAAAACATGTACTGGGGTAGGCCAAACAAAGTCCATGCACTATTTCGGAAAAAAAAGTTTTTTCAATAATGTTTTGAAAAATAGTTACGTTAAAAATTCTTAGTTTAATTCCGGGGTGACTTTGATAGTCATAGTTTGTCTTGTTAAAAAGTTCAAACTTTATTTGTACCGCAAAACGGGGTGACTTTGATAGGTTTGCGATTTTCCGCAAAATGAATAGTACAATTATAATACGTAAGGAATGGTTTAGAAACATACTGACCGTGGTAGAGAAGTGTTCAAAGTACCTCAAAAAGAACTTTTCATAAAATTTTGAAAAGTTTAAAAAGTTAGTTAACTATAGTAAAGAAAATGTTGATGAAAGTAATTATTTTGAACTTCTCAAAGTGTCATGATTTTCTCAATGAACATGATTTTGAATCGGAAAACGGAATGCATTTTCGGATTCTTTTAACAATTTTCCACTAGGAGAAGGTTAAATAAGTTTGTAAATAATAAATAATATGTGTTTTTAAAACACAATTAAAAAAAATCTCCAAATTTATAAGCAATTTCAGTAGAATTAATTTCATGTGAAATGTGATAACTTGTGATTTTTCGATAATTTTATAAACAAAACTAGTTTTAACAAATTTCAGGCATAATTCCGACTTTTTAACAATTTTACCTAAAATTTATATGTATTTTGCTAAAAAGCTTATACACTTAGTTAACTAAATATAAACATTGATTTTTTTTAAACTATATTAGGTACTTTAGTGATGGTACATTTAGCGTGCAAATAATGTTTGAACATCTTGAATATGATTTTAACAAGAAAAACTATGACTATCATAGTCACCCCGGAATTAAACTAAGAATTTTTAACGTAAATATTTTTCAAAACATTATTGAAAAAACTTTTTTTCAGAAATAGTGCATGGACTTTGTGTGGCCTACCCCGGTACATGTTTTGAAAATAATAATCTTGAGAAAAACCTTACCTGTTGGAAAATATTCTAAAAACAAATTGAAATCCTATCAAACTCACCCCGGTTTACGGTACGCTAAATGTACCATCACTAAAATAGCTGATATAGTTTTTAAGAAAAAAAATCAATGTTTATATTTAGTTAACTAAGTGTATAAGCTTTTTAGCAAAATACATATAAATTTTAGGTAAAATTGTTAAAAAGTCGGAATTTTGCCTAAAATTTGTTAAAATTAGTTTTGTTTATAAAATTATCGATTTATATTGCATTTTATACTGAATTCGAAGCACGAATCACAAGTTTTCACATTTTACATGAAATTTGTTCAACTGAAATTGCCTATAAATTTGGAGATTTTTTTAAATTGTATTTCAAAAACACATATTATTTATTATTTACAAACTTTTTTATCCTTCTCCTTATGGAAAATTGTCCAAAGAATCCGAAAATGCATTCCGTTTTCCGATTAAAAATCATGTACATTGAGAAAATCATGACACATTGAGAAGTTTAAAATAATGACTTTCATCAACATTTTCTTAACTATAGTTGACCAACTTTTTAAACTTGTCAAAATTTTATGAAAATTTCTTCTTGAGGTACTTTGAACACTTCTCTACCACGGTCAGTATGTTTCTAAACCATTCCTTACGTATTTTAATTGTACTCTTCATTTTGCAAACCTATCAAAGTCATCTCGGCTATCAAAGTTACCCCGTTTTACGGTATTTTGTTTTATTGTTCTTTGTTCAACATAAATCACATCAAAATTCTAAAAAAAATCAAATAAAAAAACTCACAAAAAATATTTCAAAAGTTTTACTTAAAAAAAACTACTTAAATTTAAACGACAGCAAAAACACAAATAAATGAGGATGATCATGATCGACAAACTGCAAAAATATTCTGGATTTTAAATAATAAATCTATTTCAAATATGTTTAAGACCTGATCAAAAATTTTGTGATTCATATGAAAACATGAAGGATTGTGAAGAAAGTATCAGAAAATTAATTATTTTTTGGCATACACGTTAAAGCAGTGTTTCCCAAAGTGGGTACTGGGGCCCACAAGTGGGGCCTGGCAAGTTCCTGAAATGGCCGTGGACCCCACTGGGCCCCACCATTGATGTATGAGACGTGGGGCCTGGGCAAAAAAGTTTGGGAATCAGTGCGTTAAAGACTTTAAATTTCTTTTGCATCTTCATTCCCTTTCCCCCCTCCAAGAATGACCGAATTCCTTCCCCAGGGGGGAATTCCTTACCGGTTAAGAAACACTGATCTATGTTTAGTCAAAAAAAAAAAGTTAAATTTGCTGATCAAACTTTTTTTTTATTTATTAGAGAGCCTTTCAGACCATAAAGGCTGTTTCGGCTCTGCTGATCAAACATTCGAAAGGGTCGTAAAACTTTCTTTTAGGATTTAAAAAGAAAGGTTAAGTTATTGTAAAATATATAAACATTTTTTTATAAAGTATTTAACTAGCAAATGTATCTTGACTTTCACATCTAATTAATTTAAAAATAGACAATTTTTCAAACATTTCTAAAACCTTATTCTTTTGAATTTTCAGCAAAAACAACGCTGAAGAGAAGGAATTGGACCTTCACTATTTGCTGTAAATCAAAGGCAACATTTCAAACCTTGTTACTGCTAAACGTGCCGAATCGTGAAAATGTTCAAATCAGGCTGCGACCATGATCAGCCCCACCCGGGTTGAATTTAACCCCTTTGTGAATCAATTTGTATTTTAATTGACATGTTTGACAGTTGAACACTGAGTACGAGGTTATTGAGAAAATTTTCAAAGAGCTCATACTGAAATTTGAATTGTGTGTTGTTGAAAACGTGTTTAAAATATGATGTTTTCAGGTCAAATACCACTCATTTTTATTTACAAATGGCCTTACCAAACTGTTCGACTAATTCGCACGTACCGAAATTAAATTATCAACTCTTCAAACCCATTCTCAACCGCACGCTCATCATCGCTCGATTCTGGCGCTCGCTTCTTCGTTCCCGCAGAAGACGATCAAAGTCGTCAGCCTGGCTAAGCCGGCCACTTCATTCAGATCTTTCCACTCTGCAAAAAAAGGGGTTCCGTCCGGAACCCACGATGGGATAATTCTCCACCCCTAATTTCGACCAAAGGTCCACAAAAGGGGCCCAAAGTTCTCTCGATCTCTCCTCCAAAAAGGCAGAAGATGATGTGGTGAAAAGAAAGAAAACATCTTCAAAGGCCCAAATTAAACCAATCAGCATTTCCTCTTCGAGGGGTTCGAAAATCTGGAGATTTTTTTTTTTATTTGGGAGCGCTCACTAATAAATATTGGCCGCCGGAGATCGAACCTCGCCTACCGCGAGACGGGGTTCACACGGACAAAGAGTTCTGAGAACTTGTAAAAATTAAGTGATGAAATGTGGCCCGATTAGCCGCGGCTCAATCCGTGACCTAATCTATCTCATTTTCGGAGCTGCCTCAGCGACCGGACCGACGACCGAAAGAGGCTTCATCACGCGATGAGATGTGGACCCGGAGTCTGGTCCGGTCCCTGGCCTGGAGGTCTATAATTTCCTACCGCGCACGCCCTGGCACATCCTGGGCCCATCCAGAGGTATGGTGGTGCCCGCCTCCAAAAAGAGGAAAAAAAAAAACGCACCAGAATTTGTCGACAACGGGGGTCTCGTTCTGGCCCACCGAAACCGCACCACCAGGTCTCGGACCGTCTCGTTCTGGGATGTTTGGCAGAGGAATTTCTGAATTCTGGGTGGTATTCCTCAGCGGCGGCCGTGGCAGACATTTTGAATCCGATATGATTAATGCGCTGGTGGTGCGCGGTGAGATGAGTTTCCTGAGAGTTGAACGAGTTGGGCTGAGTCAGAAGAGGTTTGGCTAAGTTGAGTTTTTTAGGCATGACAATTGGATTGAAAAATACTGACTCAATTTAATGTTTGTTTGAAGTTATTTTACGGTGTACATAGCAAAAACCAGGAACTAGAACCTATACAATTTTGTAAATTAACATCTTTTGAAGGGCAGGGTTGTTACGGACGGCGTGGATTGCGCGGATTTCCTGACTAATTTTTCTCAGGTGCAGATTTCGAACGGATGGCAATTTTGATAAATAACATAATGTAGTGAGATAGAATAACTTTCAAGTTAAAATGAAAAATATTATCAGGAATTATGATAGTTTGATTTTTTTCGTTTTGAGCATGAGCATGAGCATGAGCATGGTTGACTGCCAATGAGCTGCTACTTCGTTATTGACGGATCAGCTGAAGTTAAACAATGAATCAAAAATGATCAGTGGGAGCCAACCATCCGTTCACTGTTTAACCTCTGAAGATCCCTACTTTATTAGTCAATACCGGCGCCCTCCCAAGAAGCCTGCAGTTCAACGAAAGGGAGGAATGTTAGTCCGATAGTTGAAGTTGCAGACTCATCAAGCACACAGTTTTTCGCTATATACTTGTTGATACCGCTTGAGACCGTTGAATCCACAGCATCTCCTTCAAGCATCACATGATTATTATTTTTTTGGGTTAGTAGGATAAGGTATTGGCTTTTCGATGCCTCCCGAGCTACGATGCTATGGGGAGGACTTTCATAACAAACCCGTCGGCGAGCCTTCTGAGCAACGATGCTATGGGAAGGTCTTTCTGGTTAACAAACAAAGTCACTCACACACAATTATTTCACTCCACTATTAATTAATCCAAAATGTCAGTGCGTCTTTCGATCATTATATAGAAATGGCTTTTTCACCATAAAAAATAAAACCTTATTCGAAAAAATATACACAATTTACCCGACGCCGTGCCTTCCGATCAACGATGATATAGGAAGGGCTTTGAAAATCACAAAACAATTAATTAAGATCACAAAAAAAATCACAAAAAAACACCAATTACTCAACGAAAAACACGCTAAAGACACAAACTATTCAGTAAGTCATGCTATTATTCGATTACCACAATCACTCACCCCATACGAATAGCGACACAAAAGCACACCAAAAAATTAACCTGAATAATCACGACTTCGCGTCCCCACTTCCAGCGCACCAATGATGCTATTATTCGATTACCACAATCACTCGCCCCACACAAATAGCGACACAAAAGCACACCAAAAAATTAACTTGAACAATCACGACTTCGCGTCCCCACTTCCAGCGCACCAATGATGCTATTATTCGATTACCACAATCACTCGCCCCACACAAATAGCGACACAAAAGCACACCAAAAAATTAACCTGAATAATCACGACTTCGCGTCCCCACTTCTAGCGCACCAATGATGCTATTATTCGATTACCACAATCACTCGCCCCACACAAATAGCGACACAAAAGCACACTAAAAAATTAACCTGAATAATCACGACTTCGCGTCCCCACTTCCAGCGCACAATCACTCGCCCCACACAAATAGCGACACAAAAGCACACCAAAAAATTAACTTGAATAATCACGACTTCGCGTCCCCACTTCCAGCGCACCAATGATGCTATTATTCGATTACCACAATCACTCGCCCCACACAAATAGCGACACAAAAGCACACCAAAAAATTAACCTGAATAATCACGACTTCGCGTCCCCACTTCTAGCGCACCAATGATGCTATTATTCGATTACCACAATCACTCGCCCCACACAAATAGCGACACAAAAGCACACCAAAAAATTAACCTGAATAATCACGACTTCGCGTCCCCACTTCTAGCGCACCAATGATGCTATTATTCGATTACCACAATCACTCGCCCCACACAAATAGCGACACAAAAGCACACTAAAAAATTAACCTGAATAATCACGACTTCGCGTCCCCACTTCCAGCGCACAATCACTCGCCCCACACAAATAGCGACACAAAAGCACACCAAAAAATTAACTTGAATAATCACGACTTCGCGTCCCCACTTCCAGCGCACCAATGATGCTATTATTCGATTACCACAATCACTCGCCCCACACAAATAGCGACACAAAAGCACACCAAAAAATTAACCTGAATAATCACGACTTCGCGTCCCCACTTCTAGCGCACCAATGATGCTATTATTCGATTACCACAATCACTCGCCCCACACAAATAGCGACACAAAAGCACACTAAAAAATTAACCTGAATAATCACGACTTCGCGTCCCCACTTCCAGCGCACAATCACTCGCCCCACACAAATAGCGACACAAAAGCACACCAAAAAATTAACTTGAATAATCACGACTTCGCGTCCCCACTTCCAGCGCACCAATGATGCTATTATTCGATTACCACAATCACTCGCCCCACACAAATAGCGACACAAAAGCACACCAAAAAATTAACCTGAATAATCACGACTTCGCGTCCCCACTTCTAGCGCACCAATGATGCTATTATTCGATTACCACAATCACTCGCCCCACACAAATAGCGACACAAAAGCACACCAAAAAATTAACTTGAATAATCACGACTTCGCGTCCCCACTTCCAGCGCACCAATGATGCTATTATTCGATTACCACAATCACTCGCCCCACACAAATAGCGACACAAAAGCACACCAAAAAATTAACCTGAATAATCACGACTTCGCGTCCCCACTTCTAGCGCACCAATGATGCTATTATTCGATTACCACAATCACTCGCCCCACACAAATAGCGACACAAAAGCACACCAAAAAATTAACCTGAATAATCACGACTTCGCGTCCCCAATTCTAGCGCACCAATGATGCTATTATTCGATTACCACAATCACTCGCCCCACACAAATAGCGACACAAAAGCACACCAAAAAATTAACTTGAATAATCACGACTTCGCGTCCCCACTTCCAGCGCACCAATGATGCTGAATAATCACGACTTCGCGTCCCCACTTCCAGCGCACCAATCGATAGTTTGATTTTTTTTTTGATTTTTTTCGTTTTGTGCAAAAACTTTGAATTCTTAGAAATTTGTACTGAAACAAAATTGAAATTTCTTCCGAAAATTTTTGTCTTTTCTTCATAAGATACTTCGAAATAATCTTCAAGAAGATATAATTTATTTAAATGTGTTGTTGAGGATTTCTCAAATAAATTTATTACTACACTCAACTAATTTTTTATCATCTGCTCAGCAGCTCTGAATATTTTTTTTTTAGTTTTTAGTGATTTTTTTTAAAACCATTATCATTTCTTATTTTATACTGAATACATCCAATTTTTTATCTTGTGAATTATATTTCAAACCTTTGCCGATGATATATACATTAGAGTGAAACACAAATAAATTTTGCGGCTTGTTTCGGCGTATTGTGCTCAAATTTGACAAATTATACGTATCAGAAGCATTGATGCCTTTGGATTTTAGATGCGAATTAACCCGTTTTTTAAATCCAAAAATTAAAGAATTCAGATTATTAAAAGTTAAATTTTTTATTAATTATAAATTAAAAAATCTAAAATTCAGATCTCCTAAAACATAAGAATTCAAAAATGTCAAAGTTCTAAAATTTTGCAAATTTAAGTAAAAATTTAAAAATTTAAAGAATTGAAAATTAAATCGGTGAGGTGAAAAGACAAATCAATCAAGAAAACGAAGATTTATTTTCTCAAATACCTAAATAAAATTTAAATTCTTAAATTTTTAAATATTTTATCGTTAAAACAATTAAAAACTGTTGATTTCTTAAATTTTCAATGCTACCATTTTTGACACCATCTTAGATTACAGAAAATCTGAAAACTTTGGAACATTTTTGGAGTCATATTTCAGGTTAGAGAGATTTTAGTTAGAAGAAAATAATACAAATTTCGTGTTTCGATTATTCCGAGGGACACTTTGGCGAGGATCATTAAGTACGAAATGTTTTCAAAAATTCAAATCTCTAGATTTATATTTTTTTAATTTTATGATTTTTTTGGAATTTGTAATAATTTTTGAGTTTGAATTTTATCTAGTTTTTATATCAAAATTTCAAAATGTTTTGATTTCTTTTTTTGAATTTATTTTTTAGTCAAAATTATTTTGATGGCTTTACCCTCTGGTTGACTTCATCTCAGCAAAAATAAATTTGTCCATATAATTTTCGGCTTTTCAAGATTCTGCGTTCTGAGATTCAGCCTCACGAGGCTATTCTGGATTTAAAATTATATTTATTGAATCCACCATATTTAAACGTTTGAGATTTTTGCGTTCCTGCCGACGGAACCCTTAGAGACCATCCATAAACCACGTGGACACCTTTTTTTAATGTCACCCCTCCCCGCTCATGGACAATTTCCATACAAAACAAATCTTTTTTATATGAACCGTGAACAATCACTGACGCCCCCCCCCCCTCCCTCTAAGTTGTCTACGTGGTTTATGGATGGTCCCTTAACCATAAATCGAGTTTAATTTTTGTTCTCAAATACTTTTCTTTTTTTTCATTTAAAAAAAAGAAATTTTTATGAAACTATCTTGTATGTATGTCACAAAATTATTTTTCTTATTATGAAGCGAATTTCGCGCATATTAGATATTGAGACGTTGCGGATTTGGCGCGGATTTTTTATCGACTTCTTCGTAACAACCCTTAAGGGTTCTTTTACTTATTTCAAAGAAAGTAAAATTACATAAAAAATAAGTTATATTCAACAGTAAATTTTAAAAAGTAAGTAAATTAAACTCTTAACAAAATTAGCTTAAAAGGTTACATGATTCAGTAAACAAATTGCATAACAATCCCACATTCAGTGCTTGAATTTTCCCTGTCCAAGTCATGCATTTTTTGCAATAATCAAACACACAACCCAACTTGACGTGTTTATCAAGATTAGTTGTTTGACATTTTTCCACCGTTTTAGCTCAATTAAATTCCAGTCAAAGTGTCTGAGGGTGCAAATGACTTCGCGCTTTAGTGCGAGTTCCACAGTGATAGGCTGGTGTCGGTCCACGGCGAACGAGGTTTAGATTTTTGTTTCGTTTAGTCACTCGCTGCTTAGAATTTCTAATATATGTGGACTATTTTTAGCCGCCTTTGAGCGAGGCTTGCGAGCACTTGATTAAATAAGTTAATCATTGCAAAGTGTCAGTTTAGCTCGCGAGCCAGCAGCCGCAAGCAATTAGGTGCATACCTGCAATTAGACAGTGTATTTGCCACCTTAGAACAACTCTTTTAGTTTGTAGCTGAATTGAGATTGTCACTAAATGTTGTGGGCAATTTGTTCTAAGAGAATTGCCAGTTTGGAATTTAGCGTAAACTTTTGAAAATGATATCTAGATCATGAACATGTCAAGCATCTATTGCGCATGAAAAAAAGCGAAAATGGACAAACCTTTTAAACTGGACTTCGATATTGGCTGGTGGCACGCGAAAAGATTTATTTATTGGACCTAGATCTGTCCGCGGTGGTCAGGTTTTGCCCCCCCCCCCTTCTAGGGGTCGTTCCCATCCCCGGTGCAATTTGCATGTCGTTGCATGGCAGCTGCAATCGCGCAATGCAATCGATCGAGCCTGGTCTGCCAGCTTCGTGTGCAGATTATTATTACGCAATTGAATTTATTGCACAAACGTGAGAAAAAGTCTGCAGGCAAAATCCCAGGGTGAAATTGAACAAATATTGCTTTCAATCGAGTCGTGTTCGGATGGCCCGGCGGCTCACAAAATTGAAACAAACTAAAGAGCAGGCAAGTCCTGGGCCATTGTTGAATTCCTGGCGCAGAAAGGATGTGGTGGCCGAGGTATTTGTACGGCGCATCATTGGGGGGTCCCAACCGGCTCCATAAATTCGTCGTGTGGGGTTCGGATGTTTGGAGTGTGTTGCGCATCGGAACTTGCGAAACGGCTTTGGCATGAGAACTTGGTATCAATACAATGATTTAAAATTCTTTTTAACTGCAAATTTCATAATTAAAATGGGTTTTCGTAAATAATAAATAATTAAATTGTTCGCTCTACAGCATGGCTTTGGCCCTTTTATTTCGAGATTCCTACTCAGAACAGCTGTTTGAAGGCTTGTAACGGTGAGGCGATCCAAATCTCTTTTTAATTTTTTTTTATGTAAAAGTTACAATTTCCTTATACCTACTTTAAAAGTAATAAAAACTCCAAGACTTTTTCTAGGTGATACTCTCAGCCGCAATAAAAGTTATTTAAAAATTTATATTACAATTTCATTTCCGTTTTGTTTTTAATTATCTGAAAATACATTTTGGACCGAGTTTATATGCTATTTAATTACTATCATTTTTTAGTTTCTATGTCGAAGTATGGTTGCAGTTTCGTATTGAGCCCTAAAATATGTTTTTGCAATGTGTGCTAACTTACTTGTTATGATTCAATTTTAAACATATAATATGAAAAAGCGTTTTTTACGGTACAAAAAAGGCCAAATATTAGAAATGAAATCGATCATGGGTAATTCTCCGCCAACTCACACAGCAGTTGCCCCGACCCCTCTTCGATTTGCGTGAAACTTTCTCCTTAGGAGTAACTTTTGTCCCTGATCACGAATCCGAGGTCCGTTTTTTGATATCTCGTGACGGAGGGGCGGTACGACCCCTTCCATTTTTGATCATGCGAAAAAAGAGGGATTTTTCAATAATTTGCAGCCTGAAACGGTGATGAGATAGAAATTTGGTGTCAAAGGGACTTTTATGTAAAATTAGACGCTCGATTTGATGGCGTACTCAGAATTCCGAAAAAACGTATTTTTCATTGAAAAAAACATTAAATTTTTTTTTAAAATTCTCCCATTTTCCGTTACTCGACTGTACAAAATTTTGGAACATGTCATTTTAAGGGAAATTTAATGTACTTTTTGAATCTACATTGACCCAAAAGAGTAATTTTTTCATTTAGAACAAAATTTTTCATTTTAAAATTTCGTGTTTTTTCTGACTTTGCAGGGTTATTTTTTAGAGTGTAACAATATTCTACAAAGTTGTAGAGCAGACAATTACAAAAATTTTGATATATAGACATAAGGGGTTTGCTTATAAACATCACGAGTTATCGCGATTTTACGAAAAAAAGTTTTGAAAAAGTTGGTCGTCATCGATCATGGCCGTTCATGGTCACCCGCGACAGACACGGACGACGAAACAAAGAGAAACGCAAAAAGTAACTTTCTCAAAACTTTTTTTCGTAAAATCGTGATAACTCGTGATGTTTAGAAGCAAAACTCTTATGTCTATATATCAAAATTTTTGTTATTGTCTGCTCTACAACTTTGTAGAACATTGTTACACTCTAAAAAATAACCCTGCAAAGTTAGAAAAAACACGAAATTTTTAAATGATTTTTTTTGTTCTAAATGAAAAATGACCCTTCTGGGTCAATGTAGATTCGAAAAGTACATATATTCCCATAAAATGACATGTTCCAAAAAATTTTAACAGTCGAGTAACGGAAAAAGGGAGAATTTTTAAAACTTTTTTAGTGTTTTTTTCGATGAAAAATACGTTTTTTCGGAATTCTGAGTACGCCATCAAATCGGGCGTCTAATTTTACATAAAAGTCCCTTTGACACCAAATTTCTATCTCATCACCGTTTCAGGCTGCAAATTATTGAAAAACACCTCTTTTTTCGCATATTCAAAAATGGAAGGGGTCGTACCGCCCCTCCGTCACGAGATATCAAAAAACGGATCTCGGATTCGTGATCAGGGACAAAAGTTACCTCTTAGGACAAAGTTTCACGCAAATCGAAGAGGGGTCGGGGCAACTTTTCCAGATTTCGTGTGAGTTGGTAGAGAATTACCCTCATGAGAAGTGAAGTTGCTGGAAATGTCCTCATTAATAAAAAAAAAATGCGGATGATTTTTTATTTTGCCTTTGAGATATCATTGATAACTTTTTACTATGCTATTTTATTATTTATTTTATCCTTGCCCTGGTGCCACAATTATACTTACAGGCTATCGTAAAATACCAATAAAATAACAAAAAAGCAAATTTCAAACGTTTGTTTCAATTTGGAAATTTTCAAATTTTTCAACAGACCTAATGTCAGCTTCAAAATTTTAACATTTCACACAATTTTATCTAAATCTTAACCCAAATATGGGTAATCCCTAATCAAACGAATCAGCCCTAGAAATCAATGAGCTTAATGTGAAAACTGTTGGAAATAAACAAAAAAAAAAAAAAAACTACTTCAATTACATTCAATTTTCCCAAAATATCTCACTTTGAAAATGAAGGTTTATCATATTTTTTGCTGAAAAAGAGAAACTCTGGGAATAATGACCTTAAATGAGAAAGTGGCAGATTTTGTTGAGAATCGGGATTGTTTCTCTCTCTTTGATGGTATCAATAGACTGTTTAAATTTGACCAAAAATTAAATCGCATGTAAATTTGATTTAGAAACCTTAGGGAATATGGCTGTTCGAGGCAGTCACAAAAAGATATTAAAGATTTAAAAATATCAATTTGCAACAGTAATTTACAAAAGCTATGAGAAAAATTCAAATCAATCCTGGATATTTACATTTTGAAGTCATTCAAAAGTGCTTTCGAATGGAACTAAGATAGTGGGAGTTGATAAAGTTTTATGAAAGTGCCAGAAATTTTAAGATTTTTTATGTTGTTGAACCTCACACCCGTTTTAATCCACTTCCCTTTGTCGTAGATGGTCATATTTTGCATGAGCTCATCTCATGTATAGAAACAGTTTTTATTTTCAATTTTGGGAATTCTCGGGACAAATTAAAACATCCCGGGATTCGGGAAAAATCCCGGATATTTTGTCTCGGAAATTTCCGGGATGGTCGTACTAAAAATCACTACACAAATAAATTTAGAAAATATATTTTAGAGAAATTGTCAACCAAATTTTACAAGTCACATCCCAGTGTTGCAACATCAAAGTTCCGGGGATTTTTCCAAAACTGGAAATTCCTAAATCCTGGGATTTTTTTATATTTTTTCCGATTTTCCCGGAATTGAAAAAAAAAATACTACAAATTTTGGTCAGGAAATTCATTTATGGTTGTGTTAAAAGATTACCAGTTGAATACTTAGTAATTGATGAGAATTTTATAACATTATTTTTCAATTCTGCATATAGCAGTTGTCTGATTAGGGAAAAAAATTAAAATTTATGTTGCTTTAAATATTTTCTATGTAATTTTGTACATTTTTTTAAAGACTGGAATTGTATTGTTAATTTGATTTTGGACCGCGGTAAATTTTCTTGAAATAATTCGTTGGCGTCGAACTTTCAAATATTGATCGCGGTGGATACTTTTCTACCACAGTTTTTTGTGTGATCAATGTGGTAAATGCTTTGGTGGGTTTCTGACAGTTCGAAATATTTGAAGAAAATTTACCGCGGATAATCAAAATCTAATTAAAAATGCATCTTGGGTATTATATTTACGTATAGTAATGATTTTAAATTTGAAAATATATCGTAATTATTCATTTTTCCTCAAATACCGGCATCTGGGGCAAATCAGGACAAATGTAACGAATTAAGACAGCTGTTGAAGAAATTTTTTTGCAAATCGTTTTGATTTTCTTGATTGATTTCTGTTAAAACAGGAGCAGAACAAAAAAAAAATAGTACACCAATTTTCCAATTGCTCTAGAATCTCCTGTCTCTATTAAGACTGTAGTCCCGATTATCACCCGATTATCAGTTGGTCGTAGTGACTTAAAGATAATAAGTTAAATATGTTTTATATAAAACATCAAATTCAAACTTATCTAAAATTTATCATTGAATAAATGTCATGCCGATAACAGTCAGTAATTTAAGAAAATATAATTTCAAGTAAATTTCAGAAAGGGGTTTCAAAATATTGAAAATTATGAAATTTTGAGTATATGTTTTCCTGATAATTGCGATTCTTAGTGGTAATTTGATTATTTTGTACAAAAACGTATTACGAAAAAAAAATATTATTGCATTTGTTTTCCCGAAACAGAAATTTACCACCTTTTTAGCAATCGAAAAGTTCCAACAGTTACTTGAATAAGCCGTTGTTGTCATTCTCGTTTGTTATCTACAGTCCAAGAAGTAAATGTAGGCTTAGCGAAAGTTCCAGATCGTCGTCGTCGTCGTTGTTGTTGTTGACCGCTGCTTCTGGTGGCTCTCCGGAATGCAACAATAAAACGTGTCACCCCTGAAAAGTAGCTGATATCCTTCTCACGTTTCAGGTCGTGGTGCTGGTAGTTGTTCAGAAGTCTTGTTGTTGTTGTTCCCTCCACCGTTTCCCAAGCTTGCAGCGGGCGCTACAAGACCTGCTGCTGTTGTAGAGCATCCTGAAAGGTGCTTGTCAGCGCGAATTTTGCGCACAATTGAATGGAAATTAAAATTCCATTTCAATTTTTCCGCCCTGACCGCTGATGGAGCTCAACAGAGTGGGCTTTAGAAGGGCTGGCTCCAGCATTGGGGTTATTTCTTCTGAGTTTGAGTCCAACTCTGTCGAAATGGGATTATCCCCAGGCTGCGGCAGCAACAACATCAACGTGCTTTTACAATATTCACTTACCCCATTCGAGAGCAATGGCAGCCATAAAAAATACAATTACTGTCATATGGGGTGGCTTTTGAATCACTCTATCTTGAGTATTTTTGGAGTTAAGTCGAGTTTACTATTATAGGGCCGTTCACAAACGACGTGACTTTTTAGCTTTTAATGATTAAGTGACTACGATTCCAATTCCTACTCCGACACCAATTCTGGATCCTCTGGTTTTAACGGTAAAATTTTCAACGTACCTGTTAAAAATCATAAAAAAGAAATTCTGCCACCCCTGTTTACGGTACCACCCTGGCAACTTCACCCGGGGAGACCCTCACGATCGTCCTGAACAAGTTGAAGCCCACAGCCAGGGCGGCCGGCCGTTGCGCGGGGAAATGTCACATTGGAATTCAATCAATAAATAAGTAAAATGAATGGAGTGCGTTTGCAATCGACATCTTTTAAATGCGGAACGAACCGAAGCACGACCGGCCTCGCGCAACGTGACGTGGAGTCCTGGGGTTGTGGCAGGTTTTTTTGTCGATTCTGTTTTTTTGTTTTTATTTTCGAAAAAATGTTTTTTTTTTTAATCCGGTCAACATGCAGCTGGATCACCGTGACATTAACGATAAATGCAATTAACGATTATTTATCGTTTTGTTGAAGTTTTGGTGGGGATTTTTTGGAAGATGAATGTGAAGAAAGCGGTGTAACCGGATCAAACAGTGATAGACGTTGAAGTTTTAAAGAACAGTATACTTAAAAAAATGTGATCAAAATAAATTAAAACGCTAAACCGAAAATACCGACATTCCTGGCGAGGCGATCGTTCCCATCTAATCTCCCGCTAACCTCAAAGAACCAACCCGATAAATTGGACGGAAGAAAACCAGAAATCAATTAACTCGCCCGGATTCAATGGACTCGGCGATCGGTAAGTGTTTCTAATTTTTAAACTATTATCAATTACCGTTGCCAATCATCGGCATTATGTAATTACAGCGTCGGCACGTTTCTCTTTCGTCTCTCCCTCACCATGCATCCCTTTTCGGCGTTTTCTGTGCTCAATCAAACACGAACGATTCTCCGCTCTCATCCATTCTTCCAGCCCAGCACAGCACAATTAAAATCAAATCAATATTCCTCACCGAAGTACACACAATCAATAACCGAACAACAAAAAAACCAACCGAAACCGAAATTGGCTGCAAGAAAGGGCACTCATCGGTGAATGATTTGATTTAATCAAATTTAATGGCTAAATTTCTTGTATCCGCTCGGGCAAAGGGGGATCTGGGACCCGAGCAGGAGGGGATACGCGAGGGTTTAGAAACATTTTAATTAATAATTGCATAGATTTGTATTGTTAATTTCCAAATAAACAAACTTAAGACATGCTTGTTTATTTAAAAAAAATCAGATTTGTTGCTATAAACGAGGTCAAAAATTGTTTTTCTGACATTTTAAAAGATCTTTTTTTCTTCATTTTAATTCGTCAGATTTTCGATGTTAATAAAAAAAGTAAAGTTTGCCGATCATCCCGAAAAAAATATTTTGAAAACTTTAAAATCTGGCCTAAAATTTTAATAGAACGATATTTTTTCGTTTTTGAAAAATCCATGTCTATCCATTCATCAATAAACTTTCAAACATCAACTTGACTTAATTGTTTTTATTTGTCATTTGAAATAATTGTTTTTTTCAGAAACAAAAATGGGAAATATTTATTGAAAAACTGCCACAAATTAGGCTTCAAATGGCTTGAAAATGGTGCATTGTATCATAATTTTTGTAAAACTCTTTTCAATTTAGGTTTTTTTTTGGTTTTATTTTATCAAAAAACTATTTTAGAGGATCTGTACCTGTTAATCTGTATCTTTTGATGGATTTTCTGATCAATTTGGAGTCTTCAGCCAATTACTTATGAGAACAATTAAGAAATAACACTAACTCGACATTTTTTAAGTTGATGTCAGTAAACGCTTCAGTTTCGTTAACACTCTACTGCCCAAATTTTTTTTTCGATTTTTTTTATTTTTCCCGTCTTCAGGAGGTACTTTTGAGCAACTTTTGTTCTACGAAAAACTTTACTTCTCTTGTTTTATGTTTGTCTTGTTTCATTTATAGTATTTTAATTTGCATTTATCTTGTTATGTTTTTGTTTGTTTTTGGTAGTATTTGGCCTATTCTACCACCTCCTATCATTACATTTTGCCTATCTAATTTTTTCATGTTTTTACAGTCACTTTTTAAATTTTTTGCTTGTTTTTCACATTTTCTGCTATAAAATGGCACAATTATCATTTAAATTGTAAAAAATGCATAGAGGCATAGCCTGGGACACTACAGATTGTGCTAATGAATATTATTGCGTGTCAGTATCGTGTGAGCAGCAGTAAAGGGAAGATGGATTTTTGTGGTGTTCTTTTTGTGCTGTATTCGTGGTCGTGTTCATGTCGAATTCTGTGGAAGGTACGAAGACGCGTGTTTGGATTTTTGTGTCTGTTGTTTTATTTGTGGTTCCATCTGGAGTATTAGAGTTGTTATTTTTTACAGCTCCCTGGAATTATTGTAAA
Source organism: Culex pipiens pallens (assembly GCF_016801865.2). Classification (NCBI taxonomy): domain Eukaryota; kingdom Metazoa; phylum Arthropoda; class Insecta; order Diptera; family Culicidae; genus Culex; species Culex pipiens. The sequence goes on along the minus strand of NC_068938.1, from coordinate 61,127,790 downwards.
TTAAATGTCTACATGTAAATTTATCTACTCACTATATGATTTATTTAAAGGTTCATATTATTCCTTATCCTATTCCTTTCCTGTAACATACCATGTCCTCATACCATATATGATTAAATTGCTTAAATTAACGAAACTTTCTAAAACAGCATGGGAACCATCTGGAGCATTTATATTTTAAATTACTGCTATGTTTTTTTACAGCTTCCTGGAATCATCTTGATTATATTTATTATATTTATCAAATTTTATTATATTTATTCTATTTACTATATTTATTATATTAATTATTATTACAAAACTATATGCTTATTAGATAATACACTACAGACTCACATTTACACTTACAAACATCCAAATCATTTAATTCATTACGCATTCAACCATTTTCATCAGCCCGATGAAATTCCCCTAACCCCCATTCCGAACCTTCCAAAAATATTCCGTTCACTTTTAAAAGTCGCATGGGTTCCCTGCACTTTTGCCACTAGTGAACAACAAAAACATCCCCTCCCAAATCCCCACGGGACTGTATGGGCGTAGCCTTGGAGCACAGTGTGGAAATTTACGTTCTTAGATATTTTTGGATGTACCGGGCAGCAATTAAATTGTCTAAGAATATTGAATTGACCATTGTGGCACCCCCTACAGCGTGGTGCAGACCCGTAATGCTATGCTATGCTATGCTATGCTATGCTATGCTATGCTATGCTATGCTATGCTATGCTATGCTAGGCATAGTTTGGGACACTACAAAAATTACTGCATACTCATTTTTACTTGAAATAAAGGAAATGTTAGTAAAAACACAGCCAAAGTTGACTTATAGAAAATGACATTTTTAAAAACATTTGCAAAGTCACATAAAACAAGTAAAACTCCCAACCCATAAATTTTCTAAAATTTTAAGAGTTCTTCTTTCCAATGCTTTTTAAAGATCAAAAATTGGTTGAAAAATGGATTTTTGGCGATTTTTTAAATCGAAGCCCGTCTTAAGGCGGGGTCCGGTTGTAGAAGGTTATGTTATGCTAGATTTGGGCTCCCTTAACATGCTTTAATCGAATTGTATCCTAGTGAATTCCTTACCAATAAATAAAATTGTTAACTTTAGTATACAAATATCGTTGTTTTGTTGTTCAACAATTTAACTAAAATTTTCACAGGAGTCATGTATCCATCTCTCAAGATGATTACTAATTAAACCTGCATAGATTTGGCTCTTATTCTTGTACAGTAAAAATACTAATTTTTAAGGTCTGAAATTTGATGGAATCTTTTATGGTGAAATATTGCCTTGGGACCATCCATAAACCACGTGGACACTTTAGGGGGGGGGGGGGGTAAGCGATTGTCCACGCTCCATACAAAAAAGATTTTTTTTGTATGGAAAATTGTCCACGAAGGGGGGGGGGGGGTTGAGATTCCCAAAAAAGTGTCCACGTGGTTTATGGATGGTCCCCTTATATCAGATTGATGTGGATACCCGGTATGGTGGAAGCAAAATATATTAAATCGAAAACACTTATGGGAGATTTTTACGTAGAAAGTTGTGTTTCACCTTCCTGCTAAAGAATATTTTCGATTTAAAGTATTCTATCGGTGAAAATTGCGTTTTCCAGAATTTTTTTTCCTACTAATGGTGACGCATGGTCAGCGATGGAAGAATCATCATCAAAAGAAAATCTTTTGACGTTCTTCAAGAGAAAAAATCCGTTGGGAGCATGGCTCTCCTCTCTCGCACACGAAAAATCGGTAAAAGGTAATCCAAAAATCATCATCTCGATTATACGGTGAAACTTCCTTTTCACTACTACACTTGCAAGTGTTACGTAACACGTCAAAAAATGACCTGTAACTTTTTGTAGATGTGCAATGTATGCAAATAAAGCGAAATAAACAATTTCAAGTGGTGCTGACAAGGAAATTCACAAAAAATATTCAACGGATTGAATTTCTCGAAGAAATTCGGGTGCGATTTTCTTTTGCGTGATTCGAATCCTCTCTCTTTCACGGGTGAAAAAAGTTCGTAAGCGAAATAGTAGTTTATGCAACAAGTTGCAAAAAGAGGATTTTTTCAGCACGAGTCGTACATTTATCCAACGAGGTTCACCGAGTTGGATAAATACGTCGAGTGCTGAAAAAATCAAGTTTTGCAACGAGTTCCATACAACATTTTTTGCAATTCCGAAAAACACCCATTGAGTGAAATTTTAAGTCAAATTTTCTTGTATTTTGTCAATAAATCGTTTAAATAAAAAAAAATGTTGAAAAGTGTTACTTTTCGAAACAAGTGCTGAAAAGTTCAACTTTTCAGCACCCATTTCAGTGCTGAAAAGTAGAACTTTTCAGCATTTATTTTGAAAAGTGTTGCTATTCGATTCTTTTATTTTTGGTACAGAAAAGTAGGCTATTTCGTCGTTCAAGAATGACAGGAAAAGTAAGTAGTTTCACGACGGAATTGCAAAAATGATTTTTTTGCGATTATTCCATCCCTGCGCATGGTACTAAAAATAAATAAATAAATCGATTGTAAAAAACTTTTTTTTTAAGTTTATACTAACCAAAGGTAATAGAAATGTAAAACATTTTGAAACATTTTTTGAAAAACGCAATTTTCACCGATAGAATATTTTGAATCAAACATATTCTTAATCAGGAAGGTGAAAATCAACTTTTTACGCATAAATTTTTCATGGGTGTTCTCGATTTACAATATTTTGCTTCCTCCATACCGTATGTTACAGAAAATGGCCAAAAAAAAAAAAAAAAAGGGGGTCTAATTATTTTTGCCAAGGAACCAAATCGGAGTACTTTTGATTTGGACCCTGCTGGTTTGACGTGGAATCACTGAATTATGTCCACTATTGTGGAATTTGTTTTGTTGTTTTTACATCAACAGATATTTATCGACTTTTTAATCAAACATTTGAATGGGATCAAATTTACTCCAAATACATTACACTACCCTTCTCGGGAATCACCCGTAAAAATGAGCTCCCTACCGGCAACGCTTCAACGAAAAAAAAAAGTTGAACCTGATCGCCCGCGGAACTAAAATTGATCTCATAATCAACGCTTAGCAGCAGCAACCAGAACATGAAAAGAATACCATCACCACAAGCAACGGCAGCAGCTGAAAGACCTACAAAGGCAAAACCTGGGAGATCCACCAAAACCGACCGACTCGGGACCGCACTAAATCGAATAATCAAAACATTGAGTAGTATCTAATTTGGATGATGAGGGCAAAATGAAACATAAAACAACGATTTTTAATGCCTCATTATGGGGGGGCTCCCTTTGGGCTTTGCAACGGGAGAACCTGGCCATGGGAGAGATACAGAGAGAGAGTCCACTCTGCAAAGTTGCGCGGGAAGTTTAAGGAATTTGAAACGCGTCCCGTGGAAGTGGTGCCAACACAGAGATTTTGAAAGAAATGTCTGAAAATCAAATACCGGTGAAAATTCAAATTTGAACGTATGTATTTCGGTCGAAATTAATGATACACTCATGCAATCACTCACTCAGTCACTTACTCACTCACTCACTCACTCACTCACTCACTCACTAACTCACTTTCTCACTTACTTGCTCACATTCATTCACACTCACACATTCACACTCACTCATTCAATTTCGTATTTACTCACTCACTTACTCCCTGATTCACTCCGTCTCTCAAAAGACAACAAAATTGCCATCTGAATAAAAAAAAAATCTGCAAAAAATCATCCAAGTCTGGCATCACTGCTCTCCCTCTACTCCCGGGCGGCAATCGCCACGAACGGTTCCCTCCCGTGGCCGGTACGATCGTCGATAGGAGATGATGTTTTTCGATACCCGGGGAATGCTTACCCTTTCCCGCGTGGAGGACGCCGCGGTTCCTCTCTTTCACGAATCATCACCACATCATGGCCTGTAGCGTTCGTCGAAGTCCAGCGCGTGTGAGGTCGCCGTCTAAAGTCATCCCCGTGGAAGCACTGCGCATCACTGGCCCGGAAAAGGCAGTTCGGAATCTTTTATTGGCAGGCGGTCCCGATGATGGCCCAGGTTGGACCAGGTGACCCTGGAAGAGAATCAACTACCGATTGGGAATTGGTTAAGGTGCATCTTCGAAATTACTTTAATTTCTGGAATTGGTAATAATTTCAAAAGATAAACAATTTTTTTGCTCCTTTATTTCTTTCTTTTTTATTTCTTTAAACAAAATTATTGAAAATTTATAGAATTAAAATCAATGTAATTACTGTCAACGCTGATTACCATCAAACAAGACATAAAAGATCCCCTCGCGTACTTCAAACTGTTGTGCCGCCAAGCACTCATAAGTCATGGAGAATATTATTCATCATGTTTGTTGATGATGATGTTGTAAGAAGGCTTGTCTTGGGTTCTGGCGAGGGACTTTAACAGACTCGCTGGCTGTCGACGAGGCAGGCTGATGTCCGATTTTAGCCACGGACGAGTTAATGAAGCTCGGACAACTAACCCAACCACGGTGGAAGAGCAGCAAATGCTGTGTTTTATTTTTTTTATATCTTCACGATCTTTTGGGATCTTCCAAGAGGAGAAATACACAGTTTGGCGTTCTGATTTCTCATAGCATGTGGCGATATAATAAGAAGACAAACTGTCTGCTTTCATCAACAGGGGATTTAAATTGCATGATTTTTACACAAATCAATAGTATATTTTGAAAGCATGTTATAAACAAGAAATAGAATTACCCACAAATGTGTATGTTTTGGTTCGATCTTTATTGCTTAACAATTTTATTTTATTTTTTGGTGGATGAATGAAAATTAAAATATTTAATCAAAATATACATTTTCTACAAAATTGCATTTTTTCAATCCAGGTTCTTGCATTGGTTTATAAAGTATGCCCACCCTAATTATTTTTCTATCAGAGATGGGCCGAATATTTTTAATAATAATTTCATAAGACAAAAATGAGAAAAAAAATAAACAATTGGTAAAAAAGTGTAAGGGCAAATTGACTTTGCTTTTGGGATACCTTGGGACACGTTTATTAAACAGATAGGATGTGTTACAAAATAGCACACAACCGACAATTTGTTACTGAAAACCCATTGATAAATAATTCTTTTCTAATCTAATCTAATCTAATCGAACACAAGCGCAGCCAGTCCGAAGAAAGCATCCTGGAAGAACTTGTGGTAAGATTACGCCTCAAGTCCTTTCTTGTCAATATTAATGATTACAGTACATCCGAGTTACCCCGAAAATGTATAGCAAAAATTAAAGCGGCCAGGCCTACTGCGTTGCATTAACCGCAGAGACAGATTCTGTGAACGGATCACATTTCACAGAATCATCAGGGGAGGAAGGATGCGTGGACATACCGTACCAAACGCTCCGAATCAGTTGTGGTGTGGTGTGTTAGTGTAAATTTGGCAGATAATAATATTTAAAGGGGGGGGGGGGAGGAAATGAGGATAGGAGAAAGGGAAGGTGGGAAAGGGATAATATGGATATATCATTTGATCAATAGAATATTATATAAAATAAGGGAAAAAAAACTTCTATCAAATAATGATAGATAAAATGGATAGATCTCACAAACTCCTGGGTCCAACTCGATATAACCGGAAAGTGTTGTTCCACAACGCCTTGATTGTTGCTCTTGGAAAACAGGCTGTTATCTCCACAATCCTCCTCATCAGCTGTAAAAAGACTTTTAATCCACCGGAACCGAAAAACCGCCAGAAAAGTTTCACTGCAGCAGAAGTCCATCGTAAAAGCAACTGCACCGGAACAGCTGGAACCAGGAACCAATCCACATTGAAAGCGATCCACCAGAACTGAACTCCACTCGTAAATGAACTACACCGGAACTTTACTCCAACGGAAAAATTAAAAAAAAAAAAAAAACTATAAAAAAATCTTGAGGAAAATCCACTTCTTTGAAAAGAGAAAAAAAAAACGCCAGCGAAAAAAACTTTCCGTCCGAACACGCGCGTAGGTTAATTCTTTTTAAATAAAATGTTATTTATTCAAATTTAACACAAAACTAATTTTGAAAAGTGTTTGCTTTTCCCTTTCAAATTTAAACAAAATTGATTTTACCGAACTCAAAATTTTGTTTACACATGATTTTTTTTTTAAATCTGAATAATAATGAAGAAAAAAGCAATGTTTTTGAAACATAAAGCATGTTCGAAATACACTTGGAACATTAATATTGTTCATTGAATAGGAAAGTACAAAATAAATATCTGAAATAATTGAAAAAAGAAACAGATTTATGGAAATTGTTACATTTTTAATCTCTGAGTGCAATAAAGAAGTACCTAAAATTAGTTGCAATGTTAATTTTTCATTGCACTAAATGCCAGTGCAAAATCATGTTACGCCTCAAAACTAAAAAAAAAAATGAGAAAATTTCAATGATAAAACAAACTAAAAGGACTAATTGTTTATCTATTCTATAATATTTATTTTGTTAATTTTGTACCAAATAATGAATTTCCAAAATAAAAAAATCATTTGGGTTAACAACCAGACTATGAATTCTAAGATATTTCGAAAAATTAATAAGTTCAAGTGAAAATTAACACCATAAGGGTCATCTGAAGCGTAAAAGCATTTAAAAATTACCCTCTCCGATCCTGCTCAAATTTGGCAGAGCTGTTGATACTATCAAAACATGCAAGAATCCCGAATTTCGTCCAAATCGGACCACCACCTTTATTTTTGTACCTCCCCCAAAAGTCGACTTGGCGATTTTTGAGCAAATCTCCTAGGTTCAAACGGCGATAACTCAGGAATCACACATCTTAGAAGGTCGGTCTTAGACTCAATTTTTAAGGGAATTGGACGTAGAATTCATTTCCGAGATAAACATTTTGATTATTTTTTTTTTCTAGCTATATTGCGCAATTGAAAACATTAAATGGCCGTATCTCAAAACACCCCAACTTATTTTTTTTATTTGATCAAGCCATCGTATTCCCCGGCCAATTTTACATAAGAATCACTAATCAACAAAAATGAATATGTTTCGTTCCAGAGATATCGAATTTTAAAGTTTTGAGTATAAGAGTTTACCTACATTAGCTTCATTCGCCGCATCTGCTAGAAGCACACTTTTTAAATTTTCATTATTTCGTGCACAGTTGAGATGGAATGACCCATAAGCAGTTCTATTGAATCAGGCTTGGTCAATATTTTATAAGAGTCCAGTCATTAAGCAATTTTTAGTGACCGTCGCGGGCTGGATGAAACTTATAACAACTGAAATTACATCTATTTTGGTCGATAAGATAAAAAGAAGAAATGAAGCCGTTGTGAAATCATCTGCCTTTTTCTAAAATAAATTTTGAAATTTTTAAATCAAGAGTAAATTTTGAAAATGCAAAAAAGTGTATTTAGATTTTTCGATAGGTTATTCTTGATTTGAAAATTCCGAAATTATTGTAATTGAGAAGAGTAGAAATTTTCATAAAAGTTTAATATCGAACCAACAATTTTCGAGTTATCCGGAGTAGAAAAATGTGGGCTGATTAGGTTGCTGAAAATATTCTTAATGTTTATGTCCCTCGACTCTGACCAAAGATGGGTTTGCATCAAAAATGATTTTGTTGAAAATACCTCTTTTTTTCAAAAATCTTTTTTTTTTTTTCTAGTTTCTAGAACCAGATATTCTATTACGCAAATAATGCTTTTTAAGTCTTTTAAAATGAATAAAAAAAATCGAAAATTAAATGATACATATTTTGTGGGTTGAATCCAATTCAATAATAAAAAGTAAAAAAAATGATTTTTTTCAGTGTAACTTTTTTTTGAGAATAGTCCTAATCATAACTTTGCCGAAGACACCAAATCGATTATAAAATTCCTCTTCAAAACACAGACCACCCTAATTACAAAAAAAAAATCGTGTCTAAGGGAGCGTTCTTTTGTTATGTAACGCAGTTGGGGTGGTGGGGAGGGTCAGAGGTCATGTTACGCTCCATGCATTTTTTTTTAAATTTTCAAATTCCGATTTGTGCGTTACGTAATAAAATAACGCTAACTATTTGGACAAGGATGCTCAAATTTGAGACATTGAAAGATTTGAAGTTGAATATTTCATATGGAATTGTGGTATTTTTATCAAATAAAATATGGAAGAATTTTTTTATTTTTTTAACATTCGAAATCGATTTAAAAGCTACCCAAAATAAAGTCAGTTTCAAAAATTCAGACTGATTATTGTTAACATTCCAACGCCCAAGGCTCCAAAAAAGTTTGAACGGTAATTTCAACTCGACTGTTTTTCGGGCATAACTCAACCAATCAGAATGTTTCTTTTTTTCCAGTGATTTGTTAGAATGTCTAGATGATCCTAGAACTTTGCAGAACTTAATTCGATCAAATCTGTAATTTTTGCGATCAAAAACATCGCTCCAACTTTTTTTGCGCCTGTAAAAAAAATTCGCCAAAAATTCAGCGGAGGCAGTTGTTTAAAAAAAGTTGGAACGATGTTTTCGGTCGCAGAAATTACAGATTTGTTCAAATCAAGTTCTGCAAAATTTTAGGATCATCTAGACATTCTTACAATCACTGGAAACAAGAATCGTCTCGATTGGTTGAGCAATGCCTGAGAACCAGCGAGTTGAAGTTACCGTTCCAACTTTTTTGGGAGGCTTGGGCGTCCGTGTAAGTTGGACATGCGTTGGGCGTTCCAGTGTTAAATTAAGAAAATAAGTTTTTTTTCACAAAATAATTCTTTAAAGGCTAATTTTCAGCCATCAGTCATCCGATAAAAGAAATTCAAAAAAGAAAATTTTAATTGATTTAACTTAATTGTCAATGGTACCAGTTAAAAAAAAATTAAATATGGTCTATCTATATTTGAGGCATTTCTCGCGAGTTTGTTGATTGACTTCATTGATCTTCACTGAATTGATTAAACTTCACATTAGTAATTTCTAGAGATTGGGTAATCAGATCTTTTTTTGTGATCAGTTTCTTTTTAAACATTTTTATGAATTATAAACTCTCTTCAGAGAAGAAGGCAAAATTGAATGAAGCAAGTGTATCTTATATGAACACTTTGACCCAATCATTCAACTTGAACTAATAGGTATGTTCTTGCCATCTTAGAAAACAATTATGATTCAACACTTATTCCTGCTCAATGAGATTGTTTCATTGATTAAACCCCTAAAAATAACAGCTTCGAAAATTATTCCCAATTTCTCGGAATCAGTTAACCTAGTCAAAAATAGAACTCAACAATCAGCAGCAGCAGCAAACGGGCCCCGAAGATACAATTAACAGCGCGCCCTCACTTTTTAACCAACAACGGTCAAAACGCATAACTAGCCCCCGTGGCCATAGGTACTTTCGGCAGTTTGGAATTCATAAATTCACGTCTCATCATCCACTTCCCCGTGTTCCGAGCAGGGCCACCACTTCTTCTCTGTCGGAACCGTCCAATGAGGGGAAGAACGCGCGTTGAAACAAAGAATTTTAATTTCATTTCACTTTTGCGTCGAGTCACGGTGGAAAATGAATTCCCATAACTCATCATTAGTTTGTATGATTAGGAAGTTTTTATTTTTTTTTAATGGTCTCCGAAGTCAGAATTTTTGGGTGAGTATTAATTTTGTGTGTGTATGTTTCTCTGGCCAACTTCAACACAGGTTCCGCAGGTCAGTCACATTATTTCAGAGGGAGGAAGGTGTACGAATATCGGTCGAGCTAGTTAACCTGACGGTGGGAAACGAAAACCTTAAAGTCTCAACTATTTTTTTCAGGAAAACCTATTTTCACTTCCCAAACCCCCGTAATAGTCCCAAAAACAGACCCCGTCAATGAGAGCCAATTTGTGAATTGTGTGTTTTGTCGGACCCTCTTTCCAGCGAATCCATTAAGAAATCAGAAATCGACATCTCATGCCACCACCGTTGAGATGGGATGCACTTTTTTTTTGAAGGAAACTCGGTAAGAACTTGCAGAAATCGGCAGCGTTTCAGCAATCAATCAGAGGCCGCGCACGCCGCCGCAGCAGAAAGAGAGATGAATTGAGTTTTTGGGAAATGAGATGGAGGGATGATGTTGGAGTTGGGACTGTGATTATGTTGGGCCAACCAACGAGGATCGCATAATATTCCTGGGAGGTTTCGGAGGTTGCAAAAACAAAAAACACACACGCCGCAAAACTAGATGGAAAACAACGTTGGGGTTCGTCGTGTGTGGCAAGTTCTGTGGGGATGGTCACTCCTTGACTTGAACTGGATATGGGCAATAATTTTCTGGGATTGGAGCTGAAATGTCAATGATTTTGAGATCACTTTTTGAAGAAAATGAATGTTTCTTCAATTACAAATTAATATTTATCATTAAATTGAGTTCAATACGATTTGAATGAGATTAAAAGCTAGATTAGAAACATAATTAAATTTTGCTTGAAAATTAAAAAAAGTAATGTTTGTTTTGGGTTTAAAGTAGATCGACGATAACCAAATCAGTGAGGAAAGCAAAAAGACTTGAGATCATCCCAAGCGACGAACCTTTTACAAGAAAAAAAAAAGTTTTCTATTTTGTTTAGCGTGTCAGCCTCCGGTAATCTCAGGGTGGCAATCGGATCACCCAAGCAGACGACGCTTCAAACAAGTCGTGAAACTACTCAAAATCCGTGTATTTTCGGCGTGACCGCGGTCGTGCGGCCTCGGCGGTTGGTGTGGTCAATATTGGTTTTACCCTAGGTCCTGCAGCGCTACCGGCAGTGTACTTTGTTTGCGGGTTTGTTTGTTTCGGTAAAAGTACAGACAGATGCCCCCGGGGCATCTGGTGTTTGTGGAATACCAGAAGTGCTATCTCGAACATGAGCCTATTGACAAACCAACTGTCAAAGCACACGTGACGAACTTAATATGTGGTGTTTGGATAGAAATTAAGACCAAACCCCACACGGAGTGAGTACACAGGAATTAACGAGCGGATCAAAATTGGTCTAGGAATTTTGAAATTGGGAGATTGTTGTGCAAGTTCACATATATTTAATTAAAACTACAAGAAGTTATGAAGCTCGGGATTTTCCAGACAACATTTCTGCTTATGCAAGCGACAGTTATGACAAATTGCATTCTAATGCCACGCTGACCACATCGTAAATCAGCGCAAAGTAGCAACAAGTGTACACTTTTTCAATTAATTAGCAGCTCTCCAACGTCAGCCATCGATCGTCGGCTCCAGTCACCAAGCCCACATTTGCATATCGACTCCGCAGCAACGTGGTTGAATTAATACTAATCAATCCTAGAAACAAACTTGAAATCCTCTGCTTTTTTTTCTGCTGAAAGCGCGCTCAACCATTCAGAGTCAACCGGGAGGAATCCCTGTCGAGAGAGTTGCTCGAAGCGCAAAAGGTTAAAATGCTAATTTGACGAGCGCGGCCCCTGCAGGTCTGGCCGGCTTGGAGGGCTACTCCAGCCGCATTAGAAGCTCTCGAAACGGGTAGTCCTGATATGATGGTGGGTTTGGAGTGATCCCATCTTCACATACTGGGATTTGTTTAACCCTCTATTGTCTATTTTATTGATAACAATTATTTTTTTTAAAGAACTTGTAGGAAATTGGATGGGCATTCTTTGAAATTCTATGAAAGAAAAAACAAGATTTCTAGATTTAAAGAATTGCTCTATGACAAAGATAACACTTAGAATTCTTGATCACTTCGAAATCTAAAAAACTCATAGGATCGAAGCAACCTGTGCGCGGGTTCGGACGTTCAAAATTTTTCTCGCTGTCAATTTGTGAAAAAAAATCTAGAACTTGAGAACAAAAGTGTGGTGTAGTGGAATTTGAAGGCAAATTACGGGATGGTGCCATTGAAAATACGGTTTCCACGATTCGTCGGGGCGATTGCTACCCCAGAAGGTGACGGGAACTGCGAGCTCTCATCAATACCAGCGAGCTGTTGGATTTGGAACAAGGATCGATTTCTAAAGAAGGCTTGCAGCAGCACATCAACACCCCAGCAGTATCCGTTCAGGCGAGATCTGTTTCTATGCTGGAAGCTGGAAGACTCGTGGCGAATCGGTCGGGATGGACCAACCCGTGAAGTTTTTCTTATTTGGTGAGATCTTTCCTATATAAATATCAAAATACTCTTTCACTTATACTAACATTCATTCAGATCAATAAAGACAAACCACGCCAATTTAACTATATACGCGGTAGGGTGTTCCCTTGGTCGTTCGCTGTGAGTTGTAGATTGCCTGCTTCTCTAATGAAGGTTCGACTAGGGGGGCATGCTTATTAATTTCTCGTCGCTCCATACCCTCAGTGACGTGATGGGAGCAAGGGAGTCTATGCGAAGTGTCCCTACACCCGCTACAAATTTCCGGCGCTTCGGGAGGGAAGCGGGAAACCATTTTGATCTATGCGCCGGTATTTGTAGCATTAAAATTCGTGCAAAAAAACTTATGCACGTGGGTGTACAGATTACGGAGTAAAAGATGATCGAATTGTTCACCTAGCGCTCACATGTGTTTCGGGACCAAGTTGCCTGCGGGTATGGGGATCATACATACATACATACATACATACTTCGAAATCTAAAAAACTCATAATAATTTATTTTAAAATCAATTGCATGGACATAACTTTGCGTAACAATTGTCAAAACTATGTTATTAGTTGATTCGTTACATCAAGTCAATGCCAAAAACTATTCAAAAATAAAATCAAATGACTGTACTTAATATGTGAAATAATTCATTGAAACTTTTCTAAATTATTTTTAGCATTGAAATTCTAATCAGAACCGTATTGTATATCTTATTTTTATCAACTGTGGTAGATTTTCTAACTGTAAAAATTGATCGCGGTGAATACTATTCTACCACAGTTTTTTGTGTGATCAATGTGGTAGATGATTTGATAGATTTTTGACAGTTCGTGATCTAACACGGATCTACCAAAATCAGTATAACAATACGGCTCAGTGTTGTAAATGAGTGACTGAAAAAAAAACTATCATTTGATGATCCTTGCACCAAAGAATCAGAGGGTATAGCGACTGTGTCACTATAGCTAGTGAGTTCTCCTCTTTTATTGCGTTGGAACCAGCGAGAGCATTCTCTTTCTTTCATGCCTTCTTTTTGTCCACGTTCTCGCAGACTCGCCAAAGATTCTTTCATTTTCTCAGAACACCGCAATGAATTAACGTGAGAGGGGCTTTTGTGGCTGCGCTCTGTCCCAGTCACGACGTTTAAGCAGGATTCTAGCAGAGTTCTAACAGAGCTGGATATTCTTACAGAAATGTTCCACCGTTCTAGCAGGATTCTTGCGGGCTGGTTCTGCTAGAATATTTCGTGACTGGGGTTGATGGGGTATGATTGTGAATGCGGAAATGATAGAGAAAAAGAGTATGTCATACGGGATTGTGTAAACACGAGATAGAGACCGACTATAGTTGAGAATTTCGCGCAGCAAGAAAAAATTGTAAATTGGGAGAATGGAATATAATTACAAAACTGATAGAGAATTTTCTCAGCTTTTCGAATACAGCATTTTCGCATTTTCGAATTCAAAATTTCAGTTTTTTATCGCGTATTTTTTTTCAGTCATATGATCGCGATTTTTTCATACATTTCGAATGAAATAACAACATTTTTTGAAAATACTCAAAATTTCCACAAAACTACGTGTTTTCAAAAAAATACTCCAAAATTTAGTTTTGTCACAATTTTGATGTCAAATGATCGTTTTTTTTTCAAACATTTCCAATGTAGTGAAATTTTGTTTGAAAATACTCAACATTTTCTCAAAACTACGTTTTTTTTTAAAAAATACTCAACATTTCAGTCTTTTAACATAAGGCATCAAACAATCGATTTTTTTCATACATTTCGAATGCATGAACATTTTTTTAAATAATATTTTTTTTACAAACTTCGTATTTTTGAAATCAAACACAAAATTTCAGTTTTTCCCAATATGAACAGGTTTTTTTTTCATATATTTCGAATGTAATTTCATTTTTTCAATGAAAATACTCAAAATTTTCACATAACTACGCATTTTCGAAAAAAAATTCAATGATCGGGATCGGATATCAAATGATCGAGAATTTTTCATTCATTTCCAATGTACAGACAACATTTTTTGAAAATATCGAACGTTTTCACAAAACTACGTTTTTTCGAAAAAAAATTGTCAATATTTGAGATTTTCATAAAACTGAAAATTTTGAGTCTTTTCTGGAAAATACGTAGTTTTGTGAAATTTTTTAGTATTTTCTAAAGATGTTGTTATAACATTCAAAATGTATGAAAAATTCCGATCGTTTGATACCCATATTGTTAAAAATTTAAATTTTAAGTATTTTTTTAAAGAAAATACGTAGTTTTGTGAAAATGTTGAGTATTTTCTAAAAATGTTTTTGTAACATTCGAAATGTATGAAAAAAAAACCGATCATTTAATACCCATATTGTGAAAAACTTAAATTTTGTGTGTTTTTTCGAAAATACGAAGTTTTGTGAAAATTTTGAGTACTTTCAAAAAAGTTGTTATCACATTTGAAATTTATGAATAATTACCAATCGTTTGATACCCATATTGTAAAAATATAAATTTTGAGTATTTTTTTTTCGAAAATACGTAGTTTTGGGAAAATTTGAGTATTTTCTAAAGATATTGTTATTACATTCAAAATGCATGAATAAATCCCTATCATTTGGTACCCATATTGTGAAAAACTGAAATTTTTAGTATTTTTAAAAAAATACGTAGTATCGTGAATGATTTTGAGTATTTTCAAAAATGTTGTCATTACATTCGAAATGTATGACAAAAATCCCGAATATTTGATACCCATATTGCAATAACAATAATTTGTATTTTTTCGAGAAACATTGCATTTTCAAAATACAGAAAAATACGAGGCATAACTGTATGTTAGCCTGTCCCATTTTGAGGTCATGTCGAGGAATTTCAGGTGCTCACTTCTTAAATGATAGATTATGATGTTAGGAACAATGTTTTCTTAGACAAGAAAAAATAATAAAATACTTTCTCGCACCCCCTAGTCGATTTACTGAAAAAAGTCACTTTTTTGAACAAATTTTCTAAAATCGCTTGGAATCAATACAAAAACTGTTTCGATCAGGTGTGTATTATCTTCAAACGATAGGTTTTTGTCCATAGATTAAGATGCACTATCAATATTGGACGAAAATTTAAGTTTTTGGACTCTCCCTGGCGGATTTGTGTCGAAAAAATTGCATTTTTTCGAAACTTTTTTCAGAAATGTTCATTTAATTTAGGGTAGCCTATTTTTCCCAGTGAAACCAATACATGCAGCTTGTAGGAAATTTCATGGCGAACATTTTTCCCTCTGAGAAAATGCAATTTCGACACTCCAGAGCCGAGATATTTGAGTTTTAGTGAGGAAAAAAGAGTCAATTTTCAAAATTTCTCAGAATTCAGAAGCAAGGCCTACTAATTACACGATGTAGCAAGCATATGTCTCAAAGGTCAGGGTATGCTTTTTATAGTAATTTTGGCCGCTGAATCCGAATCTGAAATCAAATTTCGTGCAAACAGTGATGTTTTGGAGCTACACCCTTTTGGAATGTTATTTGCGTGTTTAAGAGGCAGTTTTTGTAAAAATTGCTAGGTTTGTTCTAGAGGTCGTATCAAGGTGCTCCGATTTGGATGAAACTTTCAGCGTTTGTTTGTCTATACATGAGATGAACTCATGCCAAATATGAACCCTCTAAGACAAAGGGAAGTGGGGTAAAACGGGCATTGAAGTTTGAATTTTCCGAGGATTTCGAATATGACAAAAGTGAGACTAAAAAGTGCTGCTATGGATGCCTACAGGACAATAACTAACGTTGTAAAATGTTTGTTATAGAAAAATCGAAAAACTATGAGAAAAACTGCGATTGGCCAAAAAAGTTATCACCGTAGGCTTATAGTCCATGAAATTCCCTAACTTGAACTAAAAGAGTATGGGTGTTGGAGGCTGTTGCAAAAATATATTGAGGTTTAAAAAAAAAACAATTTTTAACAGTAATTTGCAAAAGCTATGAGAAAAAGTTAAACCAGTCTTGGATGTTTATGGCTCATTTTGAAGTGCTTCAAAAGACCATTCAAATGCATCTAAGATAGTTGGAATTGATGAAGTTTTACTTAAATGCGAGCAATTTTAAGATTTTTTATGTTTTTTGGACCTCAATCTTCAATGCCCGTTTTACCCCACTTCCCTTTGTCTTAGAGGGCTCATATTAGGTTTTACGCCGACTCGATTTGGAGGTTAGAAAGGAGTGCACTGTTTACATGGACTTTGCACAGTTCGATGCGGTCATCGATTTTGTTCGGGGAAATTCGTCGACAATCGACGAAGACCATGTAAACAGTGCACACGAGCTGTCAAATGACGTCACGGTGTAAAACCTAATTTGGCATGAGTTCATCTCATGTATAGACAAACAAACGCTGAAAGTTTCATCCAAATTGGAGCACCTTGATACGACCTCTAGAACAAACCAAGCAATATTTACAAAAACTGCCTCTTAAACACGCAAATAACATTCCAAAAGGGTGTAGCTCCAAAACATCACTGTTTGCACGAAATTTGATTTCAGATTCGGATTCAGCGACCAAAATTACTATAAAAAGCATACCCTGACCTTTGAGACATATGCTTGCTACATCGTGTAATTAGTAGGCCTTGCTTCTGAATTCTGAGAAATTTTGAAAATTGACACTTTTTTCCTCACTAAAACTCAAATATCTCGGCTCTGGAGTGTCGAAATTGCATTTTCTCAGAGGGAAAAATGTTCGCCATGAAATTTCCTACAAGCTGCATGTATTGATTTCACTGGGAAAAATAGGCTACCCTAAATTAAATGAACATTTCTGAAAAAAGTTTCGAAAAAATGCGATTTTTTCGACACAAATCCGCCTGGGAGAGTCCAAAAACTTAAATTTTCGTCCAATATTGATAGTGCATCTTAATCTATGGACAAAAACCTATCGTTTGAAGATAATACACACCTGATCGAAACAGTTTTTGTATTGATTCCAAGCGATTTTAGAAAATTTGTTCAAAAAAGTGACTTTTTTCAGTAAATCGACTAGGGGGTGCGAGAAAGTATTTTATTATTTTTTCTTGTCTAAGAAAACATTGTTCCTAACATCATAATCTATCATTTAAGAAGTGAGCACCTGAAATTCCTCGACATGACCTCAAAATGGGACAGGCTACTGTATGTATATTTTTTTCAAAGATGGACAAGCATGGACACTATTTCTTTAAATAAAAAAAGATCAAAATTTTATAAAAATATTTTTCGAGTTAAAAATTAATTTTACAGCTAAAAATTATGTTTTGATTTTTTGTGTGCATTTTCGATACATTTCCAAAACGAAGGTAAAACGAAAAGTTCAAATGTTGGTACTTTTTGACGTATTAAAAATGAAAAAAAAAGAAATAGAAGGGAGTAAAGTTTGTCAAAATCGATTGTTTTGTGATAAAAAATATTTAAAAAATAAGTAATTTTGATTTTCGAATGTTTCTTTAGAACTATTTTATAGACAGCCCTTAAATTTGTTTGGAGAATTGTATGAAGAAACTTATAATACAAAATGGCTTAATTGGACATAAGGCATAAATACTATAAAACAGCCGATTTGCGAAATTTTAGAGAATTGCTCCTACGTCTCCATACAATTTTGTTTTGCGGACTGAACATACAAAATGGACATGTGAATATTAAATAATCTGTATCTTAAGAAGGGATCTTCTTATCAATTTGGTGTTCTCAACAAAGTTGTAGGTTATGATTACAACTTTTTAGAAAAAAAAACTGATGCATGAAAAATAAGTTTTCCAATTTCACGATTTGATTTTTTATTACTAAAAAGTTGAATTAGCAAAATATAGTTTTTTGAAGTACTTTTATTTTCAATTTTATTGTTTGACTTTGTTGATCGGATTGTTTTTTATGTCATCTCATACAGTAGATTCCACGAACTTATCAAACTTTTTCAGTCAGGGTCTGCGGAGGGTTACTGGCAAAAAAGCAGATATTTGAATTGTAAATAAAAATTGATATGTTTGTTTTCTAATTCAAATGAGTAAAAACCACAGCGCTGGCCGTGCCGCCAAATACCATTCATTCCATCGTGCTAAAGATATGCAAAGTTTGCCCTGTTTGCTTGCTATCCCGAGAGGGAGTTCCAGCATCAACAGATTCGACTGGCATTCGTCGCAGTTACAGGCAAGAGGGGGTTCCTAAGGTCAAATCTTTCAATACGCTTGTTTATGCAAATCGTGCACTTAAGACAAATGGCTGTCAATATAAGGTTTGAAGTTTTTGCGGTTTCTCGGATGTCGCACCGTCGTACAGGTGCGAGAAAACGGCCAACGGCAATAGTGTTGCTGCTATTGTTGTTCGAACTCTTCTAGACATTATGGAGACGGCGGTGCTGGATATGATGTTTTTGTTGTTGCTGTAAGGTTGAACAACAACAACAACCGTGACGATGCCAATTACACTTGGCCGCAAGAGCGCGCAATAAGCTATCTCGAGTACGACGATTGACGCAAGTGTGCCTGGCAGGCAAGCCTACGTCGTCAAACGAACAGGTTAAGAGTGGAATATTCCGAGTAATGGCAGATCAATGCAGATACAGGTGCCAATGGAACATTTGACTGACCAATCAACACTTGCAGCGGATAACTCAGGTCGAAGCAAGAATGTTTTGGTGTCACAGAAACCACCAACTCGCATAATGCAACCCAAATGCCACAAAAAAATTTATTATCACATATCTGTTTGCTTGAGTAATTCATAATATAATATCTACAAGCAATCAATTATCATTTTTTTCCTTTATTTAAAAAGCAATTGAAATCCTCAACCGGAGATTCCTTGAGCTAAACCGGCAAAACTGTCGTGATGATCTCACCCCGAAGCTCTTCAGAAACCTGTCGGCGGCAATATGACTGGCATGGCATCATGGCACTTGAAGTCACACTAGCTAACATGTGGCCCGTCCTGCATGGCAGCGTGCCTCGAGTCAGAGGTTAAAATTTTCGCCAGACAGCTTGACTCCTTCATTGTTTGGAAAGAGGCCCCTAGACAGCCGTTGATTATTATCCGTCGGCTTTCATGAATGCTACATACTGTCGGAGACTTTTTTCTCGTTGCCCGTAATTTGAGATCCATCAATGCACGGGAATTCCTGACCTGTTTCTTCGCTATCTTGACTGGATGGTGTTTTCTTGGGAATTTTCTGCGTGGTTGTTTAGACGAAAAGAGGCCTTTCCTAGGAACTCCCGCCGTCGGATAGATTCCACTGGTTGCCATATGTACCGAAGATCGGCTGCTGCTCGATGGGCTCTTCTGCGCTCTGATCAGCACTCTTGAGGCCTGGTGGCTTGCGTTGAATCCTTCTTCTGGAGAGGCGTGAAGAAGTTTTTTATAGGAAAAACAAACAACTTGGAGTGAGTGAGCTTTAGTGGTCATGTTGAGCGCGAGAGTGATTGATGAAATTACCCAACGAACGCTCGAACGGCAAGAATGAGGACGCGCTGTTGAAGTTTCGAGGAATTCCTGGAATTTCTGCAGCGCGCTGAATTAACACTTTGTAGAAACAAAGCGCTCACGGCGAGGCACTTGATTAGTCGATTGGGCAAACAATCTTGGATGATCATAACCGTTTTCAGCTCCGGTGAAGTGCTCTTGACGAGGCTGGAAGTCCATTCAGAATGGGGATGAGATGCGAATCAGCTTGGAGACGGCACGTCTGCAGCAGAATCGTCGTCATCGTCAGCGTTTGCAAGCTTCAAGTAACTTTTTAGAAGTTTGAAATAAATCCAGTAAATTCAACATCGTCTAGCCATCAATTTTATTAGCAATTGATTTCAGACTAGAGTTCATTTAATTTGTTGTTAATGTGAGTTCGCTTATCTCGAATTTGATGTAAATGCCATTTACTAAATGCGGTCCAGACTCGATTATCCAAAGCTACGATAATTCGAAGATCATCTGAAGTTCAAGTACCGTAAACTGGGGTGACTTTGATAGCTCGGGGTGACTTTGATAGGTTTTTCAAATGCCCGTCAAATTGATATCTAATCATTTTTGAGAATTTTGAGTATGTAGGCATACTAGGATAGCTTATTATCGAACATATACCGTAAAACGGGGTGACTTTGATAGCCGGGGTGACTTTGATAGGTTTGCGATTTTTCCGCAAAATGTAGAGTACAATTAAAATAAGTACGTAATTGTTTAGAATCATACTGACCATGGTAGAGAAGTGTTCAAAATACCTCAAAAAGAACTTTTCATAAAATTTTGAAAAGTTTAAAAAGTTAGTTACCTATAGTTAAGAAAATGTTGATGAAAGTCATTTTTTAAACTTCTCAAAGTGTCATGATTTTCTCAATGAACATGATTTTGAATCGGAAAACGGAATACATTTTCTGATTCTCTGGACAATTTTCCACTAGGAGAAGGTTAAATGAGTTTGTAAATAATAGATAATATGTGTTTTTGAAACACAATTAAAAAAAATCTTCAAATTTATAGGCAATTTCGGTTGAACACATTTCATGTAAAATGTGAAAACTTGTGATTCGTGCTTCGAATTTAGTATAAAATTCAATATAAATCGATAATTTTATAAACAAAACTAGTTTCAACAAATTTCAAAACTGTATTTTTTTTTTCAAATTGGGGTGTTTTATTACCTGCTCCAAACCAAATGAACATTCTCATTATTTTTCACCACCAAATCAACCCCCAACTTGGATTATTTTGGAGCTTCCCGGATGATTTTGGAGCATTTTTGGGGTCATTACAAAACTCAACGACTCAAAATAGGACAATGAAAAAATGATTAGATTATCCAGAATTACTTTTTTTAAGTTTGTTCAAATATTACGTCCAGAGATTTTAGGGATTTCAGACCCCCCCCCCCCTCCCCCCTGTCACGCACTTTTCCTAAACTTTAACATGGGCTCTCACAAACCTCAGACCCCCCCCCCCTCCCCCTATTCATTGACGTAATTTTTGAACGAACCCTTTCAAGACTTCGGATAATCAAGACCGGACTGTATTACGATTTTGTGCAGTATTTACAGTAAAAGAAAATTTGTTTTGAACTATGTTGTAGAATCAACTTCTTCAATCTGACTTTTTTTAATGATCATTCCATGGGCAGGAATGTTGAAAACAGTGAATATATTTGGATGGAGTATTAAAGTATATATCTTAAATATATATGGTTTGTAATTATCTGGCCAATGGATATTTGTTTTTTGATATCTTATCATAAATTTAGTTTAAAGGCTTTAAAACATAATTTAAACTTGTATGTTGATTAGTTTTGATAGGTTTGTTTAAATTTCAATCAAGTGAAACATGGCTTTCAAATACATATCTTGAAAATATACAACAAGAAGAGTTTTCTTACAAAAAACACTCTTTAAATCCTTTTTCAGTAACGAAGGCAAACAAAATGTGACAATCAGCTATGCAGATTAGATGTTATGCCCTTGGGATAATTTTCCATGTTGGATATCGTGTTTTTACAATTTTATTTTTTTAAGTGTTTTTATTGTGCATGAAATGTATTGATTTGCTTGTTTAATATTAGCTGAGATATTTGGGTTGTTGCGTAAACAAAAATGATGTATTCTTCTAGAATTCATGAAATGTTTATTGATTTCTTTTTTCACTGATATTTTAAAGGTTTTTGAATAAAACTCGCATTTTTGCTTGAAACTTACTTGTTTTTTTAATCTCGAACCCAACATTAAAATAATGTGATTGTAAAAAAAGTTCAATTATGTAGCAATTCTTCAGAAAAAAAAAGTTATTCTTGCGGTGGCTATGCTCCATTAAAACAAATAAAACCTTTCGGATTTTTAGATTTAAAACATATTGTTTTACTGTTGATATTGCGTGTCCTATTTTTTTTTAATTATTAAGGCTGGTTCAAATTTTATTTAAAGTTTTTGTCACCTCCCTTCAAAGTTGGCCCGAAAAATCAGGGGGCAAAAAAAATTTGTTTCAAGAAACTTCAATGGAAATTTAAATGAAATCAGCCTAAATTGATTTAAAATGCATTCCCCTGTGTTAAAAATCATTTTTGCAATTCCGTCGTGAAACTACTTAATTTTCCTGTCATTCTTGGACGACGAAACAAACTCGGTGAACCTCGTTGGATAAATGTACGAGTCGTGCTGAAATAATCCTCTTTTTGCAACTTGTTGCATAAACTACAATTTTCGCATGTTTGGGTTGATTTTGTTTTTTTTTTTAAACTTTCGATGTTAAGTATCGCAAAAAGTTTTTTTTTCGCATTTTTTTTTGTTTTCGTCAAATCTTACATTTTTTGAAAACTAATGATTGCAAAACAACTGAACTAGTGTAAAATGCATTTTAAAACACTTTTTGCATTCAAATGTTGAGACTATGGCTTGTTATTTCATGTCTCATATTTTTTTATGTTTTTGCAAAAAAATATTTACATCGGCCTAAAGGTCAAATATTTTAACGTGATTTTCTAGAAACGTCAAAATATCTTTAGCTATTTCTGGGCTATTTATTCAGAAACATCATTGAAAGTCATTTATTTAAGATATATGACATTATTTATGTTCTTAAAAGTGCTGTTTCTTGAAACCTACATAAACGACGATTTTTATTTAATGCTCAGTATTTAGTAATTTTTTTTTTTTTTTCAGAGGGATCGAAGCAATCTGTGCCTGTGGTCGGACGCATTTTTCGTTTGCTGTCATTTTCGACCTTGCGATAATTTTTAAATTTTATTTAAAATGAGTGAAATAAGTTAAAATACGAAGTTCTCGATACTTCTCGGGTGCCAGTCATTTACAGTGGAAGTGGTGGAACCAATTTGGAAGCTTTTTCAAATGGAACTTGAGAAATTTGGCCCTACGACAACGGAACAAGAAAGGCAGGCCGCAGGAACAACAATTGCGAAGTGGCCATTAACTCAAGCGTTCCTGTGGGTCAAGTTCCTGCAACATAACATCCAGGACGGCGTTGGGGACGTGTTTGATGGCTGATCCTTACCGACAACAACGTCAATCAAGAATAACTGACGAAGGTAGGGGTGATGATCATCGTCCAAGCACTTCAAAGTCGTGTGGTGCTTGCTGTATATCGTGCTGGATCAGGTCTACTGCCGGAAGTTCTGCTGATCAAGGCAGATTCAAGACAAGAACTCAAGAAATCTAAAGATTCATGTGGAACGTGGCGAAACGATTGGAGTGAAGCTGTTTTTGAAGATTGCGTGTTTTTGGTGAGAGCTTTCCATTATTTTTTTCAAATAACCCTTTCATCAATTCTAACATTCATACATTCCAATGAAGACAACTACGCCATTTTACTATATACGTGGTAGGGTGTTCCCTTGGTCGTTCGCTGTGAGTTGTGGATTGCCTGCTTCTCTAATGAAGGTTCGACTGAGGGGGCATGCTTATTAATTTCTCGTCGCTCCATACCCTCAGTGACGTGATGGGAGCAAGGGCGTCTATGCGAAGTGTCCCTACACCCGCTACAAATTTCCGGCGCTTGGGGAGGGAAGAGGGAACCCATTTTGATCTATGCGCCGGTATTTGTAGCACTAAAATTCGTGCAAAAAAACTTATGCACGTGGGTGTACAGATTGCGGAGTAAAAGATGATCGAATTGTTCACCTAGCGCTCACATGTGTTCCAGGACCAAGTTGCCTGCGGGTATGGGGATCATACATACATACATACATAGTATTTAGTAATTTTTTTTTCAGGATTTTAAGAAGAATATTGTTAGTATAAATATGTGCGGGCATTTTCTTAGTGGGGTAGGTAATTTACTTTAACTTGACAATACCAAGACTAAGCCACTGACCTGCATCAATGCTCAAATTTGACGAGTTATTCAAATTTCTGCTCTTAAAACAAATAAATGGCTGTAATATGATTAAGGTTAATGGCGTATAAATCAATTTTTAGTGCAAAATTTATTTGACCCACAGTCATTAACATTTGTTTGCAAGATCTTTTTTCAGCATGCACTTTCAAATAATGCGTTCCACATAATTCTGAGCAGAATGACTCAGATTTTTTTCAGCACGAACTTGCAATAAATGTAATTGAGCAATGATCTGAAGCACAGCTTTAGCGGTTGGTGGCAACTGGACATGGCTCTGGGTCAGGAACGCCGACGATGAAATCCGAGCTCCCCCGCGGTTGTTGTCATCTGGTTTAATATGCACATATTTTCGCGATACCAATTAAAAGTTTAATAGGTTGGTTCAGTTCTTTTTTTTTGTTCTCCTTTGCCTCGTATAATTGCAGTTCTAATCTCGGTCAGAACACTTAAGAAATAATCAATTCTCCTCGAACCGGCGGTCTATCCTCGCACGTGTAATTAACTCATTTACGAGGTGTGCATAACTGTGTGTTGTGATTGGGACGCACGGGGTAGCGGCTAAAAATAGTCTATATTTAAAATTCCTCCCAGCAAAACGGTGATTAAACGGCGAAAAGTAGAACCGCTACTAAAGAGACAGAACTTGAAGAAGGGTTCGTTGCGAACCGTGCGAAGGGAAGTTGCAAATTGCAGCTTGCACACCTCGTGTGTCGTGGACTATCCTGCGACTAACATTGAATCAGTGGAGGAACGAGGGGGGAGGGAGCTGAGGTTAGTTGGTGTTAATAAAGTTACTTTTCCAAGAAAATGACAAGACTTGCGGTTTATTTTTGTTGCTCCCTCTGTCATTTGCCTCGTGTGGTCACACACTTGTGTGATTAGAACGGGTTCGAGTGGCGATAGTTGTACCGACTAACTAAAGTAGCAATCGACAACAGCGGCGAAACTGGATTACCATCGGAGACTGTTTGTCAGAGCTCCTAGCATGATCAGCCTCCATCGTCATCAGGCGAATCGGCTCGCGCGTTACATCGCACCTTAAGGACTGTAAGAGGGGGTGCAATTGAACCTCATCATATCTTTGAAAATTGGTTCCAAGCCCTTTCTTCCATATTTCTTCATCAGAATCTTACCATATAAGGATTTCTCTAAAAACTTCATACCTATTGATAAGAAAAGCGCTGCTGGTGGTCAAAATCAAGATTTTGTAAAATATTCCAAGGGTTCAAACTTACTCTCCACCACGGTATACACACACGAGGCAAAGCCCCGTACATACGTGTTGGAAGCAGTTCCACTAGCATTAGGTATTAAATTATGGTAAACATAGTGTTTGGCCCGGTTAATTGTAACACGTAAGTAATGATGATTGCAGGCTCGGTTGATTGGGTACCTTCCGCGCTCCCGAAGTCGCGGTTCGGAATATTCTAATCTGGCCAGTCGGCTTGAGGCTGTTTTCGAACAACCGTATTTAGAGGTGGTTTGCATTTTGTGCAGTTGTCTAATTAAAATGGTATCGGGTGATTTTTTCCACAATTCTATTTGATAAAAGCAAAGAAAGCTAAATCGTTGACAATCTGAACATAACATCAAATTATTTAACGTTTTCAGCCATGCAAGAATGCCTAAAGAAATCGAAACAAAAGCGAAACAATAAACTTAGATGCCTCTGCTCCTAAAAGCTCTCAACAAATCTTCGTTGTCTTATCGCAGGTTCGTTTGTTAATATGTTACAATTAATCCCACGAAAAGGTGTGCTAGGCATGGCGATTTGTGTGGGAATTCCCACCCCAATTTGTGACTCATTCTCGTGTTTTGAGAAAGCTCGTTTTGAGAAAATGGACCATTTCAGGTATGACTCACCCGTTGTTCTAGCCTTCGAGAATGGAAAGAAGGGCGGGCTTTATCTGTATCAGATGCGTTTTATGAGTTCTAATTTATTCTGAATGGAGAGGAAATCTAGTGAGTCACGAATGTGATATTTTTAAACAGCTGTTTGATCTGCTCGTAATCTGTTCAGTTTTGTTATACTGCAATACTGGTGTATAATATTTTTAAAGATGTGTCAAGAAAATAGATAAAAATATTATATTTTTGATCATACATATTTAAGGATGGTTTTTTTTTCAAAAAAGTTAAAATTAATATTTTTTGGATTTTGTTAGGTTGATACCTTATACTTAAATAACTAAGATTCTAAGATCTAAAAGGAATTATTGTTTTTTTGAGCCAATTTTTTCATAGTTTTTGTTTATTTGCATTTAATAAACCTTCTGTTACTAAGCAGTAAATTAAAAAGAAATAGTTGGAAGGAACCCCAATCTCTATGAACCAGCCAATCACACAAAATGTCAAATCGTTTTTTCGGTGAATAAAATGAATTGAATGTTAGAAGTACTCCGTATGTCTCTATTCATAATAATTTTACCATGAACTGCTACGTTCGAATTAATGGTTTAAGGGTTTTGGGATAAACTTACTAAACTCTTTTAGACTCACTTGTTACTTGGATTGAAATCCCAACAATTTCCACGTGAACTATCCTAATATTCAGCCAAGTCATAAGTTGCCTCATCCGATTTGCTTCAACTTTTTTAGACATTAGTGCCCCAAAACTGTACATTTAGGTTTTATGGTGACTTTTTTTTAGTTGTTCTCTAACATTCAGTAATTTTTTTTAAATTTTTTTATTGGTTGTACTTTGTTCATCGATTCCTTAGGTCCAAATAAGCCATTTTGCATAATTGATTTTTCCATACAAGTGTTCAAACAAATTTGGGGGCTGTGCATATAAAAATGCTATGTAAATATTTAATAATCTGCATGTCGTTATGCTGCTCGTAAAGCTATTTCTTAACCCCATTTCTTGGGAGTACTGGCCCATAGGGTATGACGGATGTTTTGTTTTTCACCAAGTTATATTTTTTTAAATAGGTATTGATGGAAAGTATCGAAATTTTCCCCGAATATTTTAGATATAAAGTTGAATTTGGAATCTAGAAGAACTTACGTGTATTTCAACCGATTTTAGCTCTCTTGAGCGCAAATTAAAGGTGATTAGTTTAAAAAATAGCGTCGAGTTCGAAAAATCTACCCTAAAGTTTTAAAAAGTCGTTTGAAACTTTAAAATACCGTTTTTGAAGGTTGAAATGAGGAGGAGGAGTTCATTAACAGGATTCCGAATTTATTTTATTTTTCAAATAAAGTGTTTCGAAGCGCCACGCGCAAAAACGAGAAAAATCTGCGTTTTTAAAAGGTCCAATAATCATTTTTTTTTGTTTTTTTTGATAATCCTGACACAAGACGGGTTCAAAACACCCCAAATGCTAATAATCAAAATTTTGTTTATTGGACCGATTCTTCGGCTCCTTTTCAAAAAATTCCCAAGTTTATTTCAGCGTTTTGGCTGTAGTGGCACAATTAAAGAAGAAACCCCCAATGTTATTACATATTTGAAAAGATAATTGATTTTCCAACATAGAAATGACATGCATAATGAACAATATTATACCTGTGCTTTTCCTGAAATGAAAATGTAGCGTGACGGGAAAACATCGTAAAACTGGAATTTTAAAAGGCACACCAAAAAAATCGACACAGTTTTGCCAGATTGATTTTTTTAAACTTTTGCTCTTCTACACATTATTACAAATTGAAAAACGAATCTTTTGCTCCTTGAACTGAAAGATTTGGTTGAGATTTGAGTTTTTGCCAGCCATTTCTTTTCGTGACGGGACAACGAAAGGAGCAGATTTATGAAAAAACTCCTCTCCCATTCAATGACTTGCAGACCTTATTTGGTCAATATTTTTGGCATTTCAGATAAGAAAACGCATTTAAAGCACATTGCAATTATTAGATCATAATTAAAATGAAATTTTTCATATAAAAAATCACATTGAAAATTGAAAAAAGTGACATTTTGGTGTAGCTTCGCTAAGAATCGGTCATTGGACCTTTTAAAATCTCTAAAAATTTACTTTTTTACTGAAACTAAGTTAACATTAAAATTTAAACGATGTCCTATGCTTATTTTGATTAATTTATTTTCGGAGTTTTAAAGACGCAACCATTCGGTCCACAATTTTTAATCGCTGATATCTTGGAAACTATTGATCTGAGTTTAAAAATATAGAGTATAACATTTGTGAGAACATTCAACGTATTGAAAATTATTGCGGATTTTTAAAATTATGGCTCGCATTTTAAATTGGCTAAATAATTAAATTAAAACAACGCTTTAAAGCTAAACGAAACGAAAAAGATGTTTTCGGTGTTGCAAAAAATATTGCCTACTCTTTAGGCAGCACATTTGTTTCCCAGTTTTTATTATATTGATGAAAACTCAATAATTTTCCTATAACATTGCAACAAAATCGAAAAAAATGGATTTTTTTTTTTTAAATCAAAAATCTTTATTGGTCGCAGAAGTCAAATGGTTCAAAGTTCAATAAAATAATCAAAGTTTTAAGATATCCTGAAAGATTTTTGCTGGATACAAAAAAGGGGGAAGTCATCCCACTCAGAAAATCGAAAAAAAAAACAAAAATATATTGCTTAGCTTAGCTACATACAAACCAGTTCCGTTAGGGTGATCATACTTGACCTTCCACCGTTCATTGCAGGTTAGAAGACTTGAAGAAAACATTTCAGATCCAAATGATCTTCACATTACTTTCAGGGACTGTGATAGGCAAGAAACAACACGGACATCATGATACTTTTTTTTGTTCGAATTACAAATTTTACAAAATTTTATTTCTCGCTCAATGTTCGACCATTTATTTTAATAAATACTTTTTTCCTTCAGACACAGGTACTAGTATATTACACAAATTTACAAAGAAGATGGTTGGAAACCCTTAAAAATAATCAAAACAGCATAGCATTTTCTCTGACCGTGGGGGGAAGGGGGTTTGTTCGTTCGTAATTTTACTTTGTTCTGCATAACTGTAACTGTAACGACTATACTCAAGCGCGTGTTGATGCCCTCTAACGTGTACTAAATAAATAAAAAAAAACACATAATGCTCCAACAAATATTGTTCGTTTACATTATAAAACAATCTGGCGGGGGTGGTGTTTGTGTGGGTGAGCTGTGTTTGTTTGCTTTTGACGAGGGTGGGGTAGGGATTTCTTTTGCTTTCTTTTTACACAGGATTCTTAGGCGGTAGTTAAATATATTAGCTAGACGTTTAAATTAGGAGTTTTTTGTTTTCTCTTTTTCGTATGTACAAAACAGGATGCTGGTTCGCTAGTGTTTGCTGTCTCGCTCTCTTAGGTATAAAATACACTGATCGTTTTACTTTGTACACACAATGCGTTGCGTCGTGTTCGCTGCTTAAGTGAGTGCTCCTAAACTGTGCTTAGGGTGTGCCTAACAACAACAACAAGTCCCTAACCATTTCTCGCTTGAAGGTTCAAAAAATTTACATGACATTTGGAGCGCGGAGTCCTAGCTCCGCACTCTCGCTCTTAGTACGTTTCGTAACATGTGCTGCGGCCCGGCCGATTCACCGTCGATGCTTGTCGTCCGTCGGTATCTTCTTTAAGAGGATACCACACTCGGTTGATCGCTCGATCGTAAGTGCTATTTGCACTGCTGTACAAGGGAGGGGGTTTTTGTGGGAGTGTGGGGTTCAACGGCACCCGCAACCGACCACGGTCATGTCCTGGTAGTTTTTGAGCACGACCTTGTTCTGCTCGTTCAGGTAGAGCATCGAGATGGAGGACAGCTGGGTCGGGACGCAGCAGGCCTTCGGCGCGTAGCTCGGACTGATCGAGTTGACCAGCGTTTGGACGATCGCGTGGTTCGTCGTGTTCAGATGGTCCGCGATCGGAAATTGGCAGTCGCCCTGGCAGTAGAACGCTTCGTACCCGGGCGGTGCCACGATCCAGTCGCTCCAGCCGACGTCGCTAAAGTCCACGTAGAGTGGCCGCCGCTGGCACAGCTCGTTGCCGTTCTTCCGCCGGCGATTCCGCATCGGCGTCCGGCGCGCCCGGTTTACGTTGCTGATCGCGTCCCGGATGGGTCGCTGCTTGTGCCGTCCGTCGTCCGTGTACGTGAACAGCAGAGGCTGCTTTTGGGACCACTTTTCATGGCTCTCGTCCACGCTTCGCCGCAACCGGACGTGGTGATGTTCCGGAGCTGCTCCCCCTGCCTGCTGTTGCTTCCGCTTGCCCTTGCTCGTCACCTGGATGAACAGGCCGTGGTTCTGCTTGGGGTTGCGCATCCACCGGTCTACCGCCGGCAGCACGTCCACACTGATTGGGGCGCTCTCGTTGATTCGGACCGTCTTGGAGTCGATCAACAGGAAGCGGGGCGCCCGTTTGCCCTTGACGCCGGGCCGGATGATGTCGTACACCAGGATCTGGTGCACCGGCATGGCACGTCTCCGGCTGCCACCTTCGATGGCGTCCCGGTTCAGCGTGAGCTCGGCCGCCCGCAGCTTCTCGTTGAGCGGGATGTTCGTGACGTTGAACATCAACCGGAAGCGGTGGTGATGCCGGAAGCGGTCGTCTATATGGCTTTCTGGAAGGAGAGAAAAAGAGAGAGTTTTGGTTAGAGATTTTTCAATACTAAAAAAAAGTTAAAGCAGAAAAAGTTAAATCCAGCATCTGTGATCACTGCGAATCTACGCCATTGCACGTTGCCAGGCCCTCGCGCTATTTTGTTTCGGCTAACGTTTTGATTATTTGATTGGCCCGGTACCTCGCGCGATCGATTTATTACATAAACACACTCGCTGAAACGTTCGATGCGCACAGTTCAGAAGACTTGCCGCCAGACAAGCTGTAGAAGCGTCGAGGTCGTAAATTATCCTGGCAGAATGGGCGAGAGGGTTGCTTCTGGTGTATTTCAGTTTGAAACTGAGATTTCCAATAAATCTCCTTCCAATTCGGGTCTGGTTGGGTTAAAGTCGAAATGTTCAATCCCAGTCGAATTGAATGCCAAGTGCAGACCTGCTCAAAAAACCTCACCGACAGGCCCCCGACGAGGCTACAATCACTTTCTTCCTCGCGCGCGCGTGCGCCCTCAGGCTGCACCTGTGAACAGCTCCACGCGCAATAATGGCCGAGTTAGTCTCCCTTTCTCTATCTCTACGGCATCATCCGAAGGCCCCCGCCGTAGACCCGGTTGGCAGGTTTGGGTCCCTTTCGAACCGACTCCTCCGTGCGGTGACCTTAATTCGCACACTTGAAGGTAATGTGAAAACACAAAAATTCCACAATCTCTGCGACTGCGAGTCCGGTTGAGGCCGTTTACGCGTCCGCGACACCTCGTGGCCGCCCCCCCCCCTCCAGAAGTGGAAACGGCCTTGCCAAGGCAAGTGTACGCCGCGATAAAAGCTCGAGTTATGAGCCAATTGCTGGCTGTCTGCAGCGGAGTTCCTGAGTACTGTGTGGTTGATGAGCTTGGTTGTTGTAATTGGCATTTTGGTTAAAAAAAAAGATTTTTAAGCGTCTCAAGAATTCCTGAATTCCAACAAAAATACAAGCGTCTTAAAATCACGAAGATTTAAGAGTCTCAAGCATCCCAAGATTCTAAGCGTCTCATCAATTCAAGAGTTTCAAGATGCTCAACATTCTGAGCAGCGTCTCAAGATGTCTAAGAATCAGTTCAAGATCTTCATGACTACAAGACTAACATTCTAAAGAGTGTCACATGATTCTAAGCGTCTCATCAGTTAAAGAGTTGCATGACTACCAAATTATTGAGCAGCCTTTCAAGATTCTAAGCATTTCATCAGTTTTTAGAGTTTAACACTCCTACCTTTCTCAAGGGCGTCACAAGATGCTAAGCGTCTCATCAGTTTTTGAAGAGCTTCCAAAATTTCAAAGCATCTCACCAGGTCGAGAGTTTCAAGACTCCAACTTTCTGAAGAGCTTCCAAAAATTCTAAGCGTCTCACCAAGTCAAAAGTTTCAAAAATTCCAACTTTCTGAAGAGCGTCACAAGATTTTAGGCGTCTCATCAGTGACGAATGACTTCATTTCGGTTAAAGTCACCGTAATTATATAAACAACAACAGATCAAGAGTCCAAATTTCAAAGTTAACGCACTTGCATCAACCGTGTACACCCCCAACGTCAACACGTTATTAGCACGTGATTTGATCTCACTTATAAGTACGCAGTAGCGCAATTTCCCCAAACCACTCTCCACGGCTTTTCCAAATTTCTGCAAAATGTCCAGTGTATCGCTAATTAATAAACAACGCCGTCTAGGCGAACTTTGACGGCGTTCTTTGACCGCAGCCGGCCAGATGCAAATTTTCCACGTAAATTTGCGCCGTTACCGTCTCGCGGCGAAATTAATGCACTTTTCCTTTCACGCGCGCGCACCGGCAACCACCAAAAGTGAGGTTAGTGAGGTGGCGAATCCGCACACGTGGTAAACATCAACGAATTGGCTGCGGAGATGGCGGGAATTGATTGCAGAACCTTGTGCCGCCTGTGTTTGTTTACAAACAGATATTCCACGGAAAAATATCTTCTTTTTTTCGCAACGTTTGAAAAGCATTGAAAAGAGGCGATCGCGTCTTGACTTGGCGACTTGGAGGTTTGATGTTTCCTCACCTCTAAGATCATTCAGCGTTGCAAACTGTCAAGCTTTACGCATTATGAACATAAACATTCGCTAATTGACAGCTGTCAAAGTCATGACGCCACGTGCTCGAAAATTGTAGAAAAAAGCAGTTGGGGTTAAAACTAGCGAATCCGCTCTGTCCGCATTGTCCCTCGTTTGTTTTGATTTGGCGTAAAGTGTTCGCGAGAACGCTGTCAAAGTGACAGTTCGTCAAATGGAGGGTTTTGGACCATCAATTGGAAGTTAATTTCAAATTCTGAAACACACCAAAACAACTCAGAACGGCGTAATTTCAACAAAAGATTCACTGCACGATCGAGCAGAAACCGCAAAGCCGCAAAACCTGCGCGTTTGTTTTGATTGTGCTTATTGTTAAGCACGTGGCGATCAATTCACACTTTCAACGCCAGAAACAAAACGACGCGTTGCTGTAAACAAACGGCGATTCGAGGGTGTCTGATGTTCCGACATTCGATCGTGCTGGTAGCGGTAAATTTTGCACGATCGCGATCGTGTCGTAGATGTTTGTGATTTGTTTGAGGTTAGTTTCGTTTTTTGAACATTTCTCAACAGTTTTGTGGAAAATGTGTTGTGACCTAAAATGACATTTTGACATAAACGATATTCGAAGAATGACAGCTCGAAGATCAAGATTAAGCAGTATTTGTGACAGCTGATTGGTTGTCACAAAGTTCAACACAAATGGTAATGCATTTGTTGTCAGTACACTTTCGTTTGGGTGTAGCAATCAAAATATCGTTTTGTAACAAACGAGTCCTCGCGACAGCGTTGAACTAGTTCGCTGAAGCTGTCTCAGCAGAATTGCATGCCTTCATGCAACTCCACAGTGTAACACACCTGACGGTACACCCACGCGCGCTCCACCTTGGACCGATGCATGCAGGTGGCCGGCAACCCGTATAATAATCGAAATCGGAAAGTTATCCCCGTGAAGAGTTGAGTTGCTGAGCTCGCATGCAAATCTGGTTTCGCTTGCAAATCAGATATAGACTGCAGCGCAGCAACTTTTCTTTCGCCGTCGCAAAACGACGACGTCTCGGACTTTGGCCGCCAGCTGGCCACGAAACAGGTTCTCCTGGATGGGATAGTAGCTAGTGCTAGAAGAGCTGCTAGAAGTGCGGTGGTTGAGATATTGATCGCGATTCTTACCTTCATGCGTGAAACTCCGCACGGTGTTGGCGTTGCGCGTGTTGAGGCCCGGCTTTGGCACGTTGACGGAGTCGTCCAGCTCGTGGCCCATAATTTGGGCGTACAGCTGCTTCATCGCCTCCGGTATCACCACCTTAGATCTATCAATTTTTGGCCTCTTGGGAAACCCGAACAGACTGAGCAGACTCTTCTCGATTTCGACTAGCGTTGCAGGATCGGGCTTACTATGGCTATTGCTATCACTACTACCACTATTGCTATCACTATTGCTACTACTGCTACTACTGCTATCACTATTGGCTTCGACGACTTCGTCCTGCTCCAGCTGCACCCGCAGCTCACCCCCGATCTGCGCCTCCCCTACACTATCTTCGTCCACTGTTGGCTCACTTTTCGCCACACCACTGTCACTGTGCGTCGATACATTGTCACTTATGTCACTACTGCTACTCCTACTACTACTGCTCGATGTGATTGTCTGGATGAAGGATACCGCTGGGGAGCTGGGCCTCTGGGAGGTTTGTTCAACGGTGCTAGCGACTTGCGTGACACCCTGTAGAATCGCCAGCACCGCGAGGACAAAAAGCCACGCGTGCATGTTCGTGTTTGAAGCTCTGCGAAAGAGAGAGAGAGAGGGGAAGAGTGTTATTAGACCCTGAGGAAGTTTAATCGAAACGTTGCTACTTTAAAACTAAAGAACCATTTGGTTTCAATTACGATTTATACCGACGGATTGATCGTGAATCCAATTTTTTTTCAAGAAAGACCACATTTTTTAACCCTGAAGATGACCGATCGAAACGTCGGTAAAATTTTACGACTTAAAAAGTAACGAAAAGCAGACCTTTCTCTGTTCATCAAACTAGAAGTCCTACTGCAAAATGTAACTTCAAGAAAATTTTCAAAGATCCTGTCCCGTTGTCCACCGATTGCAAACTAAATCGCACCGCTCTAATGAGCGGGGGATTTATAGCGTTTCAACTGCTGATAACACCCCTCATTAGTGACGTCATTGCGTTAATATTTGTAAACAAACTTAATTGATCCTGGAAAGTCCGCTTGGTGCAAATAACAACGCAAACGACAACACTGTTGCGAGCGGTACTCATTGCCGAGTATGAGAGTGGTGAGTGCATGCGATGAGCAAGCGCATGAAAGAGAGCGTCGGCGATGCGACGAGAAGGAGAGTGAGAGAGCGGCCCTGATGAGTGGACGACGTTGAAGAGAGAGAGTGACCAAGAGACTTAAATCTTGCTCGCGCTCTCTTCACTGCGTGAAGATCAACCATTTCTCATTTCATTTGAGAATTAGACTTTTTTTATTCTCTTTTCTCTCGACATAAAAAATTTGCCATTTCACCTCCTTTGGAAGAGTTTACTACACATAATAAATTTTCTTTCTTAATCAAATTCATGCGAATTGACAAACAACTGACAGCTGTCAAAATCCCTTTTTTGACAATTGGATGCTGTTTAAGCCGAATTAGCAAATCTACGCTGCAATCTTTCAAAAATTGAAGCAAATCACGCTCCAGTTGCACTGCGGTAGATTAATCCAACATTTTATTGATAATTTCAGTCGTCCCAAGATTCAACAACAACCCAGAAGTTGTGAATTTGCAACACGCTTCGCTTTTCAGGGCCAAGTGCGGTCTTTGATTCCGGTTGCCACGTGTTTCAAAATGGCGGCCGCCACAGTGGCTGGCACGGCACTGTGTGATTGTTTTGAGAGATCCATAAACTGATGAGAAATTAAGGATAGAAGGTGCAAGTTTTGGACTATCATAATGGTGCATTCGTTTGACAAATTCCGTCTGACCGTTTGTTAAACTGTCAAAATCGATTTGACAGAAACCTTCAAACGAGCGCACCGCATGGTTCAACAGAAGCATACCTTACCCTAGATCTAATCGTAGACTAATTTGTTTACCGTTTCGCGTGCGTTCTCGTGCTCAAAACTACTTCACGGTGGCGGCTTTGACTCGAGAAGTCGTGCCCGTGAAAATCCCTGTATAACGTTGCAGTTGATCGTGAAAATCGCCGATTCCACGAACGCTCTGTTGGTACAGTTACGTAACGAACCAACTGCTAACGCACTTAAAACTACTTCAAAAATCCAATTTTGCGGGTAAACTCAGCACGACCGACTTCCAATTTTGTACTACCTCAAGCTTTTCGAAAAACACAAAAACTTTTCGAGAGTTTTACCATCGCTAATAATTAGCGCTAGGCCACTCCGGACGGCACCACTCTCCTCAAGAGGGTCCCACTGTTCGGCCCGAAAAGCCAGTCCGAAATCAGGTGCACTTCACTCACAACAAGTGGGTTTTTACCACCGGAGCACAGAATGGATCCTTCGTGGTGCTCACTCGAGTGCTCCGCCCCCTCGAAGGACCGCTCTGACGGAGTTCGACCTGGCCCATTGTGACCTGCTGCAGGGGATCTTCCGGGCAGAGGGCACTTGAGAAGTGTTTTATTGCTGGGCATTTTATGGCTCTCTCTCTCTCGGGGTACCTGTCTTCTACACTAGGTCGAGATAGATAATTTGCCGATTTGCCTTGGGAGGCGCAGGTTTCTGTGTGTGTGAGAAGGTCACGGTGTGCCTGTGATGTGTGAAAGTTGAACGAAATTGACGAATTTCGAAAAAGTGTTGAACAAACAAATGACACGATTTTTATAGGTAGATAATAACGCTGATGCATCCTAATTTTTTTTTTCATCTTAATATTAATTTCCACAAACTTCCACAAACTTTCAATTTAAATCAGTCGATGTAAATTCACTTTTTGATGTAATTAACTTTTTCTGGGAATGATAAATTTAAAGAAATTCTAATAAGGTCAATGCTTATTTTATTTCAAGTTTTTGTCTAACCACAAACATACAAAATATAGCTAACAAATCAAAATTTCATTGAAAAAATAACTACTGCAATATATTGTAATCTATTTTGAATGCACTTTATAATGTTCATTTTAGATTTTTTTTATAAAATAGGGCACTTTATAGCTTTTTGCTAATTTTAAATTTAGGGATCGCAGACCGTAGAAAGACACAGAAAATCATAGATATTTTTAAATTCTTTGCACAGTACCATATCTGTTATAAAGTATAATACAATTTATGAGCATTTTGCTGTAAAACTGTGAAAGTTTGACTTGAAGTTAGTAATTTAGCTTACTTTGCCCGACTCGACTTTTGACACAACATAATGAATAACGCAAAGAAAGTCATTTTAGAAAATTATTTTTTGTATAATAAAATGACAAAGACAAAAAATGGTAGAAAATAGTTAAAATTCATTGGGCAGTGTTGCCAATTTTTTGGCAAATTTTTTTTTTTAAACGTGGAAAAAAGGTTATATTTTTTTTTTGTATTTTTAGATGCATAATCAATGTTGCAATAAAATGCATACATTTTCAAGTTATCGTCACTTTAAATATTTTTTTGTTTAAAACATGTTTTCTTTTATCTGAATTAGCCATGACCGAGCTTGACTAACTCTAAAATATTTTTTTTTGCGAAGGATCAGAAAATTTCCTGCACATTAGTAAAAATTCATCGGGCAGTGGTGCCAATTTTTTGGCAAAAATAATATTTTTTGAAAAAACGAGGAAAACAAGTTATATTTTTTTGTATTTTTAGATATTTAGACTAATAATAAATTTTGCAATAAAATGCTTAAATTTTCAACTTATCGTCATATTTTTGATTGAAACATGTTTTCTTTTATCTGAAGAAGCCATGATCGAGCTTGACCAAACCAAAAATATTTTTTTCGAAGGATCAGAAAATTTCCTGCAAAATTGCTCAAAAACATTAAAGATTGGACCAATGCAATGGTTGCTGAGGTACAGCCTTTTAAAAAAGGCAAACAGGAAATATTAAGCATTTTATGCATGTCCCAAATAGCGTTGATTTGTCAAGTGACGATAACACCTAGCCGTCATAGCATACTAAGGAAATGCGATGCTTTTGAAGGATGAATCGTTGGTTTTGGAGACACCGGACGTCGATCCAATGCGCATCTTGGGGACAGAATGGAAAATCCTGATTCCTTCTGGAATGTGTTCATTGGAACATCCCCTACACACCTGTCTTTATTCCGAGTGAATCCATGTTGTCCCCTGACCTGTAGAATCGATTGAACGAAAAGCGCAAAAATCCCATAGTAATTTCCATGTAAATTTCAACTCGCTGGGGACAGGCCAATTCTCAACCAAATGAGCTGGTATTTGGCATGAGAGTCCCTATGGGTATCCTCTGCTAGGGGAACTTCGGTTTGCCTGATTCTGAGAACTTTTTTGTTTTGATGAAACACCCTATTAAATATGCGTCCGATTTTCAATGTAAAAAAATACTATTATAAAATTTTCCTGTGTACTTTTTTAAATTTTAAAATCATAACATTTTAAAAGACTCTGAAAGAATTATTTTTGACGTTTTGGCAATTTTTAAGCTAAATAATAAATTAAAATGCAAAATTTAAAAATTCCAGAGAAATTTGTAGTTAAGCTCCCCTCTTCCTTTCTATTTTTCATATCAGGAAACATGAAAATGGGTAAAAAAGGAAAAACCCGATGTCAAAAATATACTTTAAATCGTTAACAATGTATGTTCATGTGATGATCATGAAATATTTAAGTATTATCTTATTTTATCATTATTTTGTAACATTTTCCACAGGGAATTGATCGCAAATTTCAACACCAATAAAATCCATAATTTGTCTTATTCAGTTTTGGAATCATCTACAAATTTTCATTTTTCGCTATTGATATAGAGCAGCGATTCTCAACGGGGGTACCGGGCCTACTTGATTTACATGGCAGGGGGTACCAGCCTAGAAGAAGGTTGAGAATCGCTGATATAGAGAATCTCACACGATCTTCCAAAAGAACATCAATAAGTTTATGAGTTTTTCATAAAAATTATCAATACTTGAATACATTTTTTTTGTTTACAAACATTTTTCAACGTGATACATTTCACCTGCAAATGTAGTAATGAAACCGAAATTCCGCCCAAAAAATCCGGAAATCGACCATTTTTTATTCATAGTTATTATTCAGTGAGTGTCATCCGATTGATGAGTGTCTTTGTATTGATGAGAGTGAGTTCAGTACGTGTTAATCGCTGCTCTTATAATTTGAAATAGTATAGTTAAAATTCAAAAAATTATCTTTTTTGTCAGTACCAATAATTAAAATTGAGGAATAGCAACTGTTGAGGACAGCATTTTATATTTTTGGCATTTAATTAAAGAAACATAAAGAAATATTTAAAATTATCATTATTCATTTTTTAATTTCAGGAGAACCTTTTTCATTTCACATTCATTGAAGTTTTTTTTTCATAAAGTTATTTTTATTAGGTTCTTTTCGGTGCTGGGACCTGGTTAGGACCGAGTCGGCATTCATTGAAGTTCCCATAGTTTAAATTTCAATAATATACAGTAAAAAAAATCATGGTAGTATTACATCTGGGAAGTGGTGCATCTTTTATGTCAGAAAAAGTGTAATTTTAACTCTTAAAATTTGTAATTTTACACCTTTCTGGTGTAATGTCACTCTTTCATTCTTAATTGAGGTAAAATAACATCATAAAATAGTTAATATTCAATCTTCCAGAATTACACCTCCCCAATTTACACAATATTTTACTGTGTACATGATATTATGAAGTTTTTTTTCTGAGCTCGCTGTTTCAATAAACCTTATACTTCTTTACAGCGACATCAATGATCTGCCTCGATTAGAAAGGAACCATTTTGACCATGCTTACACTTTATCCAACCGCGTGCACGATTCACCGTCGCCCCAAAGTCTACCTTCATGCGCTTTTCAACCCTCCACGGAGTTCAACTTTTCAGCGCCCGACTTGATCGACACCATTCGCTCGACTTCTACTGCCAAGGGTACCCGTGAGCCACCTCAACAGCCTCACAAGAGCGTTCTCCGCTCCGCTTTTTTTGCCCTCATCAGCGGCGTCGCCACCGCGTCTCACTCGAAACTGTGCCCGGTTGGATCTCATTCGATTAACTCATTTCCGTCATTTCTGAAACGCTGCCGAGTCGAGGTTCCTAGAACAACGGTCCAACGACTCTTTTCCCAGCGTGCGTGCTCTTATTAAGATTGTAATTTATGTACCAACTGGATCAAAACTCGATCGCGTCCATCATAACCATCGGGCGGGCCGGTCAAACAGTTCGGGAAGTTGATTACCATCGCGGCGAAACTTGCTGAACCTGATCGACACATTCTGAAACCCAGCTGCTCACCTCCGCGGGGAGTCCTCGCGCGGGCTTGATGGCTAATCAAATTCGGCTGAACTCGGTCGGAAGTACCGGTGGTGCCTCTAGAAATTATAAGGTGAGTTTTTTTTTGTGTTGTTTTGTTTTAAAACGCCACCTCCGGGGGTGAATTTATGCGTGGAAACAACGCATGCTCTTCGACACGGTTAACGACCCAAAGTGGTTGTAATGAGTTAGGACTGGTGGCGGAGAATTTGGAGCGATTATTTAGACATGCCGAAGGTTAGAAGTTTATGTTTAGTTTAAAGATTATAAATTATGATTTTTTAAAGTTTTTTAAAAGTGATTTTCATGCCTCTACAGTATCGGTCATCATGATTTGATGAGTCAGATAAAGAGATGTCAGTTGAAATAAAATAAGCTCAATTTGTGTAGCTCAGATACTAAAGAGCAATATGCTCTCGATGTCACCAATATTCTCTCAATTCAAATTAGAGTATTTTTTCTCTCACTTGTCTGTATAAATGTTATGTTTATTTATATTTAAAGCAAATCTAGAACTACAAAAGTGACCATAACTTGAAAGGTGATCAATGATTGCAAATATCGCCCAAATTCAAACTCTACAAATTATTTCTTTAATGTATAGAATTCCAATCTGTATATTTCACCATGGAAAATTTTAAGGGTCCTTAAAAATCACGAACATTCCAAATCCAACCTCATTCCACTGGCGTCAGCCAGGTCGGCTTCTCCTGGGTAATCCTTTTTGAGCAATTTAGGACCCCTCATTTTCAGACACTTGCCGTATAGCAGCAATATAAACAGCTCCTCACAGTTTAACACATTTTACTGCACGCTGCTGCCACATTCCAAGTACCTGCTCTGCGCGATAGTCACCTTCGATGCACGAGTACTTGCATTTGTTTTGATATTTGTATATTTTACCGAGAATCAAGAAATCCGATGCATATCGGCAGCTCTTGCAACTGGATCAACAGCAAAAATCAATCAACGCAGAGTTAATAATTATTATCAACCGGCGCTAAGCGCCGGCGAAGCGCGCTGACTTTATGTAAGTCAATCAAGTTTGTCCCTTCCCCCCCCTCCACCTCCCTTATCGTACTCCCCCGCAACCCTGGCTAGAACCTTGGCGCCAATCTCCATACCGGTCCCGCTTCGATATCGTATTTAGTGACTTTATTTATAGTTTACATTTTGCAAACCTGCTTAGAACAGTGCGCCACGCTGCGTGTATTCAATTTCCACCGTTGCAGTGTTGCCAGCGCCCGGATCCCGTCGGACGCCACTTTATGATCCACTTGTCGCCTCCGGGGATTTATGGTTGACACTTGGGTGCCGAGAGAAACGGAGCGATATCCCGAATTTTAAGGGTGGGATTATTTGACAACCTGTCTGGCGACACGGTTTTAGCGCAGAGTGTTCTGTGTGCTTTGTGTTAGCACTTTGGGCTTTGGGAATTGCCAACGACAAGCTGGCACCGCCAAGATCGTCGTCGTCGTCGTCGGTTGTTTGAACAAGTGAAGTTTAGGATATCAATGAGCGGAATTGTTTGGGGTTGGGCACATGGGCTTTGGGGAAGTTTTGAGCCGGTTGCGATCAGTTCGGATCGAAGTTTGGACGTGGAAGCAGCCGAAATGTTGGATCTTTTCCAGTTTATAACCTGGTTTATATTGGCCCTTATATGGTTTCCGCTTAAGATCTTGCTGAAGATTATCTGCTTTTGAGATGTAGACGGTAAGTAGATTTATCGGTTCGAAGATGCACCACGTCATACATTCTAGTGAAAGATCAGCATTCTAGTGAAAGATCAGTCTGAGTTGAGTGTATCAACTGAGTGTAAGAACTTAAAAATGCTAAATTAAGACCAGCTCAGCTAGTTGGGGCTTATGTGACACCTTTCATGTAAGTTTAGCTTGATTCGGTGAAGTTTCGTGAGATTTCCTTAGTCACCCAAGGACTCTCAGCAGTTAAAACCTGTGCATCTACCACCGTAACATGCAAGAGAAAAGTACAGTGAGTCAAATATTTGTCCGTACCCCGTACGGAAAATGTTTGTGATATAAAAGTATATAAAATTCGACCAAATTTCAGTCTAGGGACTCGTAATCGGGCTGTAGTGGACGAAATTGGATGCTTCAAATTGCAAGAGGTGGGTTTTTTTGTCCTCTATCTGACCACCACAAAATTCCCCCCCGAAGGGCTAAACCGGTTCCGGGACAATCCGGATTGTTTAACGGTATTGTTCCGAAACAGTATTTTTGGTCGAAAAATGTCACTAAAAAGATGAAAACAATGTAAATTTTGAACAAATATTGTTGAAACTTGTTCAATAGAGACTCTTACAACATAAAATAGCAATTTTATAAAAATAATTGTTTATAAACTAATATTTTGATAAGTTTTTCTTCAAAAAACTAAATTTAAACCAATTTTTAATATAAACTAACTATACAAAGTTATAAGAAGTTCAAAGTTGTCACAAACTGGCTAGAGGTACTAGTATTTGACACAGAAACAACATTTCATAAATGAATTCATTTAAATCGATCAGATTTTGTACTTTTATTAGAGGTACTGACAATTATTTGACCTTCTTTTTTGACTTTTTTCAGTAAACTATTTTTGTATTTTTTAAGAAAAAGTTTTTTGCAAATCCAATGACAGTGTCTTAAAAAGGACATTCTGCCGCGTCGATTGATGTATAAAACTTGGTACTTTAGTCGAATTTTTATATACTTTTATATCACGAACATTTTCCGTACGGGGAGGGGGGGGGGGAGATGGGGGGGGGGGTACGGACAAATATTTGACTCACTGTAAATACTTTATTGGTTATTTGGATATTCTGGGTCATCCGGAGACTCTCGAGGGGTTAAGACCTCAATCCGTAACAACCTAGATGTCGTAGAGTTTTGAACCGATATCATACTCGCATAGCTTGAGTGAATAAGGTAGACTTCTTTTATATTATGTTGGGATGTCCTGGGTCATCTGGGGACTCCCGTAAGTTAATACCTTAGTACCTAATACCTGAACAAGCAAGAAGTCGTCCAATTTTGACCCCGGATCATGCTGACATAGCTTCA
This sequence comes from Culex pipiens pallens, assembly GCF_016801865.2. NCBI lineage: Eukaryota > Metazoa > Arthropoda > Insecta > Diptera > Culicidae > Culex > Culex pipiens. Next base: position 61,084,747 of record NC_068938.1, on the reverse strand, counting down.
GTGAGTATGGTAGACTACTTTTTCAATACCATGGGGTAACCTAGGTTATCTGGAGATGGGACTCTCTAGAGTTAAGACTCAAGTTTTTGTTGCCGAAACAAGCACAAAGCCATCAGATTTTGATCCCACATCATGCTTGCAGAGATGTCTTTGGTCATCTGTACACTCTCGGGAGTTAAGACCTAAGTGTTTTTTCTTTAACATGCAAGAGGTCATCGGATTTTGACTCCGGATCAAACTCGAATAAATCGGAGAGTATGGTATACTACTTTGTTGGTGTATTGAGATGTATTAAGTAATCTTGGCCTTGGAAGACCCTGGGAGTCAAAGAGTAAAGATACCTAATAAGACTTGACAACGAATCCTACTCACATAGCTTCAGTGAGTATGGCACACTTATTTCGTTGGTTTGTTGGATTGTCCTGAGTTATCCAAGGACGTCACCGAAAGATTGATCCTTCAGATCTGCAATATCTGGGCTCTTGGTATGCTCAACGGCTTCAGGTGCTGTTGGACCACCCCAATTTGGTCAATTTAGCCCAGAAAAGTCACGTTAAACCACAAATCTGGTACAAAAATCGTTGAGGTTTTGTTGTATCTCTACGGTTCACAAGATCCTTTGTTATTACTCTTAGCTTTAAAAACAATGTAATTACAAAAGCCGACTCGGTCATAACCAGGTCCCAGTACCGAAAAGGACCTACAGTCATCCCTCATATTCGGAACAGTTTACAGATCGACCAATGTTCAATAAATCACACAGTAAAAAAAATCATGGTAAAATTTCATCTAAAAAGGAGTACATCTTTTATGTCAGAAAAAAGCTTTAATTTTACCTCTAATAATGTGTAAATTTACATCTGGCAGACGCTAGGAAAAAATATCTGTAATTCCAAAAAAGTATCAAACCGGCGATAGTTATATCTAGCTTACTAAGTCCGCGCCCTAACCCACACGACCATCTCGCTGCTATGAAAACTGTACGATCAAAGCCAATGTACCTCTATGTACCGTATATGCAGTATATACAGTATACAATGTACGGAGCACATAGAGCTACATTGGCTTTGATAGAACAGTTTTCACAGCGGCGAGATGGCCGTGCGGGTTAGGGCGCGGACTTAGTAAGCTAGATATAACTATCGCCGGTTTGATATTTTTTTGGGATTACAGATATTTTTTCCTAGCGTCTGCCAGATGTAAATTTACACATTATTAGAGGTAAAATTAAAGCTTTTTTCTGACATAAAAGATGTACTCCTTTTTAGATGAAATTTTACCATGATTTTTTTTACTGTGCATAGCAAATCTATTATTGAACATATTGATTAGCTTTAACCTTCATTTGAAAGCTTTTCTTGTGATCTTTCGATTGATGTATTGACCGACTGTAAATTTTTACGTTTTATATCAAATTTTCAAAGAAAAACATTGACCCTTGAAATCCACAAATTCGGAACACTTTTTTCTTACGGATGTAAACAAACTTTGGTTCTCTCCAGGAGTACATATTTTTTACAAAATAATGACTTCACCAAATGAAACCAATGAAACTTAAGCTTAATTATGTTTTATGAATGGTCTGATAACTTTTTTTTGTGAAAATATCAGTTAAATTAAGGTGTTTCACAATTGTGGGAGACACAATAGCATCCCACAATTATGGAACAGGCAATTTGGAGGCAGTGTTTTGCTGCTCTGGATAAAAAAGACTTGAAATGAGGTTTTTTGTTCAAAAAGTACTACTTTTACTAGTGAAATAGCAAGAGAATGTCCATATCAAGGTTCTAAAAATAGTAGGGTCGAGAAGTAAAGCTGCATTTGGCATGTTATTGACAAATTATCACAAAAGTGTTCCGAATTTGTGGGTGTTCCGAATATATGGGATGACTGTAATAAAAATAATTTTATGAAAAAAAATATCTCTACGGTTATTCTTCAAAGCAATCCTTTGAGCACAAAGTAAGTTTGAATCCCAGGATTTATGAATGACGTCAATCAAAATACTGAACAAGTCTTCCCAAAACGTTCCCACGGACTTCAACCACTTTCGGTTGCCGGTGTGGTCCTGATTCCCGCCCAGGTCACGTCTGGGTCATCCCGAGCGCCAACCAAGTGCCACAATTCTCACGATCTTATCACAGCGGCGGTAAGATTCGCCAAGTTCCCTGGAAATGGACGTCAAGAGGCGCCCCCTTAAAAGTCAGATTTTGTGACGAAAGTGGTTGCGGATTTTCTGTTTTGTTTTGTGAGAAAAGATGGAAGCAACAAAGAAAACAAGGCCAAGAAGGACACACCCGAGATGGTAACATCTAGATAAATGGTCCTTAATGCGTTTTTTTGTTTTTTTTGGTTCGAAAAATTACACGTTGCTAAAACGGGAATGACTCCGACAGTGATGATGGAGCGTCACTGCCTCCGAGAGAGGATAATCTGTGGCGGGGAATTGTATCCTGGAGGACAGTCAACATTCTGAGCGGGTCAGCGGGGTTAAACGAGAACTTGATCTCTTTCATAAGGGTTTGAAAGCGAATCACTCTCGATTTTGAAGATTGACAGTAGTTGTAACAATCTGTGAGACCGATAGATCAAAGTAGGATTGAGAGAAAACGCTCTTAAACGCGATAAAAGAGAGTTTTTAGCAAGAATTTTAATGTATTTTCAACTTTTCTTGTTCCGGAGATAAGATGAGTTCCCGAAAGGAAAGTTGATATTCAAAATTTGTTACTTGCATCACAATCTACTAGAAATATTTCACTCCAATGATTGAGAGGAAAATGCTCTTAAATCGAGAGAAAAATTTGCATTTGCAAAAATTTTCAAGGAAAACACTCTTAAACTGAGAGAAACACGTTCTCAAATTGAAAGCAAAACACTCCAACAGACCCACTTAACCCGGTTTGTCCCGAGGATCCCGGCTCATCCCTCCGGTCAAAGGAAGTGCCGAAACGGAACGATCACCAGCGGCGAGGGCGTTATCTCGCCGTGCCGATCAAGGATCCCAAGACAGTTCAAAAATTACGGGGGAAAAAAGCAAAAATTGCCTTCCCAAAAACCTTCCACAATCATTTCTCCGTTTACCTTTGCTTCCAATCGCCGCCCGGTTCGATAATTGCTTCCTGTTTTGCTGTTGTTGACGATGTCTCGACGACGTGCCCTCCGGTCCCAGATCTAGCTGGAGGGGCTATAAAGTTGACCGTCCGGCCGTTTCCGCCGAAAGTGGGTTCGATTGAAGTACTCTGCTAGTTTATAACACGCTCGTAATTGTCTTCGGTTGGTCACTACGGTTGCCGCTACGGCTACTACTGGCACTCTGAAGTTTTGGACTCGTTGATTTGACGTCCGCATCTAAACGCTGGTCGGATGCTGCGCACTCAACTCCAGGCATGCCTTCTGTTTATCGGCCTTGCACCATCGGGAGATTCACTTGACACTGGTCTTCGCCACTAACACTTTGTTTCATTTCGTTTCACTTGCAGATTCCTCGGATACCTCGCGGCTCCACTGTACGGCGATGATCCCCGGAACGGCTCACTTGCCCAATTACTATTCCGAAATACACTGGATTAGCGCGCTGTAATCACCGCGGTTCTCACTGAACACCGAAATCCGCCAACATCCCTTTCGTAAGGGTCGTAAAGAGCCCCACTAATTAACACCTTCGCACTCTCGTTTCTTCAGCTCGCGATCGCTCTCTCTCTCTCCCTCTCTTCCGCGATCCCGCTAAGCTTCCTTGTGTCACTTTTTTCCAATTTTGGTACGCACTCTCACACTGTGTGTGACTGTGACACGCTCGAGCCGCACTTGATCGCTTGATCGCTCGTCGCAGAATCAGACAAACAACTGAAAAGTGTCTACCTTCGCGTTCCAAACTTAACTGCCCACTGCGGGACCAGGCCACAGGCCAGTAGGACTCTCGGGAGAGGTCGGCTCTCACCCTCCTTCTCTCGCGCGCGCTCGCTCTCTCTCTAGTGGTGATCTTCGTGAGTGACCCTAGATGATCCTCGCGCGAGGGGTTGCTTCGGGCACTCAGGATGACTGAAGTTTGTGTTGTGTAAACAAACTGTGCATTTTTCGCACTGTTTTGTCAGATCAATCCTTTTTGCAATCCAAGAGGGGTGTCAAAGGTTCGCGACAAACCAACAACAAACCGCTCGTATTGCCATAAAACATTTCTGCTTTGGGTGTACCCACGGTCGCTCACTTATGTTGAGTTCCCATCCCCTTGCACGGGGGTCTTCGGGTACCTGCTCCGATCCTCTCTCGTGTTCGTGCCCGTGTTTGCACAGTGATCCTGCCAGTCATCTCGCTCTCTCGTCTTCCCATTCTCTCGCCCTCTCGTTCTCTCGCGCCGCGTTTCTTTGCTTTCTTCTTGCGATCGTGATCGTCGAGGTTGCATTGATCGCTCTAGGTTTTCGGCGCGGATTAAGAACCGTTCAAGAACCCCTCCGGGATCGGGGAATGCAAGCAGCAGCCGCGCGAGAAAGAGGCCGTTGTGGGCCCCTCCCGCTGATTTTTCTTTTTCTTGTGCTTCTTTTGTGTTGTTGCTGTTGTTGTTGTTGTTTTGGTTGCGCCATTCATTGTCCCGGGGAGTTCTGGAGAGGTGAGTGACTGCTTGTGAGGGGTGCGCGCGCCGCCAGAACCAATCAGAACCTTCCGGGATTCCTGCGACGTAGAAAGCGAACGACACACGGTGCGAACTCACTGCAGCGGGCGGCGGCGAGGTTGTTTACGGTAACAAACGATCGAGCTTCTTTGGGCACGGTGGCATTTCAGGGAAAATTTATGTGAGCGTTTGCATTTCCGGTGCGCACACACGGGTGTGCGAAAAGTCAGAAGTAAGTATGTTTAAAGTAGGTTAACTTTGATTATGGTTTTTGATGTGGGTAATTCTCTACCAACTCACACGATATCGGGAAAAGTTGCCCCGACCCCTCTTCGATTTGCGTGAAACTTTGTCCTAATGGTTCATTTTTTGAAATTCAAGTGGAAGTATACATTTTCTTAACTATTTGGCACCAAAGTTTTGAATATTTGCAAAAGAAATTATTGAGAGAATTTAATATGATTATATTCTATTTAATTGAAGCTTACATAACTGGGAATAGATCTTGCTTATTTGTTAGACAGCAATAATAAGAGTACTTTGGAATGAAAATTAACTATTTTAATTCTGGTAACCATTTTTAACGAAAATTGGTGTTATAACATTTGTAAATGAGGTATTAACCCCTTTCGGCCGGTATCATAATCATTATTTTGTTTTTGTTTACCGCGGCTAACTTGTATGAAAATTGAATTGGTATCATTAAATGTTTCAAAGAGGATTTTGCAAGAAGAATTTATTATATAGTATTCGAGAAATTAAATATGAAGTTAAATATTAATTAAGCACTCAAGGTTGTAAGAAGATTCAATATGAAAAATTGTTAGACATATTTTTTGCATGATTTTTGTTTTCATTTCAACTTTATGTGCCAATTTTTTACCCGGGCAGACGGTAATAACAAAATTCATGCCATTTCAATAACAAATACTGTTAAAATAACAGAAATTGTTATGGAATCTTCTTGAAAAATCCATTTTCGCATAAGGGTTCAATAACAGTTTATGTTATCATAACAAAATTTTTTATTGGTCTGATATTGGTTGAAAGACAAAACAACTTTGGAATAGCATTTCTTTTTATGGAAGAATATCTTCAAATGTTATTGGGATGATCGGATAACAAAAAATTATAAAAAAGATTTGTTCGAAGAATAACTAAAAGTGTTTTTAGTCTGTTATTACAATAACAATCCAATAACACAAAATTCATAACGAAGAATAACAAATCTTGTTATAAATAACATAAAATGTTATTGGCATAGTATTTTTAAATATCAAAAACTGTTATTCCCAAGTTATTTCCATCTGCTCGGGTTCATATTATATCAAACTGGTCACGGAGACAAATCACTGTCCAAACATTTTGATAAACAAAAAACACTTCTCAACAACAAATATTGATGATCATGTTTTGGTTTGTTACGATTTGAAAATTAGTAAATTTATATATTTTCTTGAAGGTGTATGATTTTTTACAAGCATTCTAGCCATTAATTTATCCACATACTCATTTTGACCATTGAAGTTGATGTTCTATAACAGGGGTGACCAAAGTATGGCCCGCGGGCCAAACGTGGCCCGCAAAGTGATTTTTTGTGGCCCGCGAACTCATTTTGAATGATCATGTGAAATGGCTCGTTGACCACTTGTGAAGTGATTTTATACTTTTTCGAAATTCAGGTTTATTTCAAACTTTATTATGCTTATCTTGTTTTTATTTAAAAAAAACTATGATTTATTAATATGATGATCACCCTTTTACTACACAAATATTTTGATAAAAAAATATCTTAATAATTAAAACAATTAAATCCGTTTCAATTTGAGTGAAACTAGTAAATATCGTCAAAACCTTCATCAAACATTTTTTTCAAAATTATAAAACGTTCAAACTTAACTTAGGTAGAAATCTGTAATAATTACAAAAATATAAATATTTCATATTCCAATTTGAAAATCATAATGACCCTTTTTATGAACTGACCCTCAAACTTACTTTGCACTTAGAAACCTTCCCTCGGGATTCGAACTGATTATCCTGATTATTCTCTACAGACAGTTGGCTAACGAATCTGATTTACTACCATCTGATGAAGGCAGACAAAATGTTGAAATTTGAGGAATATGGCTGTTGCAAATATTTTACAAAATGTTGTCGACCAACTTTTCCCCTTCCGCCTTAACATTAAATATTGGCTCGAGTAATTGGGGGCAAAAATCATTTTATTCAAAAAACTTCAAAATATCAATGAAATTTAAGGTACAATCAGCTGAAATTAATTAAAAATGCATTCCTCTGCGCATAGAATCATTTTGAGCATTTTTTGGAATTTTAGTGAATTTTCGATGAACTGTAAGGCTGTAAGTGTTTTTTCGCTGAAATTTTGTTTTCGTCGAATCTTACATTTTTTTTAACTGAAAACAGCTTGAATTCTGGCTCTCTACGATTATTTACGACGAGTGCTGAAAAAAATCTAATTTTACACCGAGTTCTATGCAACATTTTTTGCAATTCCGAAAATGCATATTTTTAAATAACCTATTTTGTAAATTTGGCCCGCAGCCTCATTTGAGCTTCAAATTTGGCCCGGATTCAAAAAACTTTGAGCACCCCTGGCCTACTGTTTAACCATAGCTTTTGAAAACGTCGGCAAAAAAATATTTTTTTATGAATTACAATAAAACAAAACTTATTTATCTACCCTTTAAAAAAATAAATAAACAATAACAATCATCAACTGGGGAAAATCGGGTCAGTAATTTCATTGCTCAAATTTATGTAATAGTTTTGGGTAGAATATGGTTTAAGATACAAAAAATACTTTATGAAATATAAACTTATAAAAAAAAAATCAAATCACGGTTAACCAGGCCCAGTTTTCTAAATTGATAAAATTGATGAAATTGCTTAATATATGAAGAAATCATTTCTACCCACGATTTTTTGTTTTGTTGAAAACAGTTTTAGCTTTTTTGGGAATATCTTTTCTTTTTCATGTGTTCTAGAATTTTTTTTGAAGAGGTCCTATTACAAAAATAACTCTGGAAATGTTTTTTTTCCAATTTTTTAAGTCTATTAAAAAATAAAATAATTCACCTCTTTTTAAAAATGATACCAACATCCTGAACCTAAAAATGAGGATTTTTTTTTAAACATCACACAAAACATAGCAAAAGCACTTAATCTAACTTTTACATTCCATATTTATCATTTCCTTTCCATGATTTTGGGAGTTTATTATCTCGAAAAATGGGTTAAAAAGGTGTTTGTTTAGTTTTTATTACCTCATTAACTGTTGACCTCAATTTCGTGATATACTTTTGAAAAGTGAGTATAGAATTTAAATTAGACATAAAGACAATTTTCTTAAAATTACATAATAATGATTTATGTTGTATGATTGTGAGTTTATTTTTCTGAACATAACCTTAACACTAAGTTCAATCATTCAAAATGTTTAAAAAAAATTTTTGCTCTTTGCAAATGTAATTGTTTTACCTAAAAATTTCTTGTTTAATATGTTTAGGATTTTTGTTGTGGTCTGGGAACGTCAGAATGTGGTCAAATATCTAGAGAGAGATAAAAAAAACATGAAACAGAAAGATGGGCAACTCACCTAAACTGATTGGTGAAATCTGGGTTTTTCCAGTTTCAGTTTATCAATGCAAGCTTCTATTCGAAAGCAACCCAAGGTAGCCGATTAGCTCTACAATATAAATCTGTAATCGGCAATTATCGTCAAAATCTACGCAGGTCAAAAGTTTCTAAGCCGGGAATTTACACCCTCCGACAATCCTTGGCCGGTTTTCATTCTGAGAATTGCGGGAATTTCCGCGTTTTAAAGCTCGTTCATCAAACCCAAAGTGTCAGTTGGAAATCCCGCGTGGCTTGTGAATCAACCCGCTGTGGGTCCCTACCTGGTCCTCAGGCCCTCAGGCAGGCAGGTTGTCTAAGCAGCACCTCCGAAAGAGAAACAATGTGTTTATAGCCGCCCTCTAAATGGAGACCCTCTCGTAGGGCAGGCCACACAGCGCACATGGTGTCGAAGTTGTTTAACTTTCGTGTACTTACGCGTACGACGGTTCCATTCTGAAAGGCCTGGGTTTTTTTTCTTTCTTTTTTGGCTTGCTGTAGGAGGACATCAACAACAATAATTCTAGCCGGTGGAAGGGGGGCGTGTCACTGTTCTCGGGGGTCCCAACGGAACGGAACGCGCGGGTTACTCAAAGGTGTTATTAATTTTGTCGGCCACAGGCAGCTGCTGTCAGGGCCAGAGAACCCAGGACTCGGAACCGACACCTTTTTTGGATGTCACAGAAAGATGTTTTTATACTCTTTTTGATCATCTGTCTCAAAAGACATCAGGTGATGATTTTTTACGTGGAATTTTTGTAAAAATTGAAATCAAGAAATGTGATTGAACAAAGTTAAATTTTCAAATCTATTTATTTATAAATGAGCGTGGTTGCCTCTCGCCCCAGTCGGCCTGGGTTCAATCCCACTCGGTTCCGATTACATTTTTCGAGACGAAATTTGTCTGATCACGCATTCCATTGGATAGAGATGAGCTAATAGAGGTTAGATCGTTACACATTAAAATAGTGATGGTAATACAGTCCAGACTTGATTATCCGAAGGCTTTGGAAAAATTTCCCTTCGTTTAATTGTATCTGCGGATAATTTATTCACGAAAAAAAATTGAAAGCAATTAAAAATAAACGCTTTACTTTTACTTATGACATTGAGGTGCATGTGTTGTTGTAAAATACTGAAAATTTCATTTTCCATGAAATGTGACTTAAACTACAAATTTAATGATTTAAAAAATAATTTAATGGCAAACAAAGCATTCAATCACCATAATTTGTAGATAACACAAAAACGTAGATTTTCAAAAGAACTACTCAAAGTGTAAATCAATCTTCACCGCGCCGTTATCAGCACTTATCCCGGAATGGACGACGACGACAGCAAGCCAATTTGATCCTCATTTTCGAAAGTCACAATCCCGGACACAAAGGATCCCGAAGAGCGTATTGGAAGTTAGTGGGTATTTTGCTCCTTCACGGCAGAGAGAACAGAATAACCTACTCAAAAAGGAAGGAATAAGAAAAGAAAAGACAGAACAAGAGCGAGAGAGAGCCCACACAATGTGACCCCCTGGTGGGATCTCAAGTGCCTCGGAGAATCGCAGAGGAGAAACTCGCCGGGCCTAACGAGCAACGGGGAAGAGGACGACGAAGAATCGACGATGGTGAAGTGCCCAAAAGGATGTAATCCGCATTTTGGGTAAGACGTACTTGACGACCGAAAGAATCGAGAATAGATAGGAAAAGTGACCTTTTTTCCCTTTGTTTCTAGAATTGGCTGCCGGTTTTTGCCGCTGAATTGTGATGGACACTTTTGCCAGAAGGTATACATACCAATACTTGGGAATTGGTTTTTGGGACGAGCGATCGATCGGTCATAGATAAGCAGACTGGACAGACGATGTAAAACGTATTTGAAATAAAGTACTCTTCCTGTCTTAGAAAGAATCCATGGAGACGCTTGGTTCATTACAATGACTCTATAGAATTTATGTATGTATGTATGTATGTATGTATGTATGATCTCCTTACCCGCAGGCAACTTGGTCCTGGAATCGAATGAGAGCGCTAGGTGAACTACAATGACTCTATAGAATTTATGACCAAAAATTGAGCTATCATTTTTGCCCTGAAATGAGCTTCAAGGAGCTCAACTCAAACAGAGCATGACGAAAAATTAACAGTTATTAATATTAATATTAATATTCTCCATCATAAACGGAAATGGATTTTATTTATATTTTTGAATTGGCTCAAACTTTTTGGGGCCGGTCCCTATTACCAAAGAAGCCATTTTGTATCATTGGTTCACCCATACAAGTCTCCAAGGAAAAAAATTGCCGAGTTTCAGTTATTTTTTTTTTCTTTTCAAAATAAGGCCGTTGCAAATATTTTTTGAAGTTTATGTCCCACGGCTCTGAGCAAATTTGTCCAACGATTATCCACTTCTGAAAATATTTTTTCTGAAAGGTTGAGAAAATTTGCAATAAAAATGTCTAAGAGAAATTGAGGTTTGGACCTTTGGTTGCTGAAAAATAGCGAATAAAAAAACAGAAACAAGAAAATTTGAGTTTTTTAATTCTCATCCAAACCAGAAACTAATGGTCCTATTTTCAAAGTTATAAAATCACACAATCGTGAAATTTTCTGATCTTTTCCAAAAACATATTTTTAAAATTTTGGAATTAAAATTTGTATTTTAAAAAGGCAAAATATTCAATATTACGATTTTTGGAGTGATATTTCTTTTATTCTAATAAAACACATTTGACATATTCCAGCGTTGCAACCAGACATGCATTGGCACTAAGAGCTCTTCTTAACGGCACTCAGCTTGTTCTAATTGGCATTTACATTTAAAGTAATGTTATGCTTGTTGCCAGTTGAAAACGTCTTGTTTTTAGCATGAATAATATGCCCTCTCCACGTGCCATGCCTTCACACTTAGGAGACCCGGGAGGCGGAGTCTTGTCGCAAAAAGAACGATACACGCCTGTGGATCCGTTGACGAAACCTCAAGGTTTAAGAGGGCCACATTATAAGGTGTTGCGTCGATTCCGTTTCCCATATGTAGAAAACATTGGTTCATTGGAAAAACCGACTTCAGGTTGACTGTTCTCATAAGCCCTCAAGAAGAACTTCTTAATAGCTCTTTGAGTGTACTTAATGGTTCTTACCCTATATCTCACTTGGTTTATAATATAGCTTCTCAGGGTCTTCGGGAGCCTTAACAATTAGCGTAATTAGAGTACTTTAATCACTGACACAACATGCTGGGAATCATCTACGCGAAATACCAAACAAGTTCTTCTAAAAGAGGAGTTGGAGCGGATGCACGTCTGGTTGCAACGTCACGAATTTTTTTTCGAAATATGTCTCGTATGATATCAAAACTTCCAAAACTTAAATATAGTCACAGATTCGGTTTAGAAATTGAATTAACTATAAGTAGCAATTATGGAAAACTAATTTTAAGTATAACTTTTCATTTGCCACATCGATCACTCCGTGAAGTTGCAACGGAGTGAGAAATTGCGAAATTTCGACTGTTTTTGGTTTTATGCAAATTAACAACTCATGTTTTAGTTATGATAAACGTTTGTCATTGTGAATTCAGATGCGATTGATGATTGGATCAAAAAAACAACGAAGAAATATTTAAAATGTTCGAACTATCAGTCAAAACGTATCTCTTTTGTCGCTGGAGAATAAGTCATTTAAAAAAAATCATAACTTGGCGGCAAAATTTGTGTCCATACTTTTCTTTGGCTCAAAAGTTGCGGGTTTTGTCTCCTAAATCATATAAAAAATAAAAAATAAAAAATGGTTTCTTGTGAAATAAAATTTAATTTATTTTTTGTTGTACGAATTGTTTTCTGAACAGTCCTCAACACATTGTATAGAGTCTTGTATGGGTAAAACGATGACACAAAATGGCATCTTTCGTCATAGAGAAAGTTTGAGACAAATAAAAAAAAAAAGAAATAAAAATGCACGAAATCGACCGATTTCGTGGAGAATTGCTGATTCCACAGTGTTGAGCTGTGTTTTTTGATCAGTAGATGTAATGTTTATTATAAAAAAAAACTGCCAAACATTGACCTTATACCAACATATTGAAATAACGTGAAATCTATTCATCTTCTTAAATTTTAACATGATGTCCGGATTAATCAGGTCTTCCAAATTAAAAAAAACCTTTTCAGTGGGACGAAAAACAAGAGTCAATTAACTCAAGTGATAGAAAAGGTAGGAGTAGATTGCAGGAGTACTAGCAGTACCATTACACTGTTGCTGTTGTTGTTACTGACGCAAATGTGTGTGTGTGTGTGTGTGTGCTTCATGGGGAAATATGAATCAAGCAAAAGCAACATCAACAAAATCACAACAACAACCTTCTCTGAACCATTATGAGAGCGAACTCGCGAAGGTCGCTAAGTACGACTCTAGACATACCGACTCCAAACTATTTCGCTTCGCTGTCGAAGCTCGCCGTAGACCTGAATGAGTTTTGAGCGTACAATGAACACGCGGCGAGGTTTAAGGGCCACTTTCGACGGAATGATTTGTAACATTTCGTGGTGATTGACAGCTGATGGCACTTGACGCAGTTTGGTTTGCAATGGGAGGAATTTCCCACCGTAAACTTGTTTGAGGGATCTTTGGTTCCAAAATGTTGAATTACTTGTTCAAAATGCTTGAAAAATATCGAATTCTGTAATTAAATGAAGTGATAAAAATGGTGACCTTTTCTTACAACAAACTTTACATACATATAATGTTGAAAGCATGTGACGCTGAAGCATTCTAAAGTTCTTCGACACCTGCAACGACGTTGAGTCCTACAAGAGGCCAAACTCCAGCCATGTTGAGCACACCACCGCGGCCGGAGTATGCTAAAAGCTTCGTCAAGGAAAACCAGAAATAAATAAATCAGTAACAACGTTAAGTGAAACAACAACAGCCCAGAGCTGGAGCTCCTCAGAGGAGCCTAGTGACAGCAACAACAGCAGAGCTAGCCAGCGCAAGTCGGAGCCGGAGAGTGCAAACGCACGACATGCAGACTCCGGCAAGCAAACCCGGTTTTCGTCCACCAGATGTCGTGTGTCGGTATTTTCGATGGCACTCAACTCTGGGGAGGCAAAAAAAAACGGAGCTGAATTCGAATGGCTCGGAACAGGTTCACACTGTGTACAAGTGGATCAGCCAGACCTGCAGGTCGATCTGGTTTAGCAGCACGATCTTGGCTGGTGAGAGATTTGCTTGATATATGGTGTGGCGTTAAAAATTTGTGGTGCACTAAACGTCACATTTGAAAATTAAAGCCACCAGATTGTGGAGTGTGGCGCTAGTGTGTTTGCAACCGATACGATCTTTATGTCCTGGCGAAAAGCACCTTCGACCGGTTTGATGCCCTGATACGAGTTGACACTCGTACGCCGGAGGTTGCTCCCACGTTAATTGCCAATCAACTGAAGATGGACCACGAAGGAATTCCGCGTCGTGAAGGTTTCGCGCTTAAAATAGCCACCGAAAAACTTTCCTTTCACGAAATGACCTCTCTCCGTCCATGTCCGTGAGCTAAAACAGCGACCGCGTAGACCTCAAGTCTCCACCGGCGACCGCGCGACAACGGTGCCAGACCTGCTGGAAGCTCGAATAATACCCAACCGACCAATTGTCTGGTGGAGGGTCTATAAATAGCCCACGATATATACGCGCTACCCCCTTTGGAAAGGAGACAGAGACGTAGTGTCGAACGTTGTTGTTGTTGTTGTTGGGGCTGCTGATGCTGATGTAAGCGAGATAAAACAACATCAACGGCGAAATAAGCGACCCCGCTAAACACTTGAGTTGACTGCCATCGACGGCGTGTTGTTGTTCATATAATCAACCTCCTTCAGGTTGATCAATCCAACGGCAGCGAGTTCAACCCGTTGAACCACTTCAGCAAGGGGTACAAGGATCACGGCGCTAAACTGCACGGAAAATTCTCAGTCTAAACCCAAACGACAGAATTCTGACGATCAATGTTGTTTTCAATTCACAATACTAATCTTCAACGAGCTAGCTGACGTCCCAGGATTGTCACCATCGATTCCAATGGCATTGACAAACTTTTCAAAAAGTTTGACATCTTTTTCTCAGTGTATCGCGCAGAGTCTAAACCGAGCAAAGAGCTGTTGAATTTCAAACTTTTTCCTCCTCCTCCTTCTTCTCTCCCACAGCAACTTCAAGATGCCCTTCGCCGGATCCTGAACCTGCTAGAAGACACGACAACGAATTATTGAGGAAATCATATTTTCATTAGCAGCATCATTTACCGTTCGGCGCGGCGTTAATGGGTCATAAAACTCGTAAAAACCCTTCTCACGCGTAGTTGTCTCTATAAATTCTCAGGGTTTGTTTATGAGCGCGTGTGTGTTTGTGTGCGTTTGATTTCTAATATAATATTCAAGCCGTTCTTCCTGGTAAATTCAGTCAACTTTAGATTGATGGTTGTTGGATATTTATGAGAGCGTTCTTTAAACAAGCTATGCCGGTAAGAGTTGTTTTCCTCTTGAGCGCTTGCTGTTGCCTAGCCAGATGTTTCAGTGTTGGATCAAAACTATCATGCTTGTTGCTCTAAGGTTCAGATTAATATCTATTATTGAGAAAAGATTTTTATTCCCAAACAAACAAAACGCCCATTTTGACATTTTTTTTTTCGCAAGACATGGGAACCACTACTTAAATACTACGTCATTAGTTGATGGCAAAATTCTGCAGGATTTGCTGAACTAAATTAGAATTTGTATTATTTTGAGTTTCTTTCCAGATACCGTCAGTGGGGGTGACATTGTGTCAAAGTGATTTTTTACGGATTTTACAATTTCTCAGGATCTTCTCAATGAAATTAAATTCTGTTAAAAGGGTTGCATAACGGACATCTTAAGACGACTTAGCTGTGAAAAAATCTCGTT
Organism: Culex pipiens pallens; assembly: GCF_016801865.2. NCBI lineage: Eukaryota > Metazoa > Arthropoda > Insecta > Diptera > Culicidae > Culex > Culex pipiens. The sequence goes on along the minus strand of NC_068938.1, from coordinate 61,069,586 downwards.
CCTACAGACAATTCTGTCATTTTGACAGCTGTCTAAAGTTGAGGTTCACTTTTGGCTAAAAATATCCTCTCGAAAAATCAACTTTTATAAAAAAATTGTTGGAATTGCTCGAAAAGTACCTAAATGTTTGAAAATCTCTACTTCAAACATTGTAGCATGTCAATACGATTCCCTCGAACAAAAAACACTGTTGGATGACTTGTTTTTACCGTATCTTTGTATTTGAGCATCATTTCATTTTCATTCGACCCAATGTCACCCCCTCTAAGGGGTGAGATTGGGTCAATTTTCAAACGATTGGCATTTAAGGTAGAGTTCATCAAATTCCACCATATTTTGGGAAAATGTTAGTAAACTATCTAAGAACAATTCTACGTTAAAAGATTTTCGATGTTATTTAAAATATTTTTGTTATTAAAATTGTGATGTGAATGTTTTTTGTCAATTGCAAAGTTTAAGTCCTTCACACACAACGACATATTTTTTTAATAATACAGGGTTGCAGTTTTTTTGTTAGTTTTATTGTAACATAGTTTGGGCTGAACACTTATTTAACGTACTTTTTTACATTGCCAAATGCGTATTTTCAATATTCTATCACGGTCATTTTGACCGCTATCTTGGATTCAAAATTTCCAAATCACTTATAAGTATTTTTAGGGCCATTCGATGATCCGGAGACATTTTTTTCCAAGGACTTCCAATAACTGGAGTGGACTGTATTTTTTAAACTTTGTTTTTAAGATGAATGCTATCCTCAAGAAATATTCTGGAAGTACCGTCATCAGGGGTGACATTGGGTCTGGGGCAGCGGTTCTCAACCTTTTTCGACCAATTCCCTCCTTGGATTATTTTCAAGACCTTCATTCCCCCCTTCAATTGTAAATTTAGTATCAATTCCCAAAAATCATAATTTTGGCTTTAATTTATGTCGAAAGATAAAATTTTGCATTAAAAAATATGCTTCTACTCTTGCAATAAAAGAACAAATTCTCAACGATTTGTTTTAACAATATTTCATAATGTTTAGTCGACTAATCTTGTTTAAATTTATTTCTCATTTTTACGAAATTGAATTTTTGTTTTTGCTTCATTTTTCAATCAAGAAATTGATTCTTAAAAATATTAAAATAGAATAGAAAAGAATTGAATTTAAAAAAAACATGTATTTGAAAAAAACGATATTGTAAGAAAGGACACAAGCAAAACTTCAAAAAAGTTCAGATTTCTGTAGGAAATCCACTATGACAGATTCTGATATATATTTTTCCTGTGGGTGTGGTGTTGGAGTCGGAGTCGCAAATTTTTGCAGAGGTCGGAGTAGAAGTAGGAGTTGGAGTCGCCTTAAAAGCCAGCGATATCTGCAGTCCTGAAAATAGGCAATGTATTGTATTGCATATTGTACTAAGACTTGAAATCTAGCTATTGGATCTGATAATGTTCAATTGTGAAGAAATTTAGGCTGTACAAAATGACATTCTTAACCCAATTTAGTCCAAAATGCATGTGGGATAACATAGAACGAAAATGAGATATGACGTCTTATAATAAAAGCGTCCTAATCCAACTATGACCTAACCCCATTAGTAACGCAGTGCAGCAGGTGTGTCCAGGCTGCGTTCACCGGAAAAGTGCTTCAAATTCCTCCACGTATTTTATCGCGGATTTGTTTGACTTTTGCGTTCATGATTTGCGCGAACTGTGATGTTGCTTTGTGGATTTGCCAGACCAGGCAGCATCTCGTCGGTGGCAGCCAAAGCGGTGCGATTTCTTTGAAATAAACACACATTTCCAGCCGCCCACCCTTATTTCACACCCACACACATACTCACACTTTGCACAAACACACACACACACACACTTTTTTTTCAGTTGAGGTTTGGCCAGACAGCGAGGCGCATATGGAAGGGGGAAATTATGTGTGTGTGAGTGATTGTATGTGTAATTGCGTGCCCGTGTATTTGAGCAAGTGTTTGAAACTACCAAAGTACAGTAAAACATTGCTAGTTTGATATTAAATTTCGTCAAACGAATGTGTATCTTTAAAGTTTGACACATTGGTCACTCTGAAAATATGAATTTAACAACATTATAGTCTCAAATAAAAAAAAATCGAATTTCTACTGTAGTCGTACACTAATCGCAGTATTTAGAGTGTGGCGGCGAAAAAAACTGTAATAAAACCAGACCGCAAATTAGCTCGTCGGATCTAATTGGACCGGATGGCTTTAGCGCGGGGAAATCTGGTGTTTACCCTTAGCCTGGCACAGCAGTGGCCGTTAGTGGCCTTGGACGGAGATTAGCACTTTTTCTTCCAGATCAGACACGATCGGCAAGATTTGTTTGGAATGATCTCCTAGAGTCTAAGGGGAGAGTATATTTCCGGCTTCTTGGCGATGCTCACTTATGACTGAGTACGAAACAGATCAACAGCTATGAAATAACATCAACAAAACCCGGAGTCAGATCAACAGAACAAGTTCAACGAATCATGATGGGGAATTCCCCAAGTGACCTGCCAAGAGTTCTCAATGAGTTCAATGTTATCGGAGGGCAACTTTTAGGGGTTGCCTGGGGTTTTACAAGCAGCTGCAAAAACATTATTTTAAAGTTGTCTAATTACTTTGAGATTAAGTGTGATTTCTCAGCATAGCATAAAAGTGAAAGATGATATTTGCAACGAAGAAATAATCATCGTCAAGCTGGCAGAGAATATTAAAAGAATTCGAGTCTCAATTATCTTTTGTTCGAAGTATCGTTTAAATTAAAATCAGTGATAAATCTTTTGAGAGTTTGAAAGAGATTGTTTTCAGCATGTTTCATTACGAATCATTTTTTCATCTCTAGATATTTGCAATAACAAGCTATGCAAGAAATCCTAACGTAACATAAGTCGATACAAAAACAACTCTCTTTTGTCCAATCATGCATTCCATAGAAAACCCCCGGGCAAGATTTACTGTCCAGTACAAGCCCATGTGCAAACCGCTAAGCCAGCTGATCCCAGGATTCCCTATAGAGTCGTGTGTAAACCTACACTTTTGCCTATCGTATCGCATCGAGAAATTCGAAACATCTTGAAGGCACCAACAACAAAGCACAAAGCCGTCTTCGGCAAGGCCAGCAACAAGTCAGAGGTCAAACATTTTTGCGCCAGACAGCTTGACTCCACAACAGCCCGATGACGTGTGTGTGCGTGTGTGTTGCAGCATGGCTTATTGTTGTCCCAGCGGAGAAGACCGACGACGACCAGTCTGTCATCCCTCGGGAGGCGAGTCGACTCGAGAGGGCTTTTCTATTCTGTCCAGTAATTTGAGCCCCATTATGATGGGTCGATTATGTGGGAACTTTGGAAGCGTTTTGAAAAGTGCAAAGAGGCGCGCGCATGACTTCTTTGGAAAGCAACAATGGGAAGCAGTATTGGCCGGCTGGACACATGTCGTCGTGGTTATGCTCTCTTGTTCAAAGTGGGCAGTAAAGTCTCATTTATGATTTTTTCATTATTAGTGGATATTGAAGTAAGTTCAATACAAGAGTTTTTTTTTACATGATGGTATGCAGAACTCATATTTCATGTTTGGGCCCGATTGGTGACAACTTCAAGCACCAATTCCAAATAATTTTAAACTCGTTTGAGCTATTAATCAACAATACGGCCAGAATATAGTTCATGTTCTGTGAAATAACTTTGCCCAATAGTTTCGTCTACACTGAATAGAATTTATAATATCGCACTTAAAAACTCCAACTTTTTAAAAGTTTTTCTTGAAACACCTTCAGCAAGAGTACAACAGTTTATCGACAATTATTGTCATTACCGATGGCTGTTTGATTATGTCTCGGAAAAAACAGAACGAGTGTTGATCCATCAACTTCGTGGCTATTGATTCGATACGCTACCACCGCGCCATGGAGCGCTTGATGACATGAAAAGGACAGAGCACAAACATATTCTTCTTAATATAATTATAGTTAACTTACTTCAGAAACTTTTCAAAACTTTTTGAAAGCTACTTCTTGAGGTACTATGGACACTTCTTTACCAAGCTCAGTATTGTTCCGTACTATACCGTTTGTATTTAATTCATAACTTTCATTTTGCTAAAAAATCTTCACCCTCGGTTTACGGTATACCTTTTCTTAAAAGCATGAAGATTTTATAGATTTTACAAGTTCCTGATGTGTAATGAAAAAATGTGTAAACATGTTTATTTTTTATTATTTAATATTGACTTCCACTTTATGAAATATACATTTAAGTCAAACTACATGAAAAGTTGGTACGGAGCAGTCGTGGCTGACTTGTTACGGCGAAAAAAAAAATAATTTCAAAAAATCTTGTCATTTTAAGGGAAATTTAATGTATTTTTCGAATCTTCATTAATTCAGAAGAGTATTTTTTAAATTTAGAACAATATTTTGCATTTTAAAGTTTCGTTGTTTATTCTAACGTTGCAGGGTTATTTTTTAGAGTGTTACAATGTTCTACAAAGCTGTATAGCAGACAATTACAAGAAATATATATAAGATAGTAGCTTTTTCAAAACATTTTTCTCGTAAAATCGTGATAACTCGTGATGGTTGCATGCAAACTCCTTATGTCTACACATCAAAATTTATGTAATTGTCTGCTCTACAACTTTGTAGAACATTTTTACACTCTTAAAAAATAACTCTGCAAAGTTAGAAAAAACACGAAATTTTAAAATGAAAATTCTAGATTAAATTTTCAAAACAACCTATCCCTCATGGGTTTCCTATGCAGATAGGACCTTTTGAAAATTTAATCTAGAATTATTGTTTTTTGAATGAAAAATTGACCCTTCTGAGTTAGTGTAGATTCGAAAAGTACATTAAATTTCCCTCAAAATGACATGTTCCAAAACATTTTACAGTTGAGTAACGAAAGTGGCAGAGTTTCTAATTTTTTTTTGTGTTTTCATTCGATGAAAAATACGTTTTTTTTCGGAATTTCGAGTTCACGGAGAAAAAAGAGTTCCCAAAATCGTGAACAAGCGTTCATGAAAATGGGAACCACGAACAAAGTGTTCAAATCCCATGGTACGACTTTCAAAAACGTATCATGGCAAACCTATTGAAAGGTCTTTCCATTATCTAACTGACGACGGGTCAAAAGATGAACCCGGGCATCATTTTAATCGAATTATCTGAGATCCGGCCTCTGAAAAGTATATAAATAACACTTAAGTGCTCATACCTTTTGATAGGGCTATCAGATCTTCGATGTTTGAAGTTCATTTGAAAGTTCTTTCAATTATCTAATTGACAACTAGTCACATGATGGACCCGAACAATATTTTCATCCAATTTTTTGAGATCCGGCCTCTAGAATGGGAACCACGAACAAAGTGTTCAAATCCCATGGTACGATTTTCAAAAAACGTATCATGGCAAACCTATTGAAAGGTCTTTCTAACTGACGACGGGTCGCATGATGGACCCGGACATCATTTGAATCAAAATATCTGAGTCCGGCCTCTAAAAAGTGTATAAATAACACTTAAGTGTTCATAACTTTTAATAGCTTTGTCAGATATTCAATGTATTAGGCTCATTGGAAAGGTTTTTTAAATACCTTTCTGAAAATGTATAACATGACGGGTTTTCTTACAAGAACCACCCTTTTTACAATCTTCCGGACTTCATTTAAAACCGTTTTTTTAGCATAACTTTTGAAGTACTTAACTAAACTTAATAATGTTGACTAGGGTCTTGTGGGACCCCAAGACGGATCGAATGAGGCCAAACGGTCCAAATCAGCTCAGCCAGTCCAGAGATAATCGAGTGCATATTTTTCGATGCACGGACTCACATCCAGACACACGTACATACATTTTTTCAAAATTTGATTCTGAGTCGATAGTTATACGTGAAGTTGGGTCGACAAGGTTGAATTAAGAAGTTCAGAAGTTCCCCCTAGGGCAAAGTTTCACGCAACTGCTGTGTGAGTGGGCGGAGAATAACCCTTTTATAAATCAATAGTTAAAAAAATCTTTTATCTTGTTGCCTTTTCTTGGAATGCCTGAGGGCTTTTTTACCGAGAGTGATTCGGCAAAGATACTATGATGGCAACGATCTATTGATAAAAAATCTTCTTTGAGGTCGCAGATCGCTTGCCGATCAATAGATCCCCATGGGTAAATTTGAAACCCTTCATCAGCCCATCTTACCACATGCCCCCAACAACCGCCTGAGCGATTACAAATCTTGACGCGACACGATAATTTATTAATTGTTTGATCAAACACATTGCACTTCAGGTTAAATAACCAATAAATTTCCCCCGATTACAGATAAATTTCACTTAACAACTTTCCCTTTCGGAACCGTGCGGCGGCGTCCGTCAGACTGATGGCGCTGGTATGTAGAGCAGCCTCCAGCCTGGAAGTGATCACTCAAAGGCTTCAGCAGCAGCCAGTCAACCAGCCAGCGAGCGAGCGTGAAGAATGTTATGGACGTCGACGTGTCGACAAAACTTGTGCAACTCAACTGCTGCTGCTTCCACTTCTTGGTGCCGGGTTGTGGGAAGTGGTTTACGTTTTTTTTTCGTTTGAGATGGCAGGGCGTAATAAATAATTCGGAAGTGAAAATGACATGAATTGCTCACCGTCAGGGCTTGACGGCAAATAACAAGACTTGAGTTGAGCTGAGCGGAGTGTTAATTTGAACAGCTATTACGAGCTGGCAGGAATGCTTTGCGTATATGTCACTGCGACTTGGACACTTGGAATGGTAGTGCTGGTTTTCCGTTGACGTCCACCCTGGGATTGGAATGACCCACTTTTGAACTTATGTTTATTTGTAGCTAAGATACGTAAATCCACTTCAAAAATAGTAAGTGATAATAGTTTTTAGCAAAATTCGTGTTGAAATACAATATCTTTAAAATCAAACGTCTTCCAAACGTGGCACCATAGAAGACACCCGGGGGACCTGTTCCGCCAGCACTCGGTCGCACATGGCATTCGCACTTCATCGCCGTGTGTTCCGTTGGCCAGCATCTGTTGGCACTGCTGCACTCGCAGAATTACGATTCCGCTCGAGTCCGACCGTCTGCCAAGTCGCTCGCTAATTGTAACGAAGGGATCACTCTGCAAGGGCCCAGCCGAACGTGTGCCTTCCCCGGGGTTAATTTTGTGCAAGATCTGCTCCGCGGGTCTCGTGTCCACGGCGTGTGCAAACCACTTTTAATGACCGGTTTTTATGTTTTATTTATTTCGAAGAGGCTCCTCTCGTTCTCTCTCTCTCTCTCTCTCTCTCTCGCGGGCACAAACATTCCTCTTAATTGGAATGAAGTTTGCTCCTTTTATAGGAAAATTTGTTTTTAATTGATTTTCGTGTTTTGTGTGACGAAGCGATGAAGCTTGTGGCTTGCGACTCTTGGACTTCTCCAGCGTTGCAAAGGGATTTGTGGCTGCATTAACCGATGAGACTGAATTAATTTAGTTGAACGATGGATAGTTTGTTATAATTTAAGGTGATGATAAAATTTACTGTAGATATCATTCAATCATTCAACCATTCAATCATTCAATCATTCAATCATTCAATCATTCAATCATTCAATCTTTCAATCTTTCAATCTTTCAATCTTTCAATCTTTCAATCTTTCAATCTTTCAATCTTTCAATCTTCAATCTTTTAATCTTTCAATCTTTCAATCTTTCAATCTTTCAATCTTTCAATCTTTCAATCTTTCAATCTTTCAATCTTTCAATCTTTCAATCATTCAGTCTTCCCAAAATCACCACGGTGCACATCAACCAGAGCTTTTGCACCCAGATTTTTGTTACAGACATTTTAGTATCTTCAAAACTACGAGTACTATCGAAACATTTTTTTATTCATCCCCTAAAGTACTGTCCACAAAGTAATTTACAACAAAGTTTGACTATTTTTTAAAATCGCATTGTTGCAGGATTGGGTCCGTTGTTTTTACGTTAAATGCACCATCACTATCTATGTTTATATTTTGTTAACTATGTTTTTTAGCTTTATAACATAACAAACACATTTATAACATATACATTTTAGGTAAAATTGTTAAACAATCAGAATTTGGCTTGAAATTCGTTAAAAATAGTTTTGTTTATAAAATTATCTATTTATATGACATTTGGAACGGTATTCGGAGCACGATTTAAAAGTTTTCACATTTTGCCTATAAAATTTGAGATTTTTTTAAATCATTTTTCAAAAATCCCTGGAATTCCAGGGATTTCCAGGAAAAAAAAATTTCTGATAATGTTTATTTTTGAAGCATTCACAACTAGGAATATTGTTTGCTTACAAGTTGGGCAAAAAAATTTCGCTTTTATGGAATGAATGTTAACTATTTTATTTTCGACAACCTATTGAACGACATTTTTTCATTTATCATTTGAAAATAAGATATTCACCTCTTTCGGCCAAGATCAAAATTGAGATTTGTTTAACGATTTTTTTTTAAATATTTTGTTTACCTTGACCAAATAGGGTGAAAATTGAATTGATATAAAAAAACGTTACTTAATCCACCCTTAGGTGGTTGGTGCCTTCCTCACATTTAGAGGTTTATACTATCCAAAATAGACACGCTCGTTGGAAAGGTCTTTTGATTACTTATCCAATGATAAGTCACATGATAGATCCGGACATCGTTTTCTGCGAACCGACCTCCAAAAAGTGCATAAATAACACTTAAGTGCTTATAACTTTTGATAGGGTTGTCAGATTTCAAATGTTTTGAACGCGTTGGAAAGGTCTTTTGATTACCTGTTCAACGACAAGTTGCATGATAGATCCGGACAACGTTTTCATCATGATATCTGAGATCCGGCTTCCAAAAAGTACATAAATAACATTTTTGCAATTCCGTCGTGAAACTACTTACTTTTCCTGTCATTCTTGAACGACGAAATAGCCTACTTTTCTGTACCAAAAATAACAGAATTGAATAGCAACACATTTCAAAATAAATGCTGAAAAGTTCTACTTTTCAGCACTGAAATGGGTGCTGAAAAGTTGAACTTTTCAGCACTTGTTTCGAAAAGTAACACTTTTCAACATTGTTTTGATTTGAACGATTTATTGACAAAATACATGAAAATTCGACTTAAAATTTCACTCAATGGGTGTTTTTTGAAATTGCAAAAAATGTTGTATGGAACTCGTTGCAAAACTTGATTTTTTCAGCACTCGTCGTATTTATCCAACTCGGTGAACCTCGTTGGATAAATGTACGACTCGTGTCAGATCTTCAATGTAATTGTCGCGTTGGAAAGGTCTTTTGAATACCTTTCTAAAAATGTATAACATGCCGGGTTTTCTTGCTTGGTTATCTTTTTAAAATCTTCCGGACTTTTGTTTAAAATCGTTTTTTTAGCATAACTTTTGAAGTACTTAACTAAACCGCATAATTTTTAATAGTGACTTCTGGGACCTTGATGGAACCCCAAGACGGATCGAATGACGCCAAAACGGACAAAATCGGATCAGCCAATGTTAAGATAATCGAGTGACAATTTTTTGATCAACATCCCACCACACACACAGACATTTGCTCAGAATTTGATTCTTAGTCGATAGGTATACATGAAGGTGGGTCTAGGAGGTCTAAGTGAGAAGTTCAGCTTTCGAGTGATTTTATAGCCTTTCCTCAGTAAGGTGAGGAAGGTAAAAATTTCAAAAAGGGTTGTTCGAGAAGAATTTGTTGAAAGTATTCGAGAAACTACTGTTTGAAGTTACAAATTTATGAAGCACGTGAGCGTAAGAGGATTAAATGTGAATAAAATATCGTTTATTTTCAACCACTTTTACACTATGAAAATTATTTTAAATCATGCCACAAATGGAACCATGAAAAATCATTAAAAATCAACTTCATATCATATGAAATTTACCCAAAGAGTGCAATCATATTTCAAGAACTCGCTTCAAATACTTTAAAATCATTATTTCTGCATGATTTGTTTTCCATTTCAACTTTATGGTCACTGAGACAAATTTAATAGCAATTTTATTTTTGTGGAGCATAGATTTTCACTGTCCAAACACATTGATTTAAAAAAATACTTCTAAACAAAAAATACTAATATTTATATTTTTTTACACGGTAGAATTTTAAAATTAAAAAATAATATATTTATATATTTAAAATTAGAAAATTTATATATTTTCTCAAAGTTGCATGATTTTTTACAAGCAGTCAAGCCTCACTCATTTTGACCATTAAAGTTGCTGTTCTATACAATTCTGTTGCAAAATATAATAATAATCAGATATATAATAATTAGAAACAGGATCAGAATAATTTTCGAAAAATTTAAAATTTCCCGGGAATTCCCGGGTTTTCCCGGAAAATTTGTTGAAAATTTCCCGTTTCCCGGGAATTTTGTAACCCCGGGAGATTGGACGCTTTACTTATTTTACCTTCTGCTAGCGGAAAATTGTCCAAGGAATCCAAAAATGCATTCTGTTTTCCAATTCAAAATCATTCATGTTCATTGAGAAAATCATGACACTTTGTGAAGATTTAAATAAGGCTATTCATCAACGTTTTCTCAATTATAGTTAACTATCGTTTTAATCTTTTCATTTTTTTTTGAAAAGTTCAACTTGAGGTACTTTGAGCATTTCTTTACCACGGTCTGTATGATTCCATAGTATTCCGTACGTATTTAATTTTGCTTTGTGGGAAAATCTCAACCTATCTAAGTCATCTGGTTTTACGGTTCTGTGTAATCGTTTTCAAATATATTTTCTAATTTAGGATCAATTAAAAAGAAAGATTTTTTTAAATGTTATTTTTATTCTTCTTTGATTTCTTCTACAGTTGCTTGTCCGAACAAGTTTCTCTCCTGTTTTGTATGGTAAAAGTCAAAGTTCAGCATTGAAAAATAAAGGCAGCCCGCAAAATACGGAATGAACAAATAGCCGGCCATCTTGTTCACTTTGCTAAATGCAAATCCGGTGGCACCAGTTGCAACGACCGCGGCAAGAGATTCCACAAAGCTCTAGAAGAAGAACAAGATGTAAGTTAACTACCGTTCAAATTGACTCAACAACAGTTCATACCCATTTGAATGAGCGCAGCTTGAAAAAGATTAGCGTCCAAGCCCAATTCAAGGTCAACTGGGTTCCGTACAGGATCAGGGGTCCTTTGGCGGATCCGCTGAAGCCTCCACCGTCCTTCCACACCAAGTAGGACGCGTAACCTGCTCCGGCGTGCAGGGTGGACCAAGCCAGCGGAAACGCAAAGTCCATTGGTAGAAATAGCTTGCAAACTAATCTCTGGTACCAGCCGCGAACCTCCGGCAGAATCAGGTACGTGTTGACCAGGGCGCCAGCCTGGGGCAACGCGATGGCCACAGCAATTTTCGAAAATTCAGCACTCATGATTTTGGTGAAAAAATAACTCGAGATCGAAAATTTTACGTAAGGTTTCAGTAAATGTACGTCAAGCTTCTTTTCGCTGAGCCAGCTTGCTGTGATAAGTTTTACAATTTTTGGCTTATTTTTGTAGCTATCAACCAGGTTTCAGCACAATTTTAGCAACTTCCCCGATTGACGCGTACCCTTAAAAGGTTAAATGGGCACACCAACCATCAAACGCTACTTGTTCAAACATTTTAAGCGACTTGCTTTGGCAAAAGCTACAATTACTCTTGCAGAAAAGCACTACGTGAGCCAACTTCAAATTTATTTTGTTCATTCCGGTGGCTGCACCTGGAAGCTGTTTGCCAAGAAGAAGAAGAAGAACACCAATTCCCTGTGCAACATAAGTGCGTGCTGAAGAGCAACTCCACATTACATTCATGAAATCAGCTCGCGCGGTTGACCACTTTTTGTCCACATCCTGTCCTGTGGCCACGGACGGCGCGGCATGCCGACGCGCGTGACGCGTGTGCAAAGTGTCCTCCAAGATCGTCTTACTCTCTGACTGACCGCAGAAAGCGGCAGCAGCAGCATAAATGAAGACAAACAGCATCCAATCCATCACCATTGGCAAACATATCAGGCTGGCTGCACACTCATTGATAAATTTCTGCGTGATGAAAAGAACCTTGGAGTTTCTACAGATGAGTTGGGGAAGGATTTCCAAGGGGAGGGGGAGCCGACTTGGCAAACAGGATTTCCAACGGACAAGGGACCAGTACTCGACAAACGGTGTCATCCAACTTTTTAAGAGCTTCAAGGTATGACTTTCTGCGAGAAAATAAAAATGAATTGATTTAATGAATGGAAGTCATAAATGGGTATGAACATCAATTTTTTTACACTGTAGTTTGCAATTTCTTTCAACAAAACCAAATATATAAAAAAAAATTGATTTTTAAATTTCAATAATTTAGTCAGCGCTTCATGACGTGTTGAACTTGAAATCTGCATTGAATGTTTGTAGCAAAGAGAATTGATTTGTAGTATGTTTATGTTTCACTTTGTTTTCAGTCTTAATCGATGCTTCTGTGCTCTCTTATGCTAACTGGATAGGAAATCCAGCAAGCTTAGAACAAGTGAACATAGAGGCATCGAAATGCAGAGTAAGAGGCCATCAATAAACCACGTGGACACTTAAGGGGGGTAGCGATTGTAAACACTCCATTCCAAAAAGTTGTTTTGTCTAAACAATTGTCCACGAGGGAGGCTCTGAGATTTACAAAAAATATCCACTTGGATGATTTTGAAACTTAAAGCCTAATGATGCAATCTTATAGCAAAAACAAGAAACAAGAAAAACAAGAAAATGTTGAAAAACTATCAATTTTAAAACAACAAAATACGAAAAAACAGTTGAAGCTTGTTTTTTCTACTAAAGTCATGTTTTATTTTCAAAATACATTTATAATTATAGTTTTGAAAAGAGGATATCTGCTTTAAACAGATAAATTCAAGCATTTTATGAAACAAATTTTCAATATTGTCTATCCGATAAAAGTCTATTTTTGTTGTCTAGAAATCATTTGAAATTTCAGTGAAAAAACCAAATACATAATTTTGAATTTCATGAAAATACAATAATTCATGCATTGACTTTTAGGAGTATCAAATTAATGTTAATTTCATTCTTATTTCATCAGATTTGTATCAATAATTATAAATATAAATTTATTACTTTCAATTCAGTGTCTTTGGCAATATTGTAGGATCAGGAATATTCCGAAAAAAATGATACACTTTAAAATATGAATTTATTAAATTTTGTCTTTGTCAAAGAAGATAAATGATTGAAAATTCATTCCCTTTTATTTATTTTTTTTATACATTTTGGCCATTATAAGTTTTAACCGATAGACTAATACGTCGAATTATTTTGAACAGAGTAAAATCTTTTCAAGAAATTTTGAATTTGGAAGGTATTGAAGAATTACTAAACCTGTTATCCTTGCGTTGTTTTTCTCATTTGCCCTCAACTAAGTAATTTTACTTCATAAAATGAGTTATATTAACCTTTTCAAAGTATCATTTGACCTTTTTAACTTTCAGGTAATTTTGCATCTTAAAAGGAGTAATCAAAGAGAATTCTCTGGAGGAATATTACACTATCAAATTTTACAACTTCAATTATACATTATTTTACACTGTGTATCTTGGAAACTATAAATTCGATATTTTAATGTCAAATAATAGTGTTGAGCAATTCTCAACTAAACAGGCCAATATCAGGATTTTATTAATTTTGCTTTTTTTCATCACTAGTTTGTCCATATAAGTGAATTAACAAATAAACAAACTTTTTGACAGTTTGCCTGCTTTGATTGTTTGCCTGGATTTTTTTGTACAAAAGTTAGCCTGCATACATTTTCCCTTGTTTGCGAGTTTGCCGCAAACAAGTTTGCGAGTTTTGCAAACTGTCACACACGAAAAGTGCGAGTTTGTTTGTTTGTTTGCGGTAGTGTAATGGCTCCTTAAGTTTCGTAACCAAAATTGTAGTTGGTGACAATCCAGGGAAAAAATTACACTCTTGAAAAGAAATATCCTTTTTGAAAAACTTTATGTTCACAAACAGTAAAATTTGAAAACTATATTTTTTATGTTTTGACATGTTTAAGGGGACTATAACAGGCAACACTTGGGCCACAAAGAAGTATAAATAATTGTTTTAAATGATTTGTGATTTTACCAAAATATTGCATCCGATATAAATAAAAACAACAGAAAAAAACACTCTCCAGCAATGTTTCAAAGTTATAGCTTTTTGAAAGATAATTTCAGGTAATAATTAATAAATGTCTGATTTTCCAAAATAGTGCTAAGTTCAAGAGTGTTTTTCTAACTCAAAATCTATCTGCAACGAGACTCTGCCGAGTGTCGAAAAAGTATTACTTAAAAAGTTGAACTTTTCAGCACTCAAAAAGCACAGTTATTGTTAGTGATTATTTCGTCAACGAAGAATGACAGAAAAGTAAATGCACTGAACCTCTGGAGGTTTGACACGTTTCAGTTTGACACTTTTTAGTTTGAATACCGTTGTTTTGACAGGCGCTCACGGACACTTTCAAAGTAAACTTTTGTTAGTGTGTGTGAGCGTAATGAAAACGCAGCGTTAAACTAAAAAAGACCCCGATGGTTTTACAACAATCATTGTCAAACCACCGGGTTTGAATGTATTTGCAAAACGGAATTGCAAAAAATAAGTTACACTCAACCCCCGGTGGTTGGTCACTTTTTCGTTTGACACTTTTTTAGTTTGTACCCCGTCAAACTTAAAAGTGACGAACTGTCAATTTTTACACGGCGCTCACACACACTATCAAAAAGAAAAGTTTGGAAGTTTGTGTGAACTCCGTGTAAAAGGGCTGTCAAACTTAAAAGTGACTCCGTTTATTTGACTACAATTGGTGTCAAACCATCGGGGTATGAGTGTAGTTGATTTAATTTTAAAAAAATGTTTTATGTTTTGAAGTTTTTACAAAAAAATAATGTTTCGTAAAAACTTACTATTCTGACATTAAAATAAGCATTGTGTGATGTTTTTGTGTTGTTTTTTTTTATATTTAGTATTCAGAAATGAATAATCATTTTAAGCTACTAAATGAACTCTGGTCTAATCTGGGGTTCTCAAATTTTTTTATCATCTCAGGTTGTCAAATATTTCACAACTCGCTGAAATCTACAAAATCTAGCATTTTAAAATTCAACATATTACTTACATCCTGCTGCCACCGAGAAACCCCATACGGCCAAGTCGCTGCTGCTCAACTCCAGTCACCATCACCACGCAACCACGTGGACGGCCTTGAGGTCTCTCACACTCACTGGGTGGAGGAGAAGGGTGGAGTGGTGAGGGACACTTCCAAAACGCCCACGTTTCTGTCACCGGGTCGGTCTCTGCCTCTCACTCTCTCTCTCCTCGATCGCTGGTTCAAGTTACACAACAGCAACTGACAGCAACAACTCCACGAACGTAACGGGCAACAACACTACCAACACGATCATCACCACCACCATCAACACCAATACACTGCTGCTGTTGCTGGCAACACTGCCTTCGCGAGATGATAATCAGTGGTGCGATTAAGGTGACACTGGTCAAGATACGAAAACGCTTACAAGTTGTCATTACCACGCGAAGGCGAGCGCTAATCACGAGAAAATATTTATTATCTTTTTTGGACCTCACACTTTCAAGCTCTCTGTTTTGGGATTTCTGGGGACTGCCCGATTAAGATCTGGAACCGTTGCGTTGTTTTATCGTTAATTTTTTTTGCAAACTGTTCTTCTTTTTGTGTTTGCTTTACCCACTTGTACCGCTTTGTTTTATCTTTTTTCTCCTTTAGTTTTCTTCTTCAATGCTGCGTTTTGATTATCTCTTCGCTTCTTCTGTTTAATTTCTTTATAAATATGTTATGCACTCTTCTTGTTTTCATTCAATACTTTTTTTCTCTTCTTTCTTCTGTTGCTTCTGTTGCGCTGTGCCGATGTTCTTCTTCTTCTTGTTTTCTTCTTTCTGGCTGGTATTTTGCTGCTGCTTATATTTTATTTTATTAAACATTCCACCGCCGTTGCGTTGTTGTTGTTGCACTGTTGTCGCGCAAAGTACGCTGCGCCAATCCACCTGTGTGTATGTGTCTTGTTGAGTGGAATTCTTCCCGAGACCCCTTGCCGGAATGCCTCGAGGGACCCCTCGATCGCGCGCACTCTCTCGTCACAGCTATTGACAGAAAAGAAAGAGACACACCGTCGCACATACACACACACATACACTCACTCACTCTTTCTCCGCGTGCTGAATTTGTAACAATTTTCCTTTCCCTCGCGTTTCGTTTTATTCACTTCGTTTTGTTTCTCTTCTTTTGCTTTTCACATTTTTTTTTCTTTCCCTCTTTTCCTCTTCGTATATTGATTATCTGTCACTCTCGTCGACTTAAACGTTGTTATCGCGATTTCAATTCGACTCTCGTTGATAACATATCTTGCTCCTTTAAGTTTCTTCTTTTTTTATTTATTTTTTTCCTGCCAGCACGCGTGCTTGTGTTTGTCACATTTCCTCTGACTTGGGGCGCTTGTTTCGCTCGAAGACAGGCTCTGTAGATTGGACAGCAGAAGCAAAAAAAAAAAAACTGGTACCGTTTCCGGAGTTTTGTTTCTTCGATTGGAATCTGGCAGGTTGATTACTGAAGCAAACGAGTGCTGATGCTGCAAAAACTTGAACGCTGGATAGCCCACTTTCCGCGAGGAGTATCTTCCTCCAAGGGGGGAGAAATCCTTCACCGGGGGTCACCTTAGCCGCTAAGTATCTCACCAATACCAATCCCAATAAAAACACACACAAAATTACTGGAAGCTTCTAAAAAACCCAACCACAAACTCCACTTGCTCAAGACATGCTGATTCTTCTAAGCTCAAGCTTCAACTGAAAAAAAAAACGCTCAAAAAATCTTCGACAGGCTCCAAGGAACTGCGCTAAACTGGAAGGCATAGCTGCCGTGTGACTACTAAATATTCACCACCGCCGTGGAGTGGATCAGAGTGGCTCCAACACCTGGCTGAACGGGGCGCGGACGCGGCTACTGACTTGACACACGAACGTCGTCGTCGTTCAGCGGCGTGGATTGTGGTTTGGCGGGATCTACGCGCGGCGAACTCGCGCCTTGGGGCGACTTGGTCACGAGAGGACTGATTTGCGTGGAGTTTAAATTCAAATATTAAGTTACAGTCATTGCTCATATTCGGAACAGTTTACAGATCGTCCAATGTTTAGAAAATCAATAATTGAACATAATGATTCGTTTTTTTTGTCCCGCCCGTGTGGATTAATCGGACTGCGCACTGGACTCACAATCCAGAGGTCGCCGGTTCGAAATCCGCGGCGGGCGCACAAAAATTCTTTGTGTAAATATGGGTATTCGGCGCCGTCGCTTCGTGCCATACTTTCATACACTTAGGAGCCCAGGGCGGCGAAGTCCTTGTAGATAAAAAGGAAGACACTAGTGGTTGGTACTAGCAATGGTGGCCGTCAGCTATAAAGTCAACTTCGTTCGTTTCGATTCGTTTTTACCTTCAATTAAATGCTTTTCTTGTGATCTTTTGGTTGATGTATCTAACGACTGCAAATTTAAGTTTTTTTTTCAAATATCAACACCCAAAACTGGGCAGCGCTTGACCGAGAGAATAATGGCCTCGAGGCGAGCGAATAGTGGTACCATTCACGTACACAAAGAACACAGCTCGAGATGAACGAAAGAATTATTCCTTCAAGATTAATTTTCAAAAAAGATCATCCGTTAAAACAAAAAAAAAAACCAAAAGTGTCGACTACGGAGATCAAACCAGAGATTTTTAACAGATAAACCCAATGACTTAACAGCCTCAGCCACCACGGCTTGGTGACTAAAGAGTGGTCAGATGACGATGTTTGAGACTTGTGTGAGATTTATCGTTCTTTTTAAAAGTAGCTAAAAATGCACGTGTGTCAAAAATGCATTATCACTGTATGAAATTTGTTGATCTGCGCAATGTGATATGATCATTTTTAAGAGTACAACTCTCGAAGTCCAATACAATTCAGCTCGAAATGATTCAGCATTAAGGTATGTCCCTACTGTAATCGTATATGTCCTGAACCTGTTTTCACCGCGATAAACAAGCCCCACTTGAGACAACAACACTTTTGTAATTGAAAAACCGCGACTTTCAAGGTTCAAATGAGTCTATTCGAATGCAACCTGCGTCAGCCTGAGAGAGTCTGAGTGGGGGATGTCATCATCATCTCACCTTTTCGATGCGCTGCCTCAGAACGCAGATGATCCTCCTCCTCCCACCCTTTTAAGGGGATGCGGGTGGTGGCCGCAGAACTCTCGCGAAATGCGTCGCGTCGTACTGCGCAGTTTGAGGCTGAGAAAGGCGCAATTTTTATTATTTTGTTTAGGAATCCTACAACACCGTCAGTTGCCAGTAGTTGACCAAGTCGAGCCACCTGTGGGAATACCTGCAATATCTGAGTCGCATGTACCTTTATGCCGCCGACGGAGAGATGCAAATTATAAAATTAAGCGTCATGTAACCTAAGTCTGCGCCCCGTCTGTAAGTGTGTGTGCGCGTGTACGTGTGCAGCACTTTCTCGTCCAACCAATACTAGTCAGCCGCGACGGAGTAGTCGTCGTCGTCGCAGATTGAGCTTGAGTTCTGCAGACCAACACGTTCAGGCAGCCAGGCTGGAAACTGTGAGGGGACACTCAACGCAACGCAACGCTACTTGACTGGTCTCAACCGCATCAAACTGGCATGGAGTTTTAACTACAGCCACTTGTGAGCTGTGGGTGATTGTGTGTTTTCAAAGAAGCTTTTCGTATTCATCGTCCGTGTATTGGTGTGAAGAAACATGCAAATTGAATGGAATTTTGAAAACAAAAAACTTGCTAATTACAGAAGATTTTGATCAATTCAGTCTATAGATATTTTTGTATAATATTGCGCCTTGCAGCAATTTCTAGAGTTTTGTGTCAATCGTGCTAGGCCTAGATTTTTTCATCACACTGCTTTGCAGAGCTTTGCAGGACTGAGAACTGTCAACTTTGCGCACTTTGCACCTCAGTAGAGTGCTGCGGGAAAATTTTCATCACAGTTGGCAAACCGAATTTCCATCACACCATCAAAACAAAACAAGTGTACTACATCGACTTCTGACCACAATCTAGTCATCAAGCTGTGGTGGCCGAGGCAGATAAGTCATTGAGATGGTCTGTTAAAGGTTCCTGGATCGATTCTTGTGGTTGCCACTGTTAAGTTTTTTTGGTGGATTATTTTTTTTCTAATGAGTTCGAGGGCATAATTATATCGACCATCTCGAGCTATGTTCAATGAGTCAGTAAACGGTACCATTATTATCTCGACCCGAGGCCATGAATTGGCTGAAAACCTGGCTAAAAACCAATGGATTGTAGACGAAAGAAGCCTTTTTTTATTTTTCAGTGAAAACAGTACTAAATACTCTTAACTACCGTATTTATGGTAGAACCGGGAAGAACATTTTTTTCGAAAGACTTTATTAGACAGGATTACATGTCCTATATAGCATTGGTAAAAAGTTTGAACAAACTCCAGGGTAGCCAATGATAACAAATCGCCCTCTCCGACGGCGAAACTCCGGACATCTGTCTATCTCAGATTGATCCGCATGGGTAGCTTGAATCCCGGGCAGTTGCTTCTGCTCCGCCGTCTGTCACCTTCCCATCCCCTTCCCCAGGACCATAGAGGACGATAACTACTGGCCTTCATCGCCATGAAGGGACCCCTCTTAGCAGCGCCGGATCAGCCGGATGTTGTACCGATCCAACAAGTAGTGAAGACGTTCGCTGGTTGTCCACCATCCGCCCAGCAAAAAGACAAAGATTCACCGTAAGTCAAGATCCCGGCGCAACACCGCTGCATCCCGGTACCGAAGACCACGATTCCTCAGTCGAAACAAGACGTTGTCCCTCCACTTAGCCGGTCCAAACACTTTTTCGAGCTTTTTGAACTTCCAAAAATAAACAAATAAATAAACAGTCTGCCATAGCAACGGATATCGTCGTCATCACTGTGAAGAAAAATCACTGTGATGAAAAAATACTGTGATGAAAATAATTGCGCAAGACTCTAGTAAAGTGCAAAATGCGCAATAAGTCGCATTTTTATTTACATCTTCGGATGCTTTATGTGTTCTCTCATTACAGCTAAATAGTATAATTTTGCAAAATTGTAGTTCAATTAAATGAGTTTGTAACTTTAGTAAAAACAACTATTCTGCTTTTGATTTTTTCATTCATTTCTCCCTTTTCAGATCATTCAGAAAAAGAGCTCAACTGAACTCTTTAAGACGAGGTAGCTCTTCATACAGCAATGTAATTTATACTGCTTAGTTGAAATATGTAAAAAAAGTTCAATTACAGTTAATTCAATAATGGTCACTTTTAATTATATTTAACCAAGCAGTATCTTATTTCTTATGCAATAAATAAAAAAATACGTTTGATGCTTTTGTTATAATGAGAAAACAAGAGCCTTTATCAAAATTTTGGTAAATTAAAAAAAAATTGATTAGGAAAAGTTGCAAACTTTGTTTGAACAACTTGTTTTCTGACACATTTGCAATTTTTTGACAGCTTGTTCCATGAAATCAAAGCAGTTTGGTCAAACACTGTTGGCTTCAATTTATCGATATCTAACATTAAAAAAAAATCATCCGATCCTGACATAAAATGTACACTTCATGTCACCAGAGCAAATCCAGTTCGTTTGATCAACTAGCACATTAGCTCCGAAGGGGTGAACTTTTCAACCGAGAGATTTGAATGCAAATCTTGAAAGCACACGCTTACCGACCGCGTCGTCCGATGGGACTTGAGGCGAACGAAGCGACGAACCTCGCGAGCGCGCTCCTCGAAAGAGGTTGAACAGGTTTTTCGCCTTATTTTAATTCGAGTTTTGTTTCACTGCTGCTGCTGCTGCTGGATTGCCGTTTTGTTGCTGAACGTTGTTGACGACGCGGAATTATTCTCAGCTCCCCGGGCCACAAACGGGCTTCTGGCCGGGCCGTTGGATTCCAGCTAGGAGTTACATTTCACTCGACGATGTTCGACGTCCACGGATGATGTCACGTTTGAGAGCTGAGGTTTGATCGATCGACGTGTGGGGATTTCCTTGTGTCGTCGGGCCCGGTAGGATGGCATTTCGACGATTTCAGGTCAACCGAATTCACACCCATCAGCTGATGGTGGCCGCTGTGGAATGCTGCTTGAAATTGACGCTGAATCTCTTGCTTTCAAGCTGACATTCAACGATGTAAAAACTTATGAAAAGTATCAAAGTATTATATGCAGTTATCTGTAAACATAAAATATATACAAAGTAATTTCAAATGGGAATTTACGTAAATCATTCAACTAGTTACTAGTTGGTCAAAAGTCTAAAAATATAATTCTTTGAAAAAAATATTATATTTTTAAAAACGTGCTATGGCACTTGAACACTTTGTTGGTGGTTCCGAGTTTCAATAACGCTTGTTCACGATTTTGGGAACTCATTTTCCTCCGTATTACCTAATTTTTTACCGAATTCGGTAGTTGAAAAATCGGTAAAGTTTAGATCGGTAAACCATCTGTCAAAATAAACAAAATTTTACCGAATTTCCGAAATTAGATTAACTGAACTGTTCAGCAGTTGTAAATTCGGTAAACTTTACCGAATTCGGTGAAAAATTCAAGTGTGATATTTACATAATATTTGAAAAAAATATAGGAAACCACCTGGGATAAAAAAATCATAAATAATTTTTTGATGTTTTTGGTTACTTTGGATAATCGAAACAATAGTTTTTCTTCTTTATAAACATAACTTCAGTGGTTATGAAATTGGATTGTGAAAATTAGCCAAAACTGTGACACCTTCAAAATATTCCAAACAAATCTTAAATTAGATGTTGAAAAAAGCTATACTAATAAAAATTTCTTAAATAAAATAAAAATAAAAAAAATTCTTAAATTGGGAGCGAAATATAAATATAATTTCACCTACCATTTGGAAAAATAAAGTTACAGTTAAAGTTCGAGAAAAATACATCAAAAACGATATTGTTTAATTTTTGTACTGTGTGTCTTAAAATTGTATCTTAAGAAATAAAAATCGTGATCTAATTGAACTTCAGCAAGGTTGTATATATTATTTACAAAGTTCAGAAAGTGGCACAGTTTACTCAAAATATGTTTTGCCAAGTTATGTTTTGCATTATCAAAGATTAGGCTAAGTGATTTTTCACGCTCGAAAGTTGCAAATTTCACGAGGCCCTAATTTCAAAACACCAAATTTCACGGAAATTTCGCAGAAAGTGAAAAATAATAAAATAACCTTGGAAAAATGTAAAAATAACAGAAACTGCTTTTTTGCTTCTTTATATATTATTTTTTAGATAAGCTAACAAATGTTCTTCACAAAATTTGAACATGGCACATTTTTTTTCTTAATTTCCAAAAAAAGTTTCACGTGTTTTATGGATGGGCTCTATATTTATTTTGAAATGTAGGGCAAACGTATTCTCACTTTTCAAAAACTAAAATAAAAATCAAGATGCAAAAATAATATAATCTGTAACGAAATCTTAAAATTTTTATTCAAACTCAGAACAGAAAACAAAAAAGTTGAATTTTTTAGCTTCCGGAATCTGAAATGTTCTCAAATGCGATTTTATAGATTTAAAATACTAATCATCATGTTAACATCATTTAAGTATTCGTAGCATTCACTTTTCAGTAAAAGATGTAACAATTTTTTGTTAATGTTTTGCAAACAATTCTTCAAATGGGTTTCAATTGAAAACTAATATAATTTTCTTAAAAGTCTTTATTGATGATATATTTATTTTGTTGTTTTTTCTAAGCAATGATTTGAGAAAATTGATAAATTTCATGTAATTTCACGGAAATCTTCAAATTTCACGAATTTCACGCTGAACGCGAAATCGTGAAAATTCACTAAGCCTATCAATGATTAATGAATGTTCGATGTTAATTCTTATTTGAACCAGATTTTTTTAAATCTAACCTCACAGTCTACTTTTTTGTTTTCATTCTCAAAGTGATACAAAAAAAAGAACGTGGAGTCCGGTAGCTTTATTGAAGATCCCGACTCTGATGACTGAAATGTTATCGGCTTTGACTCCAAAGTCTGGAGAACAAAACTAAATATTTTGAAAATTTTGGAGATCGTAACCCGTAACTACCAGCTCATTTGAATTCTACTTTTAATTTATTTTATTTTATAATGTGTTTTGAATGTTTTCTAGGTTTTATCTTTGATTCGTGGACTCAAATTTCAAACACTCGGACTTTCATAACGATCGTCTTTGCACCGAATTGCATCGTAGGAATTTTCCATGCAAAAAAAAAGAAGTATCAATTTGCCACCTGCGCGAAAGCTTTCGTGGCCGACATTTCCGACGGCGGCGAGGTCCCTCAGTTTTGTTTTTATTAGTGACAAAAATTTAAATATTTGGCCAAATCTCCCGAGTGCACTCTCCAGTCCGATTAATTCGCTGTCGGACAACGTGCCGCTTCTCCGCTCAGTCGGTGAGTCTAGGCTGGGCTGCTCAGGCTCTGTGCTCATCGATCGATCGCTTCATTCCGCACACACAAAGCACAAAGTTGGAAAACTGGTCAAACCTCTTCAACAGATGTACAACATTTATGGGAATCTGAAAATTAATATATTTTTGCATAATTTAACGATCAAAGCAATAAAATATATGTAAATTGCTCAAATATCATCGCCCGAGAGATCGTCCGAGGCGACCACGACGACAAAAAGCAGCGACTGAACGGCTGGCTTCGACGACGACTCCTCTTCGAAGAAGGAGGACAACGACGATCTTCGGTTTGCGCTAGAGAAGAGGCTTGTTGTTGCCTGACTGACTGACTTGGCCAGGCTCCCTTCCGCCACCCTCCGCTTCTCCCCTCCCTTACACCAGTTGGCCACTTTGAGACAACAAGTTTTACTTCTTCGTCAACTGCTGCTGCTGATGCTGCCGAGCCGATGTTCTTCATCTTAACTCTCTGCCAGCAACATCTCCGCGTGGTTCTTCTTGGGGCTTTTCGCGAAATTAATGGCTCAAAGAGTCAACCTGTCTATATGGGTTCTACCCCCCTTGCTTCCCCTCCCCACCCCCTTTGGCCGTGGAACGCTGCTGAGCCTTTCAGCGGTTCCACACGACAAAGAAGACGACGGCGATGCTGAAGTTGCTGCCACGACAACTGCGAGAGTTGCAAAATGATGACAGTCAAAAGGCTAATTGGGTGATGTCGTTCGTGTTTATGGAAATTGAGGAGACAGAGAACGGGAGGGGGAAGGTTTGGAACACAAGGCATTTGTTACCCCCTGACGTAGGTTTCAGAATTTTGAAATTAATTTGTGATTTGCGAGGCAGAGAAAATTTTGTGGAACGACATTTGTGGGAACGAAAGAAAAAGCAAACAGCATTCGGTGTGTAACTCAGTTTTCATAAAAAGAAGTTACATTGTTAAAAGTTAAAGGAGTTAAATTCTTTAAAAATCTATTCATCAAACATTTGTTGCGTTGCGAAATTTCAATCATCAAACATAAGAGATTGGCTGAGTTTCATATTTTTTTTGTTTGGAAAAGAGGTCTTAAAAATGTGGAAGACGTAGCCAAATGGTTACGTTGTCCACCAATCGCCAATCGGAATCGCTGGTGGCGATTGGACTCGCAATCCAAAGGACATCAGTTCAAATCCTGGGGTGGAAAATTCCTTGGAGTTAAAAAAGGTTTGGGTGCTCTCCCCATTCTAGCCTTTGGACTCCTAGGTTCGAGCAGAAAATTGCAATAGAGACCACAAAAGACCTGGGGGTCGTAAAAGTGAATGGTTTTTTCAGATGATTTTTTTTTTGATTTCTGTAAAAAAGTATGTATATGTCTGCACATTTTTGTAAAATTCAAATTTATCAATTTACGGTCATAGAAATCCATAAGAAGTTACAGAAGTTACAAAATATTAATTCAATGAAGTTTTCAAAAAGTCTGCGCACCTCAAAAAATGTCTGACACAAGCTCAAATGTCTGTGAAACACAGAGAAATCTGTGCATCTGGCATCCTTGCTTAAATATCAAAAAAGTGTCAGTGTGGCATCTTATTAAAATAATTTGAAAACAAAAAATAAGATATTAAACAGTAGCAAGAATTGATCTTCTCAAAATTTGATACAATTGTTATTTTTATGAATTAAAAGTGAGGTGGAATCGATTTTTTGTGTTTTTTTCATATGGACTATCGAAGAAAATTTTTTTTTGAAAAAATTATGCATGACTCTAGTAATCCAATCATAGTATTAACGTGTTTGACCATGCCATGGGCCATGGGTAAAATAATTGTACCACCGTTGCTGTCAAAATAGGTAGATATTATGAGCGGATTACCATCCAAATACAGTCATACAAAACTTTAGAATTAATTTTCGAAAAATGTTAATTTTTGCGATATAAAAATGTTGCATGAAGAAAAAGCCCCCCGGCAGAGAACTTTTTTAACAATCTGAGAGAATTTACTACAGTTTCCTACAGTCCAGACTGCAACAGGGAGCAGCAACATCTACAATAAAAGTTGTGCAAAATTATTAGTTCAAGTAGTGAGAACGGCAAATAAAATGAAATTAAGACCAAATCCTTATCCTGCCAAATATAACAGATAACCACACGCCCCTCCCCCTCTCTACCATTTTGTAATGAGTTTGTCTCAGTGTCACCTGATTATCCCTCATTTTTCAACTGACGATATCTCGGAAACTATTAGTTCGATTTTCAATGTAAAAAAAATGACTGCTGTGAAATTTTCATCTCTTTTTCTTAATGCAAGGTTAAAGGGGAGGCCAAATATAATATAAATTAGAATTTCAAGCCTGATTTTCAAAATAAAAAAAAAATAACACAAAATGCTGTATATACATTATTTAAATTATGCTTGTGTTTAAAAATTGCTCAATAACAATAAATTGATGAAAATAAATAGTACACACAATTTGCATTGGGCTAAACTTATTTCGACACTTTTGAATCAACCACATGCCTATTTTATATAAACAGCCCGCAAAATTGTTTGGAGTCTTGTATGAAAAACTTATGATGCAAAATGGTATCTGCTGAATCAGAACATGCATGCACAAAGATTCATACCAATTGAAAATTACAACATAAATATTCTCCTAAGAAATTGGGAAAACACAGAGATTTACACATGAGCAATTCTCTACCTAAACCGGAAATGGATTTTTTTTTGTATTTTTTGATTTGGCTCAAACTTTGTGGGGGCCTTCCCTGTGACCAAATAAGCTATTTTGTGTCATTGGTTCACCCATACAAGTCTCCATACAATTTTGGCTGCTGTCCATACAAAAATGGTATGTAAATATTCAAACAGCTGTAACTTTTGAGTGAATTTTCTGATCAATTTGGTGTCTTCGGCAAAGTTGTAGGTATTGTTGAGGACAATTGAGAAAAAAATATGTACACGGAAAAAAAATTGCAGATTTTTTTATCAACTTTTTTTTCACTAAAACTCAATTTCCCAACCCAAGTAACAAGCAAAATGCTTCTACTTCTTAGCAGGTTTTATAAAAGATTTAAAATTTGCTACTCGGTGTAGTGATGATATTGAACAAAACTTTAAAGATTTACGATAGAAATCTCTTAAAAGTATCTTCAAGAGCACTTTAGAAGCATGACACATAGTTTTATGCCACTCTTCGTTGTTTGACTTGAAGTTATCCCAGAGAGGTTATTTTTAAGACCATTTTACATTGCCAAAACTGCCTTAAAACTGAACTAAAACTTCTCCGTTTAATGAAAGCATAATTCAAGAGTCTTTGAACTTGATCTGTCAAATCACTGAATATTCGTACAGTCAGTCAGTTTAGTGACCTCTCCGACACGCAAAATCGGCACGACGCATCCGGACTAGAATTAGGCGTTTCGAGAATGGAGAAAAATGTCCCGCGGAGTGCTAGAGTTTTTATTGGTTTCGTGTTGATTACTGTGACTAAAAATGTTCGTTATTTCAACGTTTTTTTTTCCCTGTGATTTTTTTTCGACAGGTGCTGGCCGAAGAAGCCCACCCGGTTGAGGATCTGGATGCCGGTGCGTGCCGCGAGCTCCTGTCCGGCGCCCAGGGCAAACTTTCGTCGGCCTCTACTGATGTGGAACGCGCCGAGGCTGAATTGCCGTTGAAGTGGCCAAGGCTCTCGTCAAGGCTGTCGAATAAGGTGCGAGCAAAACACCAACCTGCCGGTGAATCCGTGTCCAGTACCCGTCCTTACATTTAGATTCAAGTGCGAGATCAGTGTTTTCTTCAAAAGTCGCGGCCGTTCAATGAATAAATAAAAAGATTTGAAAAATAATTAACACCATTGTTTTAATCCAACGACAAAAAAGCATTTCCAAAAATCTTTTTCGGATCTACCTCCTGCAAACAAATATGTGCATGCGCTACGGTCGCAATACTACGCGTTTTACTCTGCGATAAAACCGCGTTAAAGCTAACTGCAGTCTACATGTTCTTACTTAATCTTGAACAAGAGCTTCTCAAGAAACATAGCTCTAATAACTGCTTTGAGTAAGAGAGAATAGGTTTGATGAGATCAGCCATATTAACATGAAAAAATAACGCCCAAAAACGGAAGCCATGTTGATTTTTCTGCTGATGTAGAATTGATTGTTCCATTAAAAATTACAAATCATAGTAATTTTGAAAGATTCATACCTTTGATGCATATTTTTTCGAGGCATCTAAGAAAATTGATCAGTGAAATTTTTATGGCAAGAATTTACGATAAAAATGGCTGCGTAAAGTCACAGTTATATTTATTTGGTTATTATAATACTATTATCGGTGTAAGCTCAAGTTCATCGGCCATTTGAGAATTAATTTCGAAAAGATTAAATGGATTTCACGAAATAAAATTCAGAACTGGTTTTTCTTCGACAAATCTTTTTTATCATCAACGAGAGCAAATAAGTTTAAGTTCACTTTATTACAGTCTTGAAGATCTCTTCAATGATGTTATAAATTTTTGAAGCTTGAGAATAAGTTTTAGAATAGCAATAAAGAGCATTTGCAGATTATTGTAAAAATCAACGTCAAAGTTGCTTAGTTTTAAATTACTCCGCATAAACGCTCTTGATAACCTCCTAAAATAGTCCACTTTGCTCTTAACTCAGGTTTAACGCTGATTTATTGTTGTTCTGGAGAAAGTTTGGCTTTATGATATTTTTTGGCTAAGATATCTTGAATCTATCTTTAAGAAAGTAAAAAAACTTAAATTGTTACTTGGGAAAATACGTATTTTTTTATTTTCGAGATTTTTTGATATGTTTTAGGGGACTAAAATCCGCAACTTTTGAGCTATAGAGAAACATGGTCAAAAAATCTGCCGCCAAGTTATGAATTTTTGAAAAAAAGTGATTTTTGGAAAAAAATCCAAATTTCATGCAAAAACAAATTTGAAATCAATTTTTAATGTAAAATTGAATTTGCAATCGAAAACTACTTTACAATTTTTTTGATAAAGGGCTTCGTTTTCAAGATATAGCCACCGAAAGTGACGAAAAAAATATTTTGAAAAAAATTAAATCAAGACTAACATTTTAAATGGGCGTAATATTCAATGTTTGGCCCTTTTAAAATGTTAGTCTTGATTTAATTTTTTTCAAAATATTTTTTTCGAAAAGATCGGAAAATTTCACGAATGTTTCATGTATTAACATTGAAAATCGGCCCATTAGTTGCTGAGATATCGACATTAGAAAATGGTGGGTTGTTTTGGTGAGACTTAGAAAACTTCAATTTTCGTGTTTCTTTTTCTTAAAGCGGCTGTATCTCAGCAACCCGAGTTCCAATCTTCAAAGTCTCTTAGACAATTTTATAGCAAATTTTCTGAACTTTTCAAAAAAAATATTATTTGAAATGGTCGCTCATGGTCACTATTTTTAAAAATCGAAAAACTGCAAATATTTTGCTAAAATCAAACCTTCGGTGGCTATATCTTGAAAACGAAGCCCTTTATCAAAAAAATTGTTAAGTAGTTTTCGATTGCAAATTCAATTTTGCATTAAAAAATAACTTCAAATTTGTTTTTGCATGCAATTTGGACTTTTTTCCAAAAATCACTATTTTTCAAAAATTCATAACTTGGCGGCAGATTTTTTGACCATGTTTCTCTATAGCTCAAAAGTTGCGGATTTTAGTCCCCTAAAACATATCAAAAAATCTCGAAAATCAAAAAATACGTATTTTGGGAAATTGAGTTTTAATGAAAAAAAAGTTGATAAAAAAATCTGCAATTTTTTTTCCGTGTACATATTTTTTCTCAATTGTCCTCAACAATACCTACAACTTTGCCGAAGACACCAAATTGATCAGAAAATTCACTCAAAAGTTACAGCTGTTTGAATATTTACATACCATTTTTGTATGGACAGCAGCCAAAATTGTATGGTGACTTGTATGGGTGAACCAATGACACAAAATAGCTTATTTGGTCAGGGAAGGCCCCCACAAAGTTTGAGTCAAATCAAAAAATATAAAAAATAAAAATGGTCGAAATCGGCCGATTTCGTAGAGAGTTGCTCACATGAGCTTCTTAATACCCATTTTTTCGAAGATTTCTTTTTCTCGTTAAGGAGGTCATTTTGAGCAGCTATTAAAAAAACCTTTTCATTTATTGTTTTGTGTTTTTCAATTTTTGTTTTTTATAGGTAGTTTTTGGCCTATTCTATAAACTGTAATTTTTATCTTCTGCGTTTTTTCTATAATTCATAGTTTTCCAGTATTTTTTTTATTTTATCTTTTTTTTTCATATTTTGATACACAGCATTCCATATAGAAGTAGAACAAACAAATTGCATAGATTTGGCACAAAGTTAGGCTAGGAGTTCTTTGGCCCATATAATTAGACTTGTATTTTTTGTTTGGCCATTAGGGTGACTTACGCCGTCTTATAGTAGTCCAAAAAATTACAACTTTCGTAATTTTTTGCAAAAAAAATACATTTAAAAGAAAATCCTTCGCGCAATTTCAGCTTGCAAATTAAAAGTGGTTGGCTGGCCTTAAATAAAAGTTTTGAGAAAAATCTAAGCAAACATTTGGATAAAAAAACGAAGTTGGCTTTATTGCTGTCGGCTACTATTGCTAGTACCAACCACTAGTGTCTTCCTTTTATCTTCAAGGACTTCGCTCCCCTGGGCTCCTAAGTGTTTGAGTACGGCACGGAGCGACGGCGCCGGATACCCATATTTACACAAATAATTTTAGAACGCCCGCCGCGGGATTCAAACCAGCAACCTCTAGATTGTGAGTCCAGTGCGCGGTCCGATTGATCCACACGGGCGGGACATTTGGATAAGTCATATAAAAACTTAAGATGCCCTTTTTATATTGTATGCACCATTGAACCGTCTGAATTTTTTTTTGTCAAATTCAAGGTGGCAAGAATTTTTAAACCCAAAACTATTGTTTCTATAGTCTTACTAATTGCCCCTCGGTCATAACATTTTGCCTATCTAATTTTATCATGTTTTGACAGTCACTTTTTCAATTTTTGGCTTGTTTTTAACATTTTCTGTTATAAAATGGCACCTTTATCATTTAAATTGTAAAAAATGCGTAGAGGCATAGTCTGGGACACTACAAAAAATACTGCATACTTCTTTTTACTTAAAATATTGGAAAGGTTAGTAAAAAACACAGCCAAAGTTGACCCCTTCAAAAATGACATTTTTAAAAACATTGTCAAAGTCACATAAAAACAAGTTTAACTTTGTAGAGGGTTGTAGAGGGTTAAACCCAAGATTTTCTATAAATTAAAGGTTACTATTTTGAAATTCTTTATGAAGATTTAAAAAAGTTTCAAGTACATATTTAATGCGATTTTTTAGATCGAAGTTCGCCTAGAAGCGGGGTAGGGTTGTAGAGGGTTAAACACGTCTAAAAGCTTTTAATCTGCACTTTATTTAATTCTTTGATATTCTTTTCGGACGATGGAATCTTTATTGCACAGACACCATACAAATCCCTTCAGAATAAAGGAAACCATAATTTCAGTGAATACCTAGTTAAACGTTTGATGAAACTTGTGAAAAACTTGTGTATAAAATCTCAAAAAAATATGGTTTCTTTTGTAAGATTGCTCGCAACATTTATAAAATGTATGTCACCATTGCCCCAACCAGCAGCTGACGGAACCTTCACCCAAGATCCGTCATTCACAACGTGGTGTGCCTCAACCTCAGGTGTCCTCAAAATTTCGTATGCAAACACACCTCTCTCGCGAGCCCCGTTTAATAAATCCCTTCATCTTTGGAGTTTGGTGAGCTCCGGTTGGGCTGTCTACCGTTTCATTGTGCTACCCGCTCGCAAAGATGCCTTCCCAGACATGTCGACGACACTCAACTCTGCAACGGGCAACGGTCGTCGTGACTTGCACGACACTGTGGCCTTCTGGGGCCGTGCCATTTGTCACCTAGCCTGGGGGCGGTGTGGGGTGATGATTACGGATCACTCGGTGGAATTTTTATCAGTTTATTTCACAAGACATCATGTAAAACGTTCAGATGTAAGAGTTGCTCTTCATTACTAGAACGAACCCCGTTTGCCCCACCGACGATCTGGGATTTCGTAAACGGCTGCGTTGGCAGTTTCGTTGATGTTGTGCCTGTTGCTCTTATGACCGCGGGCACAGTCTCCACAACAACCAGATCTTGGTACTTGCTGGCTGAAAAATGTGGCTTGTAATTAGCTACAATAAACGACGACGACATACACGCGTTCCTCCCCTCGAATATAATTGTCCCAGAGAAGAGAGCCCCGATGGCCCACTTCCGCGGGATCCCACCTCCACCTCCACGCCGGCAATTTCCCGCTGAACAGTAGAACCACGATTGTTTGACGATAATTGCTGTCAAACTGACCTTTGTCATCTTGTTTGACATACGTAATACTGATCATCAGCATAATTGTCCTTTTTTAATTTTCAAAAAATAAAATGTGTCCAACAAACGCAGTTCTACTGTACGTCCACAGAGTTGGGCAGTCGCCAGTTTATGACCACAATCTGCAGCCAAATACCGCCAAACCTCCGTGCTGGTGACTGGTCGTCGTTGATGACTCCAGCTCCAGCTGGCCGGACTCGCCCCGCTCGCGGAATGACTCCGGGTTTCCTCGCGTGGAGCACACTCTCGACGCGGTTATTCAATTTATTATTTTGATGTGTTTTCTTCAATTAACGAAATGATACGAGCAATTATACGATTTACTTTTCGAGGAATTTCAATCCGGAGATAAATCTCGCTGCGGCAGGCCACTTTCTAAAGAGATTTCCTCGTCGTCGCAGTGGCTGCCCTGTTGATACAGCCAGTGTTGCCAGTCTTGCGATGGAAGCTTCTAGAATTTATATCGAGCAGTCAAGTTTATCATCACTTGATGTCAAAACAAGTTTCTTTAACATAACCTCAAAATATCTCGTATCAACCTTTTTGACCCAAAGAACCACCCAAAATCATTCTGGCACCACTGCTGCCCCCCAGATGAGGCACGCGGTCACAATCATCCCTCGTGCCCGGGTCGGAATTGTTCAAAACCGCGCAGCTTCTTCCCACATTTGTGTCGCGCAGTTAGTCGAGGGTTTAATAAGACCCGAGTGTGGATCTCCGAGATCGCGCACTTGTGCCAATTAAGCGCGACCGGAAGTGTGATGGTCTCCGAATGATGTGGCGGCGGCTGATGCTGCCATCTGGTCTGACGCGGCCCGTTTGAATTGGCTCCATAAAGTCTCTCCGAGACCGAGTTCCGGCCGGCCAGCGGAGACAATCCGGCGGGTCGAGGAGGTTTTTTGTGAGGTTGTGAGTTTGCTTATTCTTTTTTGCTGGCTTGAGGTAACGACGGCTTCGCTGCGGTGAAGGTCTTTATTTGATTAGGTGAAATTTGATACTTTTATGAGATTTTGGCGGAATGACTTTTTCTTTTTTTATTGAACGGCGTTTTTTCGAGGTGAGGTCATGGCTGTTAGAAATTGGCACTATAACCAGGGCAAATAGTATCCAGGATGTGTGGGGCAATGCGATGTAGAGTTGCAAAGGAATCCGATGCATAAATGCTTCATAGCATAATATCCCCCGTACAAATAATTGCCTTAAGGTGAAACGAGACACCAGTTCTTGGAAAACTTCTGTTCAACTTAAATCATTTTCTGAACTAGACATATTGCTTCATTTTCCTAAAAGATGCATAAAAAAACTCGCGTCATGATGTGTTTGTTTTTTTGACAGCAGAAATGTGGACAAAAGGTAAAAATTTTTTTTTTAAATATGCGTATTCTGTCAATTTACCAAATGTCTTATAAAATTACAATTAAAACTAACTTAATCCACCTATGTGGTTGGAGCCTTCCTCACAACAATGGCTGTACACAAGTTTCATCTATTTTTTAGATCCGGCTTCCAAAAAGTACATCGATATCACTTAAGGGGCCATATCTCGAGACAGGGTTGCCAGATCTTCAATGTTTTGGACTTGTTGGAAAGGTCTTTTGATAACCTAACCAACAATAGGTCGGATGGTGGATCCGGACATAGTTTACATACATTTAAGTGAGATCCGGCTTCAAAAAAGTACATCAATATCACTTAAGGGGCCATATCTCGAGACAGGATTGCCAGATCTTCAATGTTTTGGACTCGTTGGAAAGGTTTTTTGATAACCTAACCAACGATGGGTCGGATTATGGATCTGGACAAAGTTTACATACATTTAAGTGAGATCCGACTTCAAAAAAGTATATCAATATCACTTTAGTGGCCATATCTCGAGACAGGGTTGCCAGATCTTCAATGTTTTGGACTCGTTGGAAAGGTTTTTTGATAACCTAACCAACGATGGGTCGGATTATGGATCCGGACAAAGTTTACATACATTTAAGTGAGATCCGGCTTCAAAAAAGTATATCAATATCACTTAAGTGGCCATATCTCGAGACAGGGTTGCCAGATCTTCAATGTTTTGGACTCGTTGGAAAGGTCTTTTGATAACCTAACCAACGATGGGTCGGATGATGGACCCGGACATAGTTTAAATACAGTTAAGTGAGATCCAAATATATGTGAAAACACATTTTTATACATAACTTTTGAACTACTTATCGAAACTTCAATCTGTATAAAACTCGATCTATGGGACCCTAAACCAAGTCGAATGCAACAAGTTCGGGTCAAATCGGTTCAGCCAGTGCCGAGAAACATGAGCTAGTTTGTTGGTCACATACATACATACACACACACATACACACACACATACACACACACATACACACAGACATTTGTTCAGTTTTCGATTCTGAGTCGATATGTATACATGAAGGTGGGTCTACGACGTTTTTATACGAAGTTCATTTTTAGAGCAGGATTATAGCCTTACCTCAGTGAGGAAGGCAAAAAATTTGATTGCACTGAAATATTACAGAAACAAACATTTTTCATTAAGAACACTTTTAAATTCAGCCCATTTTTTAAATTAATTCCCATGTATAAATGAGTAAGCAAATAATACTCTTGAAAAGACAATTAAAAAAAATTAAGAATGAGCTTAAAAATAACATAAAGATAATTAAACTTAAAAAAAATTAAGAATCATTTTTGGGAAAATTTTCCCAAACGCAGAATAAACCGCCTTTAAAGTATTTTTTTTATTAACATAAATATATCACACTATCAAGTGCAAATCGTCATTCTAATGTAAAATTGTCTGATCTCTACGATAAAAATATATTCAGATTTTTAAAATCTGACCTAACATTTGAAAACGGCCAAAAATGCTTTTATAGTGGAATTTGGGTTAAATGGACCCTGGATGATTTTTGCGGTGCATGTGGTTATTTTTACTGGATTCCTGGGACATTTTCACGTAAGTTAAGTGCATTTTGGATGGCCGCATAAAACCTCCGCTTTAAATATAGAGCGAATTTCGAGAAAAAAAGTTTAAAAATGGGAAATTTGGGCAAAATTGACCCTTTGTCTTTTTGTGCGATGGATGAAACCATCACCAATCGATTCCCCGGATTTTTTTTATATAAGAAACACTATTTTTCATAACAGGGAACCAGCCGCGTTTGATTAAGTCCTATTTTGGGTTTCATTTCGCCCACTGTGCAATGTTTAAAATTCATAATCAAATTTATAATCAAAATTTACTTTACACATTTTTTGATAAGGTGCCCTTTTTTTATGCTTCTGATATTTTAAGGTGATTTTTTGAAAAAAAAAGTTTCATTTATTTTACAAGAAAGTTGATTATAGATGACAACCGTAAGTTGCGTACTTCCCTAAGTAACTTATCTATTTTACTTTATTTATTTATACTAAGCTTGTACACAGGATCTTAAAGTTTAAATTTTCTGAAAACAGTTTTTCTCAGTGTTACCTTTATTTTGTGTTTTTAACTTCTTCAAAAAAAAATGATTCTACAAATTCGAAATTTTGTTTATAATAAGTAGCAGAAAACACAATAGTTACAATTTTTAACATTCAAGATGGAACCAATAGTTCCCGAGATATCCTTAGTTGAATGTTATTGGGAATAATTATTCTTCACAAAAAAAAATGGTATTTAATCCTTTCCAATGTGCAAAAACTTTAAGATCTGAAAACCTTATTGAATGTTGTTAGAACTTATCTATTGATTATCCTCGTATTTGTTCTGTTCTGAATTAAGAGAAGAGAGAGTCGGAATGAAAATTTTCTCGAAGTTCTTTTGTTTTTCGTTTGCGTGATTTTTCACGTTGTTAAATATACAAATAAAACTAACATAATTCACCTATGTGGTTGATGCCTTCCTCACTTTTTGCCAAAATGGGTATATGAGTGGTTTCATCATTTTTTTAGATCCAGAAAAAAAGAACACAATGTGCAACTTATGTGGTCATAACTCCAGACAGGGTTGCCAGATCTTCAATGTTTTGGACTGTTTGGAAAGGCCTTTCAATTACCTAACCAACGATGGGTCGGATGATGGATCCGGTCATAGTTTACATACATTTAAGTGAGATCCGGCTTCAAAAAAGTACATAAATATCACTTAAGTGTTCATAACTCGAGACAGGGTTGCCAGATCTTCAATGTCTTGGACTCATTGGAAAGGCCTTTCAATAACCTAACCAACGATGGGTCGGATGATGGATTCAGACATAGTTTACATACATTTAAGTGAGATCCGGCTTCAAAAATGTACATGAATACCACTTAAGTGGTCATAACTCGAGACAGGGTTGCCAGATCTTCAATGTTTTCGACTCATTGGAAAGGCCTTTCAATTACCTAACCAAGGATGGGACGGATGATGGATCCAGACATAGTTTACATACATTTAAGTGAGATCCGGCTTCAAAAAAGTACATCAATATCACTTAAGTGGACATATCTTGAGACAGGGTTGCCAGATCTTCAATGTTTTGGACTCTTTGGAAAGGCCTTTCAATTACCTAACCAACGATGGGTCGGATGATGGATCCGGACATCGTTTACATGCATATAATTGAGATCCGGGTATTTGTGAAAACACATTTTTATACATAACTTTTGAACTACTTATCGAAACTTCAAACAATTCAATAGCGATGTATGGGACCCTAAACCAAGTCGAATGCAACTGGTTCGATCAAAATTGGTTCAGCCAGTGCTGAGAAAACTCAGTGAGAATTTTGGTCACATACATACATACACACACACACACACACACACACACACACACACACACCCCGTGAACCGTGGGGACAGGTGAGGGTCCCTGCGGAGCTTAGCTGCCAGCTACCGGGCGGGTTGCAGTAGGCGGATAGCTG
The DNA here is from genome assembly GCF_016801865.2 of Culex pipiens pallens. NCBI lineage: Eukaryota > Metazoa > Arthropoda > Insecta > Diptera > Culicidae > Culex > Culex pipiens. The sequence goes on along the minus strand of NC_068938.1, from coordinate 61,032,726 downwards.
TCGGCGATTGCATACATTCATTGCATCGCCCCCGGACCAGCAGCGGGAGGATGTCTAGGACGTGGCGGAATTGAACAAGGGCACTGTTTAATTTCTTCGAAAAAACCACATGGGTCCGTAAACACCTCTGTCAAGCGATCGAACGCCGCTATAAGTGTTTTAGCCCAAAACCTCACCAAACCCCGAATCCAAGATGTGATGCGACCCGTGTCGAGGGATGCATGGCTGGGGGGGTTCAACAAATTCCCAGTCGATAACGGAGCCTGTGGGGCACAGGGGCGAACCCCACACGTAATTTGCCCTTACTGCGTCACGGCAGGGCACTGGCGCAGCGGACCGTATTTCCCTAGCGACTCGTGGGATTCAAAATGAAGACAAGTGAAACAAACCAACAAAAGGGTCCCGATGCGCCCCAAGCATCGGAAAACACGGAGGTAGAAGAGGACGCAAACGTCGAAATGGCAGGAGGCGAGTCAAACGGCGGCGACACAGCAGGCGGAGTGGCGAGCGCGTTCCGTGGAAGCGGGAAGGTGTTGAGATCCCCAGTGTTGAACCAGGCGGCTGCTTCGAGTCAGCAGATAGGAGTAATTGGAGAGGAGACTCCCAAGTCATCCTTGTTGAACTTCGCCGGCAGTACCCCTCAGGACGGAGTCCTGCTTGGAAGGACCGCGTTACAGGAGGTCAGGAGGAGGGTCAACGAACTCTTTGATTTCATCAAGGACAAAAACAACGTCCACACCAGAATCAAGCAGATGGTGAATGGAGTCAAGGCAGCCATGAATGCCGCAGAGCGCGAAAACAACTCGCTGGTGGTGACGCGGAATTCACTGAAGCTCAGAGCTGAAAGAGCCGAAGAAACGCTGAATGCAAAACTGGAGGAGGAAGCGCTACGGGAGAAAGAACCGAAAACGCCGCCCGGCCCAAGCTCTAAAAGGGACAGGGAAACGCCTGGAGAGGAGGAGGACGCAAAGAAGCAGAAGCAGGGGAATGGAGACAGTCCGGACCCGGCGAAGGAACCAGAAACAACCCCAGGGAAGGAGAAGGAATGGGAGAAGGTCAAGAAGAAGAAGCGGAAGAAAAAAGGGAAGCAGAACGAGGACACCCAAAAACCCAAGTTTCGCAGGGAGCGTAACAAAGGCGAGGCTTTGGTGGTCGAGGTGAAGGAAGGTGTTTCGTACGCAGACCTCCTCCGGAAAGTACGAACCGATCCGGAACTCAAGGAGCTTGGCGAGAACGTGGTTAAAACCAGGCGCACCCAAACCGGAGCGATGCTTTTTGAGCTGAAGAAGGATCCCGCGGTCAAGAGCTCAGCTTTTAAGTCCCTCGTCGAGAAAGCCGTAGGCTACGAGTCGAAGGTAAGAGCGCTATCACCGGAGACAACGATCGAGTGCAGGAACCTGGACGAGATCACGACGGAGGAAGAGCTAGAAGATGCGCTGATCGTTCTTCTGGATGACCGTACGACACCGATGGCAATCCGGTTGAGGAAAGCCTACGGCGGCACGCAAATTGCGTCGATCCGACTATCGACGCCTTCGGCGTCTAAGCTGCTGGAAACCGGCAAGGTCAAAGTAGGGTGGTCGGTGTGCCCACTGAGGCCTGTTCCTCGAGTGACCCAGCAGATGACGAGGTGTTTCCGCTGTATGGGCTTCGGCCACCAGGCGAGAAATTGCGACGGTCCCGATCGAACCAACAGTTGCAGAAGGTGTGGTAGAGAAGGCCACATGGCAAGAGACTGCAAAAATCAGCCGAAGTGCGTGCTCTGTAAAGAAGGCGACGGCAATAGCCATGCGACGGGTGGCTTTAATTGCCCGGTGTACAAGAAGCTGGCCTCGGGCAAAAAGTAATGGAGGTGTTCCAGGTGAACCTCAATCACTGCGACACTGCACAGCAACTGCTGTGGCAGTCGACCGCGGAGACGGGGTGTGACGTGGCAATTATTGCAGAACCGTACCGAGTTCCACACGACAACGGAAACTGGGCCGCGGATACAGCAAGAATGGCGGCGATACACGTGATGGGGCGGTACCCCATACAGGAAGTGGTCTCGAGGGCGTTTGAAGGATTCGTGATCGCCAAAGTAAACGGAACCTTCTTCTGTAGCTGCTATGCTCCCCCAAGATGGACCTTGGAGCAGTTTCAGCAGATGCTGGATAGTCTGACCGATGAACTGATCGGACGAAGCCCGATCGTTATCGGAGGTGACTTCAACGCGTGGGCGGTCGAGTGGGGTAGCAGATGCACCAATGCTAGGGGGCATAGCCTAATGGAAGCTCTGGCAAAGCTAGACGTTAGGCTGGCGAATCGCGGAACCAGCAGTACCTTCCGCAAAGACGGTCGTGAGTCCATTATCGACGTTACGTTCTGTAGCCCGCGACTGGCGGCCGACATGAACTGGAGGGTGAGTGAGGACTATACCCATAGCGATCACCAAGCGATCCGGTACAGCATCGGGAGACGAGCCCCTGTACCAGATAGGAGCAGCCGGTCCTACGGAAGGAAATGGAAGCTGCAGTACTTCGACGAGGGTCTCTTCGTGGAAGCGCTCCATTGGTGTGATGGTCCCCAAGACTTGAGTGCAGACGTGCTAACAGCACAACTGGGGACAGCATGCGACACAACCATGCCGCGGAGACTGGAGCCAAGGAACTGTCGTCGTCCAGCCTACTGGTGGAATGAAGAACTCGGTACCCTTCGGGCAAGTTGCCTCAGCGCCAGAAGACGAGTCCAGAGAGCAAGATCCGAAGCAACTAGAGAGGAGTGCAGAGAGGAGTACCGGTCTGCAAAGGCCGCGCTCAAGAAAGCGATCAAATGCAGCAAGACAAACTGCTTCAAGGAGTTATGCCAAGACGCTGATGCAAACCCTTGGGGGAGCGCATATCGTGTAGCGATGGCGAAGATCAGAGGCCCATCGATGGTGGCTGAAACGTGTCCCGACAAGCTGAAGGTCATTGTGGAAGGGCTCTTCCCAAGACATGACCCAACGACATGGCCTCCTACACCGTACAACGACGAAGGGGGTAGCAACGCCGAAGGTCATCTGATCACCAACGAGGAACTTGTGGCAGTAGCGAAGAGATTGAAGGTGAAGAAAGCTCCCGGCCCGGATGGAATCCCGAATTTCGCCCTGAAATCGGCGGTTCTAGCATTCCCGGACAGGTTTCGAACAGTCCTGCAGAAATGCCTGGACGAAGGACACTTCCCCGACCCGTGGAAGGTTCAAAAGCTCGTGTTGCTGCCGAAGCCAGGCAAACCACCGGGGGACCCATCATCGTATAGGCCTATATGTTTGCTGGACACCCTCGGAAAGCTTCTGGAACGGATCATCCTTAACCGGCTGACCAAGTACACGGAGAGCGAGCATGGCTTAGCAGCGAGGCAGTTCGGCTTCCGTAAAGGGAGATCCACGGTGGACGCCATCCGGAAAGTGGTCGAGAAAGCCGACGAAGCGCGGAGGAAAAAACGCAGGGGGAACCGTTGCTGCGCAATAGTCACGATTGACGTCAAGAACGCGTTCAACAGTGCGAGCTGGGCGGCCATAGCAGCAGCGCTGCACAAAATGAAGGTGCCTGACTATTTGTGCAGGATCTTGAAGAGCTACTTCGAGAACCGCGTGCTGGTCTACGACACTGCCGATGGACAAAAAACCGTTGTTGTTACCGCGGGAGTTCCGCAGGGATCCATTCTGGGTTCAGCACTGTGGAATGGAATGTATGACGGAGTGTTGACACTGGGACTACCCAACGGCGTAGAGATTGTTGGCTTTGCAGACGACATAGTGCTGACGGTAACCGGCGAAAATGTCGAGGAGGTCGAAGTGCTGGCTATGGAGGCAATCGCAATGATCGAGAACTGGATGCTCGAGGTGAAGCTGCGGATCGCTCACCACAAGACGGAGATGATACTGGTTAGTAACCACAAAAAGGTGCAGCAGGCCCAGATACACGTTGGAGAACACGTCGTGCACTCGAAGAGAGCGCTCAAGTACCTCGGGGTGATGGTGGATGACCGGCTGAACTTCAACAGCCACGTCGATTACGCCTGCGAGAAGGCGGCTAAGGCGATCATGGCACTGTCGAGGATGATGCCGAACAACGCTGGACCCAGGAGCAGTAGGCGCCGCCTCTTGGCAAGTGTCGCGACGTCCATACTTAGGTACGGCGGACCGGTATGGTGGACGGCGCTGGGGACGAAGCGAAATCGAGCGCTGCTCGACAGAACGCAGAGACTGATGGCCATGCGGGTTGCAAGCGCGTACAGGACCATTTCGTCGGAAGCAGTTGGCGTCATAGCCGGAATGATCCCCATCGGCATCACACTGGAGGAGGACACCGTGCGCTACACCCGGAGAGGCACGAGAGGTATCCGGGAAGCTGCGAGAGCCGAATCGCTGGCAAGGTGGCAACGTGAGTGGGACACCACGGAGAAAGGCAGATGGACGCATCGGCTTATCCCGTCCGTATCCACGTGGGTGAGCAGAAGGCATGGAGAGGTCACCTTCCACCTCACACAGTTCCTGTCGGGCCATGGCTGCTTCAGGAAGTACCTGCACAGGTTTGGACATGCAGAGTCTCCTCTCTGTCCGGACTGCGTCGATTGCGAGGAAACACCGGAGCACGTGGTGTTCGCCTGCCCTCGCTTCGAGGCAGCGCGAAGCGAAATGCTGGCCATTATCGGAGCGGACACCAGCCCGGATAATGTGGTGCGAAGAATGTGCAGCGACATCGCCAAGTGGAATGCGGTCGTCGGAGCGGTGACGCAGATCACATCGGCTCTCCAGCGGAAATGGAGAGACGATCAGAGGAGGAACGACTAGGAGCCTAGTCGAAAACCCACGAGTGTGGCTGTGAAGGAGAGCACGTTATGATAGTCGGCTCTACCAAATCGGTACACGTCTCGATGGTCACAGGAGTCGAGAACCCACGAGTGTGGCTGTGAAGGAGAGCACGTTATGACGGTTGGCTCTACCAAATCGGTACACGTCTCGATGGTCCAAGGAGAGGGCTGCATATGACTAGCCGATCAAAAGCAACGCGATTCTTGGGCGCGGTTAAACCCTCGCATGGACTCATATGTATGTAGGACAGGAAATGGTTCTAGCACCCGGCATGGATCCTGTAAGTAGACTAGTGCAGAAAATGCAACGCCTCCCCCCGAAGTTATACCGAAAGGTGGTCCCGGGGGGACAAGGGCACGGCGTTCAAGGACTGGTTTAGTGGGTCGGGAAAACTCTTTTTTTGTTTTCCCAACCCCACACTACCTGAGGAATGAATTCTCAGGTGTCTGGTAGCAGATTCCGACCTTGTAAAAAAAAAAAAAAAAAACAAAAAAAAAAAAAAAAAAAAAAAAAAAAAAAAAAACACACACACACACACACACACACACACACACACACACACACACACACACACACACACACACACACACACACACACACACACACAGACATTTGTTCAGTTTTCGATTCTGAGTCGATATGTATACATGAAGGTGGGTCTAGGAGCTTTTAATAGAAAGTTCATTTTTAGAGCAGGATTATAGCCTTACCTCAGTGAGGAAGGCAAAACGACAATATATAACTTTGAAGCTAGATATCAGATACATTGTAAGAAAAGATTTTCGGATCTATAGTTGGATGGGTAATCGGAAGACCTTTCCAATGATTCAAGAATATTGAAGTTCTGGTAACCATATCAAGTTATTTGCAATTTAGTGTTACTTATGCCCTTTTAGAAGCCGGATTTTAGGTATTTTTATGAAAATGAAGCAATAAATTATAAATATACAGCACTTTTTGCCTTCCTCACTGAGGTAAGGCTATAATCCTGCTCTAAAAATGAACTTTTTATTAAAAGCTCGAAGACCCACCTTCATGTATACATATCGACTCAGAATCGAAAACTGAACAAATGTATGTGTGTGTGTATGTGTGTGTGTATGTGTGTGTATGTATGTATGTGACCAAAATTCTCACTGAGTTTTCTCAGCACTGGCTGAACCGATTTTGACCAAACCAGTTGCAATCGACTTGGTATAGGGTCCCATACATCGCTATTGAATTGTTTGAAGTTTCGATAACTAGTTCAAAAGTTATGTATAAAAATGTGTTTTCACATATATCCGGATCTCATTTATATGCATGTAAACGATGTCCGGATCCATCATCCGACCCATCGTTGGTTAGGTAATCGAGAGACCTTTCCAATGAGTCCACAACATTGAAGATCTGGCAACCCTGTCTCGAGTTATGACCACTTAAGTGATATTTATGTACTTTTTTGAAGCCGGATCTCAATTAAATGTATGCAAACGATGTCCGGATCCATCATCCGACCCATCGTTGGTTAGGTAATCGAGAGACCTTTCCAATGAGTCCACAACATTGAAGATCTGGCAACCCTGTCTCGAGTTATGACCACTTAAGTGATATTGATGTACTTTTTTGAAGCCGGATCTCAATTAAATGTATGCAAACGATGTCCGGATCCATTTTTCGACCCATCGTTGGTTAGGTTATCGAAAGACCTTTCCAACAAGCTTACAAGATTGAAGATCTGGCAACCCTGTCTCGAGTTATGACCACTTAAGTGATATTTATGTACTTTTTTGAAGCCGGATCTCAATTAAATGTATGCAAACGATGTCCGGATCCATCATCCGACCCATCGTTGGTTAGGTAATCGAGAAACCTTTCCAATGAGTCCACAACATTGAAGATCTGGCAATCCTGTCTCGAGTTATGACCACTTAAGTTATATCTGGGTACTTATTTTTCTGGATCTAAAAAATTGCTGAAATATGTGTCCAAACCACTCATATTACCCATTGTTGGTAAAAAGTGAGGAAGGCATCAACCACATAGGTGGATTAAGTTAGTTTTTTGCCAAAGCTAAGCTAAGTGTAGATTAAGCTCAACGGTTCCGACCACACCCTCGTACACGCAAAGGTCATCAGATCGAGGGACAATTTTAGCAAAATGACCTGACCGCCACCGCAGGCAACCATCAACCTGCATTAATCATAATCCCGTCCCGATGAGGGAAGTGAACCAGCAAAAAAAAGTATAAAAGCATATCGCTTAAAAAAATCATTCCCAGCCCAAGTTCAGCAAGTTCAGGGACAAGTTCAACCCAAAAGGCCATCTGTCCAGAGGCGAAAATATTTATACACTCCGACGACGACGACGACGAAACCTGAACCTGTTCCTGCGGTGGTGCGGGCTGGCTTTGGCGATGACGCGGATAAGAAAAGTTGCGCATTTGTTTGTGTGTTAAAATTACAGAATAAAAACATTTCTAAAAACTAAAAATTCGTTGTAATACTGCTGAGTAAAAAGTTTACTGCAAATTTGTAATTTATTTTAAACTGGCCCAATGTTCAACGGTTGCAAAATTGATACGATTGCAAATTTGATACGGTTGCAAAATTGATACGATTGCAAAATTGATACGATTGCAAAATTGATACGGTTGCAAAATTGATACGATTGCAAAATTGATACGATTGCAAAATTGAAAAAAGCCCCCGTTGAGGGAGATCTGGAGTTCCCTTGAGAGGACTCTACAGTCTACGCATATAGCCCCTGTTGAGGGAGATCTGGAATTCCCATGTGAGGACTCCATATCGTGTGAGGACCTCAGCGACACGACAACATCGAAGATTACGTGCATGAGGGCAAAGAATTTCATGTCCAGCAGCCACGGAAACAGCTCCCGGGAGAGGACCTTTGATGCCGGCGTTGTGGATGGAAAAAAAAGTATCAAATTTCCGACACCCAATAGAGCTGCTGCAGATTCTGTGGGGACCCTAATGAAGTCATTCAGGTATGAAAAGTGCATCGCCAGGGTGCAGATTTTGGTGTTGGGATCTACAATGTTGCGTGAGGACTGTTCCTAGAAACTTCAAAGGATGTTTGTCCGAAATTCCTCTTCTCGAGTGTCGTTTCCTGGATTTGTAAAATTTTGAGACAAGAATAAAGTTGAAAATGACGTCCTTTACTCAATCGGGCCCAAAATGCGCGTGCGAAAAAAAAAAAAACACGATGACGACGATCTGGTAACGTCAGCCTAACCTTTAAATTCCAATGGTTTTCTCCAACCAACAGCCAGTTCCCGAAGCTCCTCGTTTCCTGTCATATACCATGGGCTGTTATAAAAAGGCGCGTATAAAAACGAGTTTGTTTTCTAAATTTCCCAGTAATTAACAGCTATATCCAACCACATCTATAAAGATCTATAAAAATAATCATAAAACAACAACAACAACAACAAAAAACAGGTGTCCTATACACATATTTAATCAACTCGATGATCATCTCCAGCATCACCACGCGATGATAAGCAGTTTTTGTAGCGCTCTTTTTTGAGCGATCAGGCCTGCTTCACGCGATCAACGCGATGAACCTTCTTTTATCGTAGGAATCTCGCTGGCGGGTCGATACCGCGCAGTAGGCTGGCGATGTGTCCAGTTGGAACTCACTGAGTTTGAACACTGGTGGTGGAAAGTTGGAAGAGAGGGATGACCGCGGAGTTCCCGTTTTAGTTTCTAGTGAACGCAGGGACGTTTTGGGGTGATTTGAAGAGATTTAAAAAATAATAAAGTTCAGGCTAATGTTATGTAAAATGTTGAAACTTTTATGGTAAAATTGTAATGTTCAGAGGTTGTGATAATTATTTCAATTGTTGCATTTAAAAAGCAGTAAAATTTAGGCCTTTACTTTCCAAAAGCACCGGCAATCTGGGTAGCAATTGGCAGAATTTTCGTCGCAGCCGGGAGAACCTTATCGCGGATAACGCGCCCAGCACCTCGGATGAAATCCATAAATCCATGGGCCTCTTCGGGGTTCATTCCAGCGATGATCAGGGCCTCTTGGAGTTTCTCCGCGTCCAACGTACCGGTGGATTCCGAGGGGGCAGCGAAGGCAACGGCCACCAGGGCAGCGAGGACGAGGACGAATTTCATCTTGGTGAGCTGATTTGGGTACTGATCTGAACTCAAGTTCTGATTGAGTATTTGGGATGCGAAACGAGGTTTTTATAGCGAAATTAAATCACCATACATAGACGCTGGGAACAGCCTGTCACACTGTGTTTACCCACGGAAGCTGTATTTTTCTGACGTCTGTAGTTGGCAAATAAATGTGGTTGATTATATATTTGAAAGCTTTTTTTTTCAAAGAATATTATTTGAAACACCTGATCAAATATTTGTTTCAAATCTCTTAATTTTCAATGTATTTTATTACCTAAAGCAAATCTGCAATGTTCTAAATGAATATCTTTAGATACTCCGGGTTTCATTTCCAACAGGTTGAGTTTGGGTTTTTCCAATACAGATTAAAGACGTCAATAAATGTTATATCTGCTTAAAACATTATACAAAAACAATTATTATGTATGTCCTGCTTCAACTTTCGATCCGTGCAATTGTAAAGTATAAAAGCTTCGCATCAAATTGACAATCTTCAGTCAGAACTTGAGTTCAGATCAGTATCCTGCCCAGCTCTTCAAGATGAAATTCGTCCTCGTCCTCGCTGCCCTGGTGGCCGTTGCCTTCGCTGCCCCTTCGGAATCAACCGGAACTTTGGACGCGGAGAAACTCCAAGAGGCCCTGATCATCGCTGGAATGAACCCCGAGGAGGCTCATGGATTCATGGATTTCATCCGAGGTGCTGGACGCGTTATCCGCGATAAGGTTCTCCCGGCTGCGACGAAAATTTTGCCGATCGCTACCCAGATTGCCGGTGCTTTTGGAAAGTAAATTTTGATCATTTCAAGTGGAATTTTAGGAACTTTGAAAGTTCAAAGGATCCTGGCATTGACTTTGATTAAATCAATGTTAAATATATTGAATATGCAATCATAAAATATTTGAGTTATTTTTTTATAATATCTAATAATAATCAACTATTTAAAATTAACAAATCAGTTGTCCCCATCTTTCTAAAGCATTCTATGGAAAACTCACTGCTTTTTAGGGGAAATAATTCATTCCGATGACACCATACGACGGGCTTACGCCAAAGCATCCAACCAGGTTGAATAAATGAACATGAGTTCTACGTGAAAATAATCATTGGACAATTAGATACAAGTCTGCCTCTTTCCAGGATGGTGTTACGTTGAGGACCCCGTGGCGCGGTGGTTAGCGGCTTCGGCTGCCGATCCCTCATGTGTGCTAAGGGGCCCGGGTTCGATTCCCGCCCATCTCCTCTGGGTGTTCTGTGTTTGCCCCGTTTAGTTAGTAAATTCAGTCTGAAAAGACGGTGTGATGTCTATAAAAAAAAAAAAGTTGATATTTGTCATAAGAATCCCTTTGAGTACCTTCTACAATAAGATCCAACTCTTTCTGAGTCAAACTTCAAAATAATATAAAAGTTCATACTGCAAAAATCTCAATTTTCGTCCACCACCCTAAGGTTCTGCCTATTTCGCATAAAATGTTAAAACCCCCGATTGTATCTGGACTGCGATTTCGCTGGTCTGGGTTCGATCCCAGTCGGCCCTGGCGGCATTTTTCGAAAAAAAAAAATTATATATGTCAAAATTGTTTTCTTCCTTTCCTCAATCTTTTAAGACATCCCGAGCAGACGGAAATAACTTGGGAGTAACATTTTTTGATATTTGAATATACTAGGTCAATAACATATTTTGTTATTTATAACAAGATTTGTTATTCGTCGTTATGATTTTTTGTCATTGGATTGTTATTGTAATAACAGATAAATAACATTTTTAGTTATTCTTCGAACAAATCTCTGTTCTTATTTTTTGTTATTTTAACAACTAATACGATCATCACAATAACAATTGGGGGTATTCATCCATAACAAAAAATTTTATTCTCAAGTTTTTTTGGATTTCAGCAAATATCAGACCAGTAACAAATTTTGTTATGGTAACATAAACTGTTATTAAGCTCTTATGCAAAAATTGGTTTTTCAACAAGATTCCATAACACTTTCTATTATTTTAACAGTATTTGTTATTGAAATGGCATGAATTCTGTTATTACCGTCTGCCCGGGATGCTTTTAGTATATATGAGTAGTAGCCCGGGTCAAAAAAATTAAAGTTGCTCAAATCAAAAATTATATGAGATTGCCCGAAAGAGTACTCAAAATGGAGGCTCAGGCCAAAATTTCAGCCCATTTGGTTGAAAACTGGCTTGCCTTGAGCAGGAACAAGTTTAAATGGGAATTAACCCGTAAAACTGGAGCATTTAGGTAAATTACTATGTACAAGTCAGCCGTTAACAAATGACGACTTTTGCATACCATGGGGTCCTAGGGGATGGTCGGGGGAACAATTCCTCCGAAGGGTGCAAGACGATCCGAGGCCCCTGGTCTTGCCTTGAACCGGATTTATACCGGCGTCGCAGAAATTCTCATGGTCCCAGCAAAATGAATAGGGAAAAATCAAAGCACACTAAGAAGGCTGCCTCGATCAGAGGACGCCACATGGCAATCAGCCACCACGTGGCAGGAGGGTATCATCAATTTTTGCTTTTAAAGTGGTTTTGTTATTCCTAGGATACTTTATTCAACCATATATTTGATCAAAAACACCTTATCAACGCTTAATGTAAATTTGAAGCCGAATTTGAAGTTATTTTCCTGCCACGTGGTGGCTGATTGCCATGTGGCGTCCTCTGATCGAGGCAGCCTTCTTAGTGTGCTTTGATTATACATATACATTTTGCTGGGACCATGAGAATTTCTGCGACGCCGGTATAAATCCGGTTCAAGGCAAGACCAGGGGCCTCGGATCGTCTTGCACCCTTCGGAGGAATTGTTCCCCCGACCAACCCCTAGGACCCCATGGTATGCAAAAGACGTCATTTGTAAACGGCTGACTTGTACAGAGTAATTTACCTAAATGCTCCAGTTTTACGGGTTAATTCCCATTTAAACTTGTTCCTGCTCAAGGCAAGCCAGTTTTCAACCAAATGGGCTGAAATTTTGGCCTGAGCCTCCATTTTGAGTACTCTTTCGGGCAATCTCATATAATTTTTGATTTGAGCAACTTTAATTTTTTTGACCCGGGCTAATGAGTAGATAGTATCTGGCCCGACAATGAAATCAGCTTAATATCTCGTTTTACTTTTGTAAATATTTCTCACCGATAGAAACACCAGAATTAAAATCTCAATCGATAAGTGGTACCATAATCTGTCTGGGGCGAATCGGGACTTCAGTCTGAATAGAGACAGCAGTGTTTAGAGCACATAAAGCTTTGAAATTTGGAAATGGATATACACATTTTGTAGGTCTGAGTCTGTTTTAACTGAAACCAACCAGAAAAATCAAAATATTTTGCTCCAACATGGCTAAAACTGCTGTCCCAATTCGCCCCAATTTTCAACATTAGGGACCATCCACAAACCGAGTGGACATTTTTTTTGGTAATCTCAACCCCCTCCCTCGTGGACAATTTTCCATACAAAAAAAAAATCTTTTTTGTATGGAGCGTGGACAATTGCCATACCCCCCCCCCCCCTAAAGTGTCCACGTGGTTTATGGATGGTCCCTTAAATTATGAATTGAATAAAAACTTTATGTAACGTTTTGAGCGTGAGATGAGAAAATAATAAGTTCGGGAAAGTCTCTTTCATATTTCTACTAATGTGAAAGCTACATGAAAATCTTTCGAATGACATTCTGTCATATCGTATTATTCGAAGAGATGTTGAGACAAAATTGTGTGACTCTAAGTGAAATGATTATTATTAAAACACAATTATTTTATAGTTGCAGATTAATTATATTACACATATATAAAGTTATAGCCAAAATTCGACATTTATGATCCTTCAACAATTACTAAAGTCAAACTCTTACTTTCCAAAAGCACCGGCAATCTGGGTAGCAATTGGCAGAATTTTCGTCGCGGCCGGGAGAACCTTATCGCGGATAACACGTCCAGCACCTCGGATGAAGTCCATGAATCCATTAGCCTCCTCGGGGTTCATTCCAGCGTCGATCAGGGCTTGTTGAAGTTTCTCCGGGTCCAAAGTTCCCGAGGATTCCGAGGGGGCAGCGAAGGCTACGGCCACCAGGGCAGCGAGGACGAGGACGAATTTCATCTTGATGAGCTGGGTAGGATACTGATCTGAACGCAAGATCTGACTGAAGATTCTCAATTTGATGCGAGGTTTTTATACTTCAAAATTGCACGGATTGAAGGTTAACAAATTTTAATACATAAGAAATTGTTATTATACAATTTTTTCTGAATATAATTTCAATGACGTCTTTAATCTGTATTGGAAAACCCCAAACACAATCTGTTGGGAATAAAACCCTGATTACCTAAAGATATTCAATTATAATATTCCAGATTTTTTAGGCAAAAATAATTATGATTGAGAGATTTGAAACACATTATTTGATCAGTTGTTCAAATTAAGTAATTTGAAAAAAAAAACGAAGCTTTCAAATTTCTTTGCCGTACATTTAATTTCCAGATACAGACATTAGAAAGATACAGCTTCTGTAAGTAAACACAATATGGCAGGTTAATACTGGTATCTATGATCGATTTATTAATTATCCTATAAAAACCTGGTCTCGCAACCCAAACATTCAGACAGAATTAGAATTCAGATCAGTATCCTACCCAGCTCACCAAGATGAAATTCGTCCTCGTCCTCGCTGCCCTGGTGGCCGTTGCCTTTGCTGCCCCCTCGGAATCCACCGGAACATTGGATGCGGAGAAACTCCAAGAGGCCCTGATCATCGCTGGAATGAACCCCGAGGAGGCTCATGGATTCATGGATTTCATCCGAGGTGCTGGACGCGTTATCCGCGATAAGGTTCTCCCGGCTGCGACGAAAATTTTGCCGATCGCTACCCAGATTGCCGGTGCTTTTGGAAAGTAAAGGCATTCAGTTTGACCCTTTAAAGTGGTACTTGAGGATCTTTGAGCGTCGTTTCTAAGGAACCAAGTCGTGGAAAATTGGCTATGATTTAAAAGGCGTAGAATATAATTAATTTGCAATCAAAAAATAATGGTGTTTGTATTTTTGATTATATCACTCATAGTCACACACCTTTGTCTAGATATTCACACTAAAAAATGATTAATATTACATTGAACGGAATTGCCAATCTGACGTAATTATTAATCATGTAAATCAGTTTTCGATGTAAAATTGCGTGTGTTTTGCTCCGAAATTGCTAAATTTCAAAGAAAATCCAACCCACCTAAGAACACCTAATAATAAAGCAATATCAACTTAATATTACATCTTATAAGATGCACATAGCTGGTGCGTTTTTTTTTGATTTAATATTCTGTGTGATTTGCCTCAATTTCCCGTGCTCTTGATGCTTTTTGCTTGACCGTGCAACGTGACGGCCGCCATGTTGATTGTTGTGATTGCGATGATTGCAGAATGTTGGCCGCCGTGTGTCTTAATTTTGTTTAATTTGGCCGGGAATTCCAGCAGTTTTCAATTGATCAGACATAATTAACGATGGCAAAGGTAGGTGGGAGTATTGTGTGCAAAATATGCAGGAATATAACAAGTGATCTTTTTTGTTTCAGGCCATTTTATCAACAAAAAAAATGTTGAATAACCTGTTGAACGGTGAAATGTTCCAGATCAGTATGACTCACGACCACTTTTTGAAGCGCCTAGAACCGTGGTATTCTACGAGATTTGGCCAAGACACAAGAGATGCGGAAGTGAACGGTTGCTGGTGCCACCGTACACGTTTAAAGTGGCCATGTCGATTGACTCCTTCTGAAATCCGTGACAAGCTCGAAGAATCGTGACATTCCAAGGTGGAGAAACCTCTTGACCACGTAAAGATCCGGAACCAGAAGCAGCATGGAAATAAATTGCTTTACTTCGTTTGCTGAAGATGGCCAGTTTCGGGGTTTTCAAGCCGTCAAGGAAGTGAGTTCATCGGAACCGGAACCGGAGAGCTAGAATGAACCAGGCCAAGTGCTAAGTGTCGCGAAAATCATGAAAAATATTCGTTTTGTTTTGATAATGTTCAAATAAATGATTAATTTCAGTATCCATGTATTTTCTCTTACTTATAATGATAATGCAATTCCAATAGGAATGGTTTCCAACCAAAATTACGTTTAGTGTAATTTTACACGACCATATCGACTGATGGTTGGCTCATGTAATATTCAAATCAGATGTAATTTTCTGTCTTATATGACGCTCCAGTTATGTGCATTGAAAAGACAGAAAATTACACGATTTTTTCGAAGTGTGTTTTATTCAAAATAAGTGACAAAATGTACGTCAAATGATTTTTATGTAGCTCTCACATAGATAGAAAGATATCTTCCTGCTTTTTTATCAGATTAACACTGGAACGCCCAACGCATGTCCAACTTACACGGACGCCCAAGCGTCCCAAAAAAGGTGGAACGGTAACTTCAACTCGTTGGTTCTCTCGCATAACTCAACCAATCGGGACGAATCATGTTTCCAGTGATTTGTAAGAATGTCTAGATGATTCTAAAATTTTGCAGAACTCTATTTGATCAAATCTGTAATTTCTGCGACCGAAAACATCGTTCCAACTTTTTTCAAACGACAGCCTCCGCGGAATTTTTGGCGATTTTTTTTACACGCGAAAAAAAAGTTGGAAAGATGTTTTTGATCGCAAAAATTACATATTTGATCAAATTAAGTTCTGCAAAGTTCTAGAATCATCTAGACATCCTAACAGAATCATCTTGATTGGTTGAGTTATGCCCGAGAACCATTGAGTTGAAATTACCGTTCCAACTTTTTTGGAGCCTTGGGCGTTGGAATGTTAAAAATATTCAGGAGGAATGTAATAGGGTGACAGTAAAAAAAACGACTTCAGGGATATCCCCTTACTCAATTTTTTAGGCAAAAATAAGTTTCTGTGCCAATGTTGAGCCAATTCGGTAAACGTTTAAGATTCGATTTCAATCTTTGAAGTTTAAATGGGAAAAGTCGAAAAAATGTATGCAGAAAAACATCGTTCCAGTATTTTTCTGCCAGGTGTCACGGATCTTGCCCAAAATTGTCCAAGTGTGAGATTTTTGTGGGAAATTTAATTTCCTACAATTTTGCCGAAGGTTGCAAAACGTTCCGAGTTGATCCTGATTTTCGGTGATTTTTTTTTAAGTTTTTTCTTATATACTTTCTATTATATATTTTCAAGTATACAAGCCGCTTTATTTTCATCGCGTTGCTAATAACTCATCAGGATCAACTCGGATCTTCTTGCACCCTTCGACAAAGTTGTAGGAAAATGAATTTCCTAGAAGAATCCTGCTGTCAAAATCCAGAAGCAATGTTTTTCTCCATACATTTTCGCGATTTTCCCCATATAAACTTCATCGCTAAAAAGCAACCCTTAAACCTTAACCGATTCGGCTCAAAATTAGCACAGTTACTAATTATTGCCTTAAGAATTGAGCCAGGGGGTATCTCTCGAGTTTATTTTTTCAAAATTTATTTTTTTGTTCTTGTCACCCTAATGTATACTATATTCATTTATATTATTGTGTTTTTCGCATGTCTTCCTTGCTGCGTTGAGAAGAGTTGACAAGTGAAAAATTAGATTTTAAGCTGATTTTATTACTGGTTGAAACTGCTCACAACTTTATAGATGTCCCATGTTAGATTTGCTTATTTATGTGTTTTTCGGATGAACATAAGAATGTTTTGTCATTTTTCAAAAGTGATCTAATATTCGAAAAGTCTTGAATCTGGTTTCCTTCTTTGTTTAAGTCAAGATACGAAAAAATAAAACTGGACTACCCTTTGTCCTGAAGATTCAGAATTATCTTGAGATGGTCGAGAGACACATTTGTTTTTATGGTTGGTGATATTATTCTCTCGAGTTTTGCAATATCCTAAAGAAAAAAATGTGAGAACTTTTTCTCGACTCCGTACTTCAAAAAAGAATTCGAATATTTTATGATTGCATATTATTTTATATTAATCAGGCCCATGTTTCACGATTAAAATAAATGGTTTAAATAAAGCCGTTACTTTCCAAAAGCACCGGCAATCTGGGTAGCGATCGGCAGAATTTTGGTTGCCGCTGGGAGAACCTTGTCACGGATAACGCGTCCAGCACCTCGGATGAAGTCCATAAATCCATGAGCCTCCTCGGGGTTCATTCCAGCGATGATCAGGGCCTCTTGGAGTTTCTTCGCGTCCAATGTTCCGGTGGATTCCGAGGGGGCAGCGAAGGCAACGGCCACCAGGGCAGCGAGGATGAGGACGAATTTCATCTTGAAGAGCTGATTTGGGTACTGATCTGAACTCAAGTTCTGACTGTAGATCTGGGGTGTGGAACGTGGTTTAAATAGAGAAATTTGTTCACTACATATAGATGAAACGTGTTTGAAGAAGCCTACCACATCGTGTTTACTTTCGAAATCTGTGTTTTGCTGACGTCTGTAGCTAACAAATAAAATGTTTTAACTTTTTTATATTAATTTCGACCATCTGATTCAACATATTCTTCTAGAATTCAAATACTTTTTATTTTTATTGCAACAATTCAACTTATTTGTTAAGCTTGGAAATCTGTTTAAATATTTTTCAGCTTTTCGTTGAAACTTTTAAGTCGCAATTATTCACGCAAAAATGTTCTGGAATGATCTAAACTACTTTCAACATTCTAAAAATGTTGATCCTGCATGCAAAAAAAAACATAAGAAAAGTAATTTTGTCCATGACCAATGAAGAGTATTGGGGCCGCGTGTTAACATTGCATAAGTCGCCTTTCCTAAGGTGTCGTGATAAGGTCCACTAGGCTACGTGGCTCGGTAAAAAAAAAAACAAACAAAAATCAAAGTGCGCAGAAAAATGTTACAGGAGAATATTATGTTCAAAACAAACTATCCCTCAAAACATCCCTGCGATGTACAACTCTTTAAAGTGCTGTGGACTTACCCATTGAAAGATGTTCAACGATCAGTCCCACCTGGTATCGACCGAGATGTGAATGGCTCTTCTTATCGCTAGCTAGGCATCGCGTGTGCGCTTGATGATTTTTATCGACGATCATATCGCTTCATTCTTTGACTTTTCGAATTCGAGCTCTCGCGATCGACGAGGGTGATAAATAAAAATTTTACGACCTCCACCACCACCAGCTCATCGGGACGCTGGAAAGACAAAGAAGTTCAATGAGTTTATTTTTTGACTTCTTGATGGTTCGGTGTCTATCTTAGACAAAGCCGAGAGGTGCATCCAACCGAAGAAGAGCGGATGATGAACGTTAAACGATCGATCGCTAATGTCCGTTAATTTGATTAGGGACTGTAAAATTAGACGAGAGATGAGGAATGTTGCCGTTCAAGGGGGATTCCCACCGATGAAGGGGGATCAAGGTGAAATGTATGGATGGGTTTTTTTAAAGTTATTAAATGTTTTGGTACAGTTTTCATATTTTTCCAAAAGAAAAATAAATGATTAAATGATCTAAAAGAAAAATAGATGATTATTTCGTAAATTTTGGCCATTAAATAAATTTGAATAAGAAGAAATTGTCTAATTTTTCACACATTAATCTTCAATAATTTCAATAACATACATCCATAGCTACATACACATTTGGGGACTACAAAAATTGCTTTGATTTAAAAAAAAACATTAGCTCGAAAAATTAAAGGGCATATGTATGTTCAAAAAACTTCAAAATTTCAATAAAATAAGACGTGTAATCAACTGAAAAATATTTTGAAATATTGTGAAATTTCGATGTACGGTTCCGCAAAATTGTTATTGACAAAAAAAATGTTGAAACCTTGGCAAGGTTTTTTTGGCCTACCAAGCAATATAAACTTTGAAAACGCTTACGCTTAGATCTAAAATTGTTTATGTTATTTATTCTTTATTTTAGCTATACAGTCTAGACTCGATTATCCGATGGTTTGTATGGGACTTTGGATAAAAAACAATGTTTTTTTCGCATTTTTTTTCTTACTTCAACGTCAAATTTGATGTCTGCGACCCTATTTTGGTCAAAATGTAATGATTGATTGTCTTCTCCTACATATTTTATGCAATGTTTGGGTTGTATGCAACAGCGTCTAACTTTGGGGAAAAACCATTCGGTCCAGGTAAGCTATTTTTGAAAAATTCAAATTGCACGTCTTTTCTGTCAGTTTTTGTAGGTCAGTGTTATCAATTCCCCGTATCTTTCTCTTAAGTTGATTGAAATTTTGGAACCAGCCTGAGATCTGGACATGGCATGATCAATAAATGAATGTTCAACAGAATCCTGTGTTTATTCGTATCAGACAACAAGATTTACAAGATTCCAGTTTCTTACAAAATAAGTCTTTCAATCGTCAATAATAAACAACACAGCATTTTATTTTTCTATCACAATATAATTTTTGGAATAAGTAACATCTGTATGTCCATCACATTCGTTCCAGTGTGTCCAGTGACAACGTGAAATCTACCCTTATCAACCTGCCTATAAAAACTATAAGAATCATTGTTGCTTATAAACTCCTCCACAGGCTGTTCACAATCCAACATCTGAAACCGCTCCACAACTTCAGTTCCTCCAATTGCACCCGCTGCATCCGTCGGACCGTCGATTCCATCTGTTCCGGCACTCAGTAGTAGCACCCCCTTGAGCAGCTCTTGCTGGAAACACTGCACACTGAATCTCAACGCCAGCTCCTGATTCCTTCCACCAAGACCTGTTCCTTTCACAATCACGGTTGGTTCCCCTCCCGAGACGAGTAGGATATCTCGATCTGGGTTTTTGACAAGGGCCTCGATAAAAGAAGGGATTTTGGAGTGATCAAAATTTAACGTTTTGAAATTCTCGCTGATTTGCTCGATGAACTCAGATTCGGTGAGGGTTTGTTGCCTGAACTTGACGATGGCTGAAGCTAACTCGAAGTATGCTTGACTTAGTTCTGCGACATTGCCTTGCACGCTGGTTGACATTGGTATTGCTAGAAGGTCACTTTCAGTGGCTTTGCTTGTAACGCTTTCGATTGCAAGTTTGTTCGTCCCAATGAGGTGAATTTCACCTTGGACGTCTACTCTCTGATCAGGTTCTCTTCTTGTCAGCACTTTTTCAACAGATTTAGGTAGTTTATCAACTAGATTGTACTTCTTCAAAATGTTCAGTGCATCTTCATTACTGAAGTCACTCTGCACTGTTGGACCACTAGCAATTAGCTCAAGTGGATCCCCAATAATGTCGGAAATGATGAAACTCAACACTTTATTTGATTTGCTCGCTGAAGAGGCCAACTTTCCTCCCTTGACATCGGACAACTGAATCCGGACAACGTTAAGCTCGTCGATTGAGGCTCCTGCCGAAGCAAGCTGCTTGATGATGGTCAACTTTTCAGTCAGATTTATGGGTGATTTTGGAAGTGGAAGCAAAGCTGATCCTCCACCGGAAACGAGCACGCAAAGGACGTCACGAGCAGTCATGCTAGCGGTAACAGATTGTATTTTTCGAGCAGCTTGAACAGCAGCTTCATCGGGTAGATTGTTTGCAGCACACTCCAAGACCTGAATCTTACTAGCTCTACTCAGCTGGAAGTCTTGCTCCCCTCGGAATCGTTCCAAGGTCCCAACCGGTATGCTAATGCATCCACTGGTCAACCGATCTCCGAGAATCCGCTCCATTTGGACGGCCATTCCGAGAACTGCCTTGCCAAACCCTACCAAGTGGTAGTTTTTATCCGCATTCTGTAGCTGTCGCAGGACGGACTCATCTCCGAGGTAGCGCTCGAACATGGCACCAGGTTTGACGGCGTCGACGGCACCCGCGAAGAGGTGTTTTAGTTGGGATATTGAACTGTCCATCGTCACGTGTCTAAATTGATATCCAACTGTTTTTAAATTTGAACTCGTTCGAAGCAGCGATAGCATTGGATAAATTTGATGAGCTCTATAATAATACTTTGGTTAATGTTGTGAACATAAAACAATTTAACTCCTTACTTACATGAATGCAAAATATAATTACTCCTTAAGTACGATCATTCTTAAACAATAAACTCGTTAAAATATAAATTAACAAATCAACATCAATTCACGATTCGAACTAATCAATGTTTGGAATAAACTGTCATGGAGCCGAGAGCCCATGCAGCAAATGCTACGAATATTGCTTCGAAAAGCTCTACAAACTGCTGAAACATCGCAGCAAAGAGAGCGAGAGAAAAGTTTTCAAGTTCGCTTTTCCACACTACCACCATCTGGTGGTGTCGGATAGAGACAGCAATTTGGTGGCCCTCTGTTGGGAATGCATGCAAGTATTTTTGCCTATTAAGCTTCGTTGAGGCAAACAAGTATGATGGTTACCTTTTAACTTTGAGAAATCAGGAAAGTTTGGGAGAATTGAGATAGCTGTAAAGCTATGATTTGATCCTCGGTAATATTTTGGTCGCAGCACCTAAATAAAATTCCTAATTTGGCCATTTGGTTTTCATTTGATTTTGGTGAAGATTAAGAAAAGGTAGATGAGCAATTCTCTGAGATTTCGGTCATTCGATTTTTTTTTGTATTTTTTAATCCGGCTGAAACTTTTTTGGTGCCTTCGGTATGCCCAAAGAAACCATTTTGCATCATTAGTTTGTCCATATAATTTTCCATACAAATTTGGCAGCTGTCCATACAAAAATAATGTATGAAAATTCAAAAATCTGTATCTTTTGAAGGAATTTTTTGATCGATTTGGTGTCTTCGGCAAAGTTGTAGGTATGGATATGGACTACACTGAAAAAAAAGATACACGATAAAAAAATTGGTGATTTTTAATTTTACTTTTTGTCACTAAAACTTGATTTGCAAAAAAAACACTATTTTTATTTTTTTTTATTTTTTGATATGTTTTAGAGGACATAAAATGCCAACTTTTCAGAAATTTCCAGGTTGTGCAAAAAATCTTTGACCGAGTTATAAATTTTCAAATCAACAATATTTTTTTCAAAAAATCGAAATATTGGTCGCAAAAATTTTTCAACTTCATTTTTCGATGTAAAATCAAATTTGCAATCAAAAAGTACCCCAGTGAAATTTTCATAAAGTTCACCGTTTTCAAGATATAGCCATATATGGATTTTTTTAAAAAAAATAGTCGCAGTTTTCCAATTTTTTTAAATTAGTGCACATGTTTGCCCACTTTTGAAAAAAATATTTTTGAAAAGCTGAGAAAATGCTCTATATTTTGCTTTTTTGAACTTTGTTGATACGACCTTTAGTTGCTGAGATATTGCCATGCAAAGGTTTAAAAAGCAGGAAAATTGATGTTTTCTGGAGTTTTTTTTTAAAGATCCAATAAACTATTTTTTTTCAGATTTTGCTTGTTGGGTGTTTTTTAATACCCCTGACTCAAGGTGGTTTCAAAAACACTCAAAAAGCAAAAACTGGAAATTTGGTTTATTGGACCTTTTCAAAAAAAAAAAAACTCCAGTTTTCTAAGTCTCACCCAAACAACCCACCATTTTCTAACGTTGATATCTCAGCAACTAATTGTCCGATTTTCAATGTTAAAATATGAAACATTCGTGAAATTTTCCGATCTTTCCGGAAAAAATATTTTTTTAAATCAAGACTAACATTTCAAAAAGGCGTAATATTGAATGTTTGGCCCTTTTGAACATCCTGCGACCTCAATTTAAAAAAAATAAAAAGAGGCATTATTATTTTGTTAGCATATGAAATGGATTTCTCAATATGGCCGATTTAAAAAATCTAAATCACTTTAGAATTAGAGGCACTACACAACATGTCTCTTATAGAACAATTAAACAGTTAAACAGCTGATTGCACTTAAATTTCCATTGAAATTTTGAAGTTTTTTGAAAAAATATTTTTTTGTCCCCTGATTTCGGGCCAAAAAAAATTTGAAAATTTTCAAAAATTCAAAGGATGTTAAAACAATCCAAACATGCTAAACTGATTTTAAACGCAGGGGAATGCATTTTAAGTCAATTTCAGCTAATTGCACTTAAATTATCATTGAAATTTTGAAGTAGTTTGAAAAAAAAAATCTCTGCCCCCTGATTTTTCGGGCCAATATTGATTGAAGGTGACAAAATTTGAACAAAATTTTTACCTGCCTAATTGCATTGTGAACCTTTGAATTTTCTAAAGTAATATTTTATACGCCAGTATTGTTAAATTTTGTTCAAAATTTTATACAGAAAAGGCGATTTGCAAAAATACACATTAAAAAGCAGTTTTTCTTATGCTTGCACTTCTACAAAAACATGATGCTACATTTATTTCAGTTAATTTTAAAGAACTTTAATTCTATTTCTATTTTTAAATCTCAATGACATTTAAACTCATATAACTAATTAGCAAAAAAAAGGTCAATTATGTTAAGTCTAAGATTTAAATCGTATCCTCTATTTAGTTTTTAATTTGGAAATCTCAAATCGAAAATATCCTTAATTTTAAACTTCACAAGAACAATTAAAAAGCTGTGTTAAATTTAAAATAATAGGAATTACCATCTGAAGCCTCGGAAATTCCAAAAAAGAAGTTATATTTATTGTTCACAGACGTCAGTCAAATGCAGATGTTCAAAGTAAATAAAATCTTTCGACGATTTCACTTTTCAAACTTTATTTGATTTTTCTCAAGCTTCTGCCTATAAAAACCTCAGCTCTTTTTCCAAATCTTCAGTCAGAACTTGAGTTCAGATCAGCACCACAACCAACTTCTCCAAGATGAAATTCGTCCTCGTCCTCGCTGCCCTGTTGGCCGTTGCCTTCGCTGTCCCGTCATCATTGGACGGTGCCAAGCTCCAACAAGCTCTGGTTCTGGCTGGAGCTGATCCTGAGGCCGCAAGTGGATTCCTGGAAATCCTCAGTGGCATCACCGGAGTCCTTAACGTGGTGGTTCCTCAAATCGCTCCCATCATCAGCGCTGTGAAGTCTGGTTAATGCAAATGTTTTTTTTTGAATGATTATAATCAATAAAGTTGATTAACTTAAAAAAGCGTTTTTTTATTACTTTGTTTTGGAATTTCACATCATTGGTAATGTTATTGGTTTGAACGGGGAAGATTTAATAAGAATTATTTTAAACATTATCAGATCAAATAAAAACATCTAAGGAACAAGTATGCTATTTTACCTTTAAATTAAAAAAAGGAGTATATTTTATATAAAAAATAATTTGAACCATGAGATACTGGTGTACAAATAAAACTAATGACTACTTGTCTAATGCTATTAACATAATTACTTCTATCTTTTCTGAATGTTTAATAAACCTATTTCTTACTTCTTTATTACATTCAATGTAACGGCGGAAATTTCAAACAACCAATTAAACCATGTTATGACACACAATTAAACTCCCAATTTAGCGAGTGACATTCTACTAAACGGTGTGCGTGCGCAGGTGATAAACCCAAGCCACTACAAAGTGTAACAAATCGTCATACTTATTCAATTTTATGCCCCTTGATAAAGCTCGAAACTTTTGCCAAACGAGGTTTCCAACTTCCGATAAGTCTTAATTACAAAATGAGTTAATCAGGTAGCCCGGAACCCGACGTGTGCCGATGCTTCCTTCCTGTAATTACTTTCCACCAGTTCCATCGGCAGTTTGAAATTTCTCGATCGATCCACCGCGATCTCGTGATGGATTCCGACAACTATGTCGGGCGCCGTTGACGTTGCAGCAGAGTCAAGTTCAAAAAGCCCGGATCTCGCGCGCAAACTTGTGAGACATGTTGTGTAGTGCCAAACAAGATAAGGGCCAATTTGGTCCCATAACGGTAATTATCGGCAGCGGCGATCACATTCGATGTAAAACAACAACACATCGCGGAGATCAAGTCTTGTGAAGTTACTTCCCAATACCTGACAGCGCGTTTGGGCCAATTTGTCATTTCGGTTTAACAGTTTGACAAATTATCGCGCCAGTATGTGGCATGTTAGTAGAGCCGGCGAGGCGCCTTATTTGCATAAAAATGCAATTAAAGCACATCCAGCCCCGGGAGTAATTCACTTGACAAGGCTACATTCAAAAGTCGACCCATTGAACAAAAATAAAAAATAACTTAAAGCTTACTAACAAAAAGTAACAAGTATAGATATTGTAACACATTTTTTTAAATCATCTGAATCAGTTTGCTAGTTAATACTCTTAAAAATACATATTCAAAACAAACATTTCCTGAAAAAAGTATCCATGAAATGTTAATAGACAGTCATTTATTCAATTTACTGCATTCTGCAGGTTTTTCCTTAGTAGTGTATTGTTCATTATAACATATTTGTCTCAAGCTCATTTTTTAAGACTTTGTGAGGGACCATTTTGCCTTGGGTCGCCCATGCAAGTATTCATACAAGTTTGGCAGCTGTCCATACAAAATCTGTATCTTTTAAAGGGAATATTCTGATCAATTTGATGTACTGAAAAGTGTAAATATTGATGAACACAATAAGAAATACGGTACTGGATTTTTTGCGATTTTCAAACTAACTTTTTCAAACATTTTCTCAATTTATAATTCATTTCCCAAAATCCGTTTTTTCACATTTTATAATTTTAGGACAAGTACCCGCAACTTTTGAGCTAAAGAAAAGCACAGCCAAGAATTATGACGCTAACTTATCTTTTTAAATCGTGATTATTGAGAAAAGAATTGAAATTCCACCAAAATATGTTGTTGATAACAATTAATTTGTAATCGAAAAGTACTTTACATAAATTAAAAAAAAAACTGCACTTATTGTTTGGTTTCAACTATTATTTTTTTCAGAGTGAAAATTTCGAAAATATTTTTTTCCGGAATAAAGAAATACAAACAGGACAATGAAAGTTTTCAAAGTCTTACTCATACAGCCTCCCATTCTCTAATGCAACTAAGGCTTGTACAAATAATATTTGGGTAATTCTCTACCAACTCACACAAAATCGGGAAAAGTTGCCCTGACCCTCTTCGATTTGCGTGAAAATTTGTCCTAAGGAGTAACTTTTGTCCCTGATCACTAATCTGAAGTACGTTTTTTGATATCTCGTGACGGAGGGGCGGTTCAACCCCTTCCATTTTTGAACATGCAAAACATGACCTTTTTTCAATAATTTGCAGCCTGAAACGGCGATGAGATAGAAATTTAGTATAAAAGGGACTTTTATGTAAAATTAGACGCAAGATTTGATGGAGTACTCAAAATTTCGAAAAAACGTATTTTTGCCTTCCTCACTGAGGTAAGGCTATAATCCTGCTCTAAAAATGAACTTTGTAAAAAAACGTCGTAGACCCACCTTCATGTATACATATCGACTCAGAATCGAAAACTGAACAAATGTCTGTGTGTATGTGTGTGTGTATGTGTGTGTGTATGTGTGTGTGTATGTGTGTGTGTATGTGTGTGTGTATGTGTGTGTGTATGTATGTATGTGACCAACAAACTAGCTCATGTTTCTCAGCACTGGCTGAACCGATTTGACCCGAACTTGTTGCATTCGACTTGGTTTAGGGTCCCATAGATCGAGTTTTATACAGATTGAAGTTTCGATAAGTAGTTCAAAAGTTATGTATAAAAACGTGTTTTCACATATATCCGGATCTCACTTAAATGTATGTAAACTATGTCCGGGTCCATCATCCGACCCATCGTTGGTTAGGTTATCAAAAGACCTTTCCAACGAGTCCAAAACATTGAAGATCTGGCAACCCTGTCTCGAGATATGGCCCCTTAAGTGATATTGGTGTACTTTTTTATTCCGGATCTAAAAAATAGATGAAATTTGTGTACAGCCATTGTTGGTAATGAGTGAGGAAGGCTCCAACCACATAGGTGGATTAAGTTAGTTTTCAATACAAAAAATACTGACAAAGTTTGAAAAACTCTGACATTTTCTGTTACTCGACTGTAATTTTACCAATTTATCCAATTTTACATTTCCATTTAATCACCGTTTCAGGCTGCAAATTTTTGGAAAACACCTCTTTTTTGCATGTTCAAAAATGAAAGGGCCCCTCCGTCACGAGATATAAAAAAAAACGAACCTCGGATTCGTGATCAGGGACAAAAGTTACCCCTTAGGACAAAGTTTCACGCAAATCGAAGAGGGGTCGGGTAACTGCTTTGTGAGTTGGCGGAGAATTACCCATTTAAAGTTTAAAGCACCGGCCATTTTTGAAAAATGGAACATTTCATAAAATTATCTGATGTTTTCCAAATCACAAAAAAATAATAGTTTTTTCAATGATTCTCACCTCAACCAAGTTGTGAGATAAATTTTTTTATGTAAAATTAACTTTGCTATAGAATTTGATGCCGATGCAAAAAGTTGTAAAATTGAGATTTTTATATAACATTTTTTGCAACTCCGAAAATACAATCTGAATATTATTTTTCTGTGATACAACCGTTTTTCATGCCTATTTTGGCGTCCATAATCAATGTCACTTCGCCAATTGTGAAAAGATGAACATTTCGCAACAGTTACATAATGAACTTTTTACCACATTTATTTTGTGGCGATAAAAGTGGGAGTTGAACAAGTCTAATATTTTTTTCGGAAAATGATACGCGACAAAAACAAGAGATGAATAAAAATTTGAAAAAAGTTAAAATGCTAAATTTTGGTGTGTTGTCAAAAAAAAAAAGATGTTTTGATAGTATAGTCGATTTCAAAAGGTAAGTCGAATTGTTTTGAACTAAGGTGGAGAGGGGTGACACAAACTTGATCTTTCATTTTAGATTTATGTGAAATCTATTGCGTCACAACCAACCTTTTATGTTTTTTGAGAACTTAAATCATAACAATACCTTTCTCTCATTGAAATTCCCTTTAAAGCTTCACTACCGGTTCTAATAATACCTGTTTCCAAAAAGAACTACATACAAGCCGACTACCATAATACGCGAAATTTAACAAGCTCAGCTGACGCTACACACTCACACCTACCACAAGTACACCCAAACGAGTTTGAAAATTCTGTTTTTTTTTCACCTTTGATGAATGATTGCATGCAAACACAAACAACGCATCTTTCATGTGTGGGTGTTTTGGCACACGCGTTTTTTTTTTGGCCTTAACTTTTCTGTTGATAAGAAAGTTAACTTGTTGGTGGAAAGTGGAAAAAGGGGTGTGGGAGGAGTTGTTCAAAGGGACTGCCTCCTCATGATGTGCGGCGAAAAAATAAAAAAAAAGTTAAGGCTCCACTATATAAGACAGACTGGTGGTGGAAAGTGGTTTTCAGAACGTTCTAACTATTTCCTCCGGTCGATCGCGTTTTTGTGAAAAACTGACGTCGCGTGCAGGTTGTGTGGGGTGGGAAAAATGAAGTGCAAAGTGAAGATGAAAATTTGAGTGAAATTGTGACTTGTACAAATAGAAAAAAAAATAATTGAAACAGTGATTTTTATGTGACATATGATAGAAGAAAATGACACCGCAATGGATTACCGGATTATTGCTTGGAATTTTGCTGCCTTTCAACGTTGCCGACTGGAATTTCTTCAAGTGCTACGAAACGGCGAAAAAGTGTCCCAACGAAAACATAACGTTCTGGCTGTACACCAGGTATATTGTGCAAAAGAAGATTTAAAAGCTATGCCATTTTTTATATGAAGGAAAAAATTTCAGTCTGAAATGAACAACAATTTTTATAATTAAATTTCGTATTGGTCAGGAGGGCAAAAAACATGAATTACTTTTTGTAAAAGCGTAAAATGCTTAAATAAAGTGAGTGAATTATTCATAAAAGTGCACTTTGTTGTAGTTACAGATTGATACGACTTGTATCAGCAGCTTGTTTTATGGGACTACTGTACATAAAAAATTTTTCATTTGTAATAATTTTATAAAATATACGAATAATTTTATAAAATAAATGAAAATTATTCTGTTTTTTTTTCGATAGCAGGAAAGGTGCCCTTATTTTCTATCAATGCTCTTGAAAATCGGAATTTGATTGGCAAATCTCAGTAAAAAAATAGTAGTCCACAATTTAAGAGAATTCTCTTTAAAATATTCACAAGTTTAGAAAATTCTCAAATTTTATCTAAACTTTTGAATATTTTAAAGAGAATTCTCTTAACTTGTGGACTACTATTTTTTTACTGAGATTTGCCAATCAAATTCCGATTTTCAAGAGCATTGATAGAAAATAAGGACACCTTTCCTGCTATCGAAAAAAAAAAATAAATCGGTTTCTACAATGATTCAGAATAATTTTGAAATGTGCTATTAAGACTATCTTATTTGAATCAAAATGATGTCTGTTTTAATGCACATTTCAAACTTGATTTCTCTTATCAGAGCAGTATATCTACCTGACAAAAAATACATCTGCTATGAATGGTGGAATTCAAAGAGAAATCATTTTGTTTGGGAATTCCATGAGAGAAGATATGTTTACTTTTCACAGACGTCAGCCAAATGTAGATATTCAAAGTAAATAAAATTATTTGACGATTTCACTTTTAAAACTTTATTTGATTTTATTATAGCTTCTGCTATAAAGTCTGGTTAAAGCAAATATTTTTTTAATTGATTTAATCATCAAAATAGATTCAATAGCAAAAAATAACATTTTTTTTTGTATCACAATCATTACCAATAAAATTTTCAAATCTACTCGATTTTTCTCTTACTGGCGAAACCATGATAGTTAGTCGAATATTCTTGTTATTAAGCCTCTAAATTTTTTTTTTCCCTCAAAGAGAAGAAGTTACAAAACTTCTCTAGAAAAAAAACATTCATAGATAACTCAAATTCAAATCGGAAAACATACTGCAATCGGATTCTTTGGACAATTTCAACCAAAGAACTGTTAAAATTAATTTCTATGTAACAAATTTCATGTGTTAATGCTACATAGTGAGTTATGAATTAGTGAATTTTCACGATTTCGCGGACAGCGTGAAATTCGTGAAATTCCACAATTGCAATTTCCGCGAAATCCGGTGAAATTCTAAGATTTTCTGAAATCAATGCAAAAAAATAAATAAATATGAAATGTGTTATCGACAAAGTTTTTAAGTGTGAATTTTAATCGTTTTCAATTGATAAACGTGACATTTACTTTTAATACTTTAAGTTGGGATAAATCAAATGTTATGTTTTTTTCTCCCCTAATTTAAAATTCTCCAGAAAAACGCCAAGGCAATGCTGTAGATCCGAGCTTGGGTAAATAACAAAGGAAATGCGTAATAATACCTTTCTCTGGTATCAATACCAAATTGTGGCATTCCTGGACCCTTTAAAATTTGTGTTAAGGATTACACAAGTATTGCAAAATTGCAGCATTTGTCAATGGTCGAACACCACATTTTGGTATTATTTTGATATTAAAGTGTTTTATCAAATTCCTCTGAAACTATGGGATAATTTTGACCAATTTTCACAAAATAATTAATTTTGCGCTAAAATGATGTCTCAAAGCGAATACTTTCAGTGAAAACCGGAAATTTCAAACAAATTGATTTTAAACATTTTTTAAATGACTTGAAATTGCGGAAAATTTTCTAAATCAGGATGACACATTTTGGTATTGGAATGTTTCATCAAATTCCTCTGAAACTATGAGATTTTTTTCTATAATTTTTTACGAAATAATTTATTTTGCGCTAAAATGACTTGAAACCCAAAAATGTTATGGCTGCTTTTAATTTTTTTTTTTATATATACCCGCTAAGATTTTTTTATTTAAATCATTGAAATTTCTCTAAGTCGGGATAACAGAATACTTTGAAAAACTAGTCAATCAACAGATTATTGAATTTTGATCAATTTCAATGCAGTTTCATTTTATCAAAACTTATTTTTCAATCGTGTTATTTTTCAGAAGCTTCAAGAACTTCAAGCACAGGCCGTTCATCAATGACAAATGCATTCGATGTGGTGAAGAATATCACTAAAACTAACATGGAATCTTAAGGAGAGTAGATTTGGCTGTTGCATATAGATTATTTCCGTTTTTTCACTAACTG
The DNA here is from genome assembly GCF_016801865.2 of Culex pipiens pallens. NCBI lineage: Eukaryota > Metazoa > Arthropoda > Insecta > Diptera > Culicidae > Culex > Culex pipiens. Next base: position 61,001,810 of record NC_068938.1, on the reverse strand, counting down.
CAACTGCTGCACTAAAAATGGTATGAAAATACCAAATTTTGGTATTACTTTTGCAAATACCAGCGACCAAATTGTGTCAGTAATAGATGGTAAAATATCATGAAATCATTCCAAAATCATGTAACACAGGAACACCAAAATCTGATTTTCCAAGAGCGCGGGAATACCTAAAATTAAAACCATGGCAATACCAAGTTTTGGTATTCAAGCAATGTTCAAAAATCCAGAAGACCTCAACTTGGTATTGAAATGGTTTTATTTTGAGGTATTATTTTACCCGTGTAATACCATGGCTTGGTATTGTTGTGCCCTTCCACATACAAGACTTTGGTATGGGCAACCAATGCACATTTTGGTCCCTGTTATTTGCCCAAGTAATACCAAAAAAATGTATTCCCGTGTTATTAACCCCTGCTCGGGGAGCGAATAATTTGATTTTTAGATTAGACAGACTTGCACAGCAAAAAATCCGATAGTAAAATCGCATGCAAAAGCATGCACATCACCTTCGTCAAAAAAGACACTTAAGAGCGAGTCCACGAGCAAAGCATACACATCTCGCATCGACCTCACCAATCTGCCTGAAATTTTCAGGGGTTGTTTGTACATATAAAACTAGCATCTGGCCAAAATACGAGCACTCTAAGTCAACGGGAAGTGGGGCAAATCGGGACAAAAAGTTTGAAGGTTCAAAAACGTCAAAAATCTTAAAAAGACTGTAACTTCGGCAAAACTCAATTTAATTTCAAAATTCAAAATGCATCTGAAAGTGCTTACAAAATGCAACAAAATGCAGTGGCTCTTACGGCTTTTTGAAAACTCACCCGAGAATTATATGTGTTCATAAAAATGTTAAAAATGGTTTTAGATTTTTTGGGAATACTTCAAACCGATTCTTAAAAAATGATGGAAGTACGTCACCGTTTTGGGACGGTTTTGGGTAGAACTTCTCAATCATAAATCAACTTCATCGGAGTCCTGAAATTAAAAAAATTAAACAAATAACAAGCTTTTGCTGTTCAATCAATTTCATTGATTATAATCATTTTAAAGAAACGTTTTCTTTATCCAGTCTTAACAGCGTTGATTATGGGAGCAATGTTGGGAACAACCACGTTCAGGACTCCAGTGATTCCAGAGAGTATTTCCAGGAATCCGCTTGCGGCCTCAGGATCAGCTCCAGCCAGAACCAGAGCTTGTTGGAGCTTGGCACTGTCTAGTCCAGTTGACGGGACAGCGACGGCAACGGCCAACAGGGCAGCGAGGACGAGGACGAATTTCATCTTTGAGAAGTTGGTTGTGGTGCTGATCTGAGCTAAAGTTCTGAATGATGATTTGAAAACTGAGATGAGGTTTTTATAGGCAATAACGTAAGTGAAACACAAATAAATCTCGAAAAGTGAAATCGTCTACTCCATTGATTTCGTTTATTTTGGATATCTGGAATTTTACTGACGTCTGTGAGCATGTCTGTTTTTTGTGGAATATCCCAAGTTTCAGATCTGAATTCTGGATATGATTCTTAAACAGATACGGAACTAGTTTGTAACGTATTTTTTTTATCTAAATAACCCATCTTTTAATGTATTTTTAGTAAGAAGTAATCCTAGTTGAAATAAAACAATCAAAATTACAATCTGAAATCTGAAAAGTTCCATGATAACAGATTCTTTTTTGTAAATGAACGTCATAAAAATTGCACATGCTCGAAGTAAACAAAATCATTCGAGTAGACGGTTTTACGTTTTATAAGTTACTGCCTATAAAAGCCACATCTCAGCTTCTCAATCTTCAGTAAGAACTTGTGTTCAGATCAGCACCCTAACAAGCTCACCAAGATGAAATTTGTCCTCATCCTCGCTGCCCTGTTGGCCGTTGCCATCGCTGTTCCATCAACTTTTGACAGTGCCAAGCTCCAACAAGCCTTGGTCCTGGCTGGAGCTGATCCTGAAGCCGCAAGCGGATTCCTTGAAATTCTTAGCGGCATTACTGGAGTCCTCAACGTGGTTGTTCCCAACATTGCCCCCATCATCAGCGCTGTGAAGACTGGTTAAAGCAAACGTTTATAATGTTACACATTGCTAAATAAAGTTCTTTGAAAAAATAAACCAAAATAAAGTGTTTCTTCCTGCTTAAAAAAACGACCAATAATTGCTAGCGATATCATTGTTCAACACTTTTTTTAACCTTTCCACAGAGAAACCCAGTACGAACCGACTGAGCTTAGCATGTTTGACCCGGAAGCGATAAGCCGGGCTCCGTTCGTGCTGGACCGCCCGTTGATCGTCCTAATTCACGGCTACACGGGCCACCGTAATTACGCCCCAAACACCTCGATCCGGCCGGCTTACCTGGCGTACGACGAGTTCAACATTATCTCGCCCGATTACAACCCGCTGGCCCAGGAACCGTGCTACTACCAGGCCGTCCGGAATCTTCCCACGGTGGCCAACTGTACGGCCCAGCTGCTGGATTACCTCATCGACCAGCAGATGTTCACGCTGGATGATATCCACGTGGTGGGGTTCAGCCTGGGCGGGCAAACGTCCGGCATGATCTCCAACTACCTGCGGGCGGGCAAGCTTCGGCGAATCACCGGCCTAGATCCGGCCAAGCCCCTCTTCATAACCGCACCCAACGAGTACAAACTGGACCAGTCGGACGCGGAGTTTGTTCAGGTTAGTGGGTTTTATGTCAACAACATTAGACTGACATAATCTGACTTCAATTACCACCCCCAGGTGATCCACACGGACGTGTTCGCTCGGGGGATCCTTCATCCGAGTGGTCACACCGACTTTTACATCAACGGTGGCGTCGAACAGCCCGGCTGCAACGCCCAGATGATGATGACCACGGGCGAGTGCAACCACAACCGGGCGCCGGAGTACTACGCGGAATCGATCGCCACGGAAGTGGGCTTCTACGGGTATCGGTGTGCCCACTGGTACCTGTACATGCTGGGGCTGTGCCCGGTTCGTGAGGACAGCCAGCTGGCCCTCATGGGCGCGTACACGCCGAACACGTGAGTCTCGGGGATGGTGGTGATGGTTGCTGTGTGCGCTTAATTGGTTGTAATCGTAGATGAGTTTGATGATGATGAGAGCAAAATGTGCATAAATTTACGACCGCAGTATAACGCTTGTCTTCAGGGGAATGCTATCCTGGTCATGTTTTGTTTTGAATCCTGATTATTTTTTCGTTTTGTTCAAACAAATGTGGTACTGTGAAGAATAAATTTTAAAAAAGCCTATAAAATAAGAAAATACCTTTAAATTACGCATTTAATGCATCCGCGAGACCAACTCTCCGTAGATTTGTTAGGTCTTCTCAGCGAATCATCAAGATCCGCACTCCGCACCAGCCTCACCTGTTTTGCGAGTTGCATTGCAACATTTCAAAAAATATTACTCTCTCGCTGTCTGTCTCTTTTTTTGCACATTTTTCCTCAATCGCCGAGTTTCTTTAGCCAGTTTTGTTGTCACTGAGACTGCATGCCAACAACAAAACCGCTTGAATCTCAATCTCTCACGTCCACCTCAACTCCCGACAGGCCCATAAAAATTGCACAAAACCGTTGTGGTGGTCAGTTTTTAATGGTTTTCTTGCGATACCTACTTAGTGTAAGTTATCACGTTATTAAAGTGCTATCGCAGTGCGTTTGGCAACACTGCCACACTAACACTGTGCATGATTCAACCCTTACTTTGTTACATAAGTTGATGCTGGTGCAAACATCTTAGAGAGTGACCTTTTCAACCCATCCGTTGATGTCTCCTTTCCGTTTCAGAACGCGTGGTCTGTACTTCCTGAACGTCAACATGAACCCACCGTACGCCCAGGGCAAAAACTTCACCCTCCGAGACGAGTTCCCGATTCCGTGACGCCTCTAGACCCCACTATTTTACCCTAAACTCCTCTGTAGACCTAAGAGACCCACCCAACCTTCGATGTACACGAGCGCGAGTAGAGAAAAATAAATTGAAAAAATAAACGAACTAGCCAATTCAAGAGTGTATGCACACAGTTTTGCTTGCTTTATTCGATTTCCACAAGTTTCAGTCACCCCCAACGGCGGGCTGGAAAGAAAACCATTGAGCGGATATATCTGCGTCATAAGATTGAGAGAAATAGAAACAAAATGAAAAAGTTTGGATTTCAATCAAAACAAAAACCGAAATGACCAACGCAATGTTAATGACACCGGGCAACGCCGGATTTGCAAGAAACTCAAGGCACCGAGGATCGGCTCAATGACCACGGCATATGCGAAGGAGATCAAGGTTTGGTTGGACAACAGTGGCAAGACTTGGTTGGATCGAGTGTTGAGTCTGGCGGAACAACGGGTTTGTTAGGTTTGCGGAATCTACAGTCAGGAAGTAAATGATGCGAATGGATACTTGAATGTAGTTGACTTCTATTGGGGAATTTGAATTTTGAAGTGTTCAGAGTAGATGAAGATGAAGATGAAGGAACGGGAAAAAATAAAAATAATTTAAGAGAAGAGTTTAGTCAAAACATAAAGAAAATTTGTATAATGATGTCAAAGTATTGATATACAATATGGTGTTTCAACCAAACAAAAAAAAACAAATTACGGCAAACCGAGGTTCCTCTTGTAGAGGATACCCATAGGAACTCTCATGCCAAATATCAGCCCATTTGGTTGAGAACTGGCCTGTCCCCAGCGGTTCAAAGTTAATATGGAAATTACTAGGGGATTGTTGTGCTTCTTCTTAAACCGTTCCTACAGGTCTGGGGACAATTTGGATTCACTCGGAATAAAGACAGGTGTGTAGGGGATGGTCCAATGAACACATTCCATAAGAAATAATGATTGTCCCAAGGTGCGCATTGGATTGACGTCCGGTGTCTCCAGAATCAACGATTCACCCTTCAAAAGTACGCATTGTCCTTTGTATTATACATTTTTGATGTCAGGTCCTGATGGTGTTTTCCATATACCACAGCTTAGGCAGCGAGGACAACGGTCAACATGGTAACAATGGCCGGAACGGAAATTTTAACTGATGTTTAAAAAATTAAGTTAAGCACAAAAAAAAACATTAAAAAATGAAATCGGAGTTTGTTAACCTTGAACAGGTGCAATTTGAATGACGTATGATGTATGACAATGTTTAACAATGACTCAGTCGCCAGCCAGCGACAAGTTAAGACGTGTTTTGCTCGTGTTGTCATCTCGCGTGCTTGGAAGTTTTTGACAGATGGAGGTGGAGGAATCCTCCGAGGAGGAAGATTTTCGTCCCGTCCGCGGGAATCGGAAGCGGAAGAAGTCCAGCGAGGTCACTGGAATCGGCATCGAAGGAGAAAAAGTTGAGAAGACCCTGCTCAACAACAACAACCCGAGCATGGGTAAATAACAAGGGAAATGCGTAATAATACCTTTCTCTGGTATCAATACCAAATTTTGGTATTCCTGGACCCTTTAAAATTTGTCTTAAGGATTATGCAAGAGCAAAATGTGGTATCATACCAATTTAAGGTATTGTTTTGATATTGCAAAATTGCAGAATTTGTCAATGATCGAACACCACATTTTGGTATTCTTTTGGTATTACAGTGTTTTATCAAATTCCTCTGCAACTATGGGAAAATTTTGACCAATTTTGACAAAATAATTAATTTTGCGCTAAAATCATGTCTCAAAGCGAATGCTTTCATTCAAAACCGGAAATTTCAAACTTTATTTTAAACATTCTTGATATACCCCCTACAGAAATGACTTGAAATTGTGGAAAATTTTCTAAGTCAGGATGGCACATTTTGGTATTATTTTGGTATTAAAGTGTTTCATCAAATTCCTCTGAAACTATGGGAAAATTTTGACCAATTTTGACAAAATAATTAATTTTGCGCTAAAATGATGTCTCAAAGCGAATGCTTTCATTCAAAACCGGAAATTTCAAACTTTATTTTAAACATTTTTGATATACCCCCTACAGAAATGACTTGAAATTGTGGAAAATTTTCTAAGTCAGGATGGCACATTTTGGTATTATTTTGGTATTAAAGTGTTTTATCAAATTCCTCTGAAACTATGGGAAAATTTTGACCAATTTTGACAAAATAATTAATTTTGCGCTAAAATGATGTCTCAAAGCGAATGCTTTCATTCAAAACCGGAAATTTCAAACTTTATTTTAAACATTTTTGATATACCCCCTACAGAAATGACTTGAAATTGTGGAAAATTTTCTAAGTCAGGATGGCACATTTTGGTATTATTTGAATATTGAAAGGTTTCATCAATTTTCTCTGAAACTATGGGAAATTTGTTAAAAAAAAATTTACGAGTTAATTAATTTTGCGCTAAAATGACTTGAAACCCAAAAATGTTAAAGATGATTTTAAAAATTAGTGTGATATACCCACTAATATTTTTTTCAAAAACGTTGAAATATCTCTAAGTCGGGATAACCAAATACTTTGAAAAACGAGTCAATCGACAGATTAATGAATTTTGGTGAATTTCAATTCAGTTTCATTTTAATAATACTTATTTTTCAACCTTGTTATTTTTCAGAAGCTTCAAAAACTTCAAGCACAGGCCGTTCATCAATGACAAATGCATTCGGTGTGGTGAAGATTATCACTAATAACAACATGGAATCATCAGGTGAGTAGATTAGGCTGTTGCATATGAATAATTCCAGTTTTTTCACTAACTGCAACTGCTGCACTAAAAATGGTATGAAAATACTAAATTTTGGTATTACTTGTTCAAATACCAGCGACCATAATGTGCTCTTGGTTGCCCAGTAATAGATGGTAAAATACCATCAAATCATACCAAAATCATGTATGTGAAAGACCACAGAAATACCAAAATATGATTTTCCAAGGGCGCGGGAATACCTAAAAATAAAACCATGGCAATACCATGTTTTGGTATTCAAGCAATGTTCAAAAATCCAGAAGACCTCAACTTGGTATTGAAATGGTTTTATTTTGAGGTATTATTTTACCCTTGGAATAACATGGTTTGGTATTGTTGTGCCCTTACACATACAAGATTTTGGTATGATTTCATGGTATTTTACCATCTATTACTGGGCAACCAAGGGCACATTTTGGTCGCTGTTATTTGCCCAAGTAATACCAAAATTTGGTATTCCCGTGTTATTTACCCCTGCTCGGGAAGTTCAGCCCGCTAGCGGATAACAAAAACAACAACAATGCCAGCCCAGCAGGAGGAGGGGACGCCCCAGCGGTTCCACCACCCGGCCAGTCGGCAGGTTAACAAACGCAACCACCTTTGGTGGTGAAGAACACCACGGATTTTTACAAGCTCGTGGCGATAGTGGAAAGTTGTAAATTAGGTTTCAAACCGATTTACAAACTAACCCGATTTGGAACCAAGGTGACTTGCTTCTCTGTCAAAGATTTTGACAAGTTGCAAGAGCTACTCAAGAAGAAAAAAGTGGAATTCTACACCCACGATCGGCGGAGCGAACGAAATCATCGGGTGGTTCTTCGTGGTTTTCCTGATGAACTGAAACCGGACGAGGTCAAGTACCTTCTGAAGAGGGATCTCAAGCTGGACGCGCTGGAGGTGCATGTCATCAAGCGGAAGGAAAAGTGCACCGTGGACGAAACTCCGTACATTGTGGTCTTCCCCAAGGGATACACCAATCTGAAGAAGCTCTCTGCAATGAAAGTTGTGGCAAGCACTATCATCCGGTGGGAGGCCTACCGGAACAAGCGACCGAACGTGACCCAGTGCAGGAACTGCTTGCAGCTGGGTCATGGAACTAGGAACTGTCACCTAAAAGGCAGGTGCAACAACTGTGGGGGTCCCCACAAAACGGACGAGTGCAAAGTCCAAGAAGCCGAGCCGAAGCGGTGTGCCAACTGCTCTGGATCCCACGAAGCCACGGACCGCAGCTGCCCTAAGCGTGCGGACTTCATCCGGAGGCGCCAGCAGGCGTCGAAACCGAAACCGCCGGCAAGGAAGGCGGAGAAGCAGAGTCCAGCAGTTCCGGCGTTTACGCCGGCGGAATTCCCTCCGCTGCCGGGCGCAGTTCCGGACGGAAAATCCAAGGATCGCCCTCGTCCCGCAGGAAGCAGCCAAGGTGGCCCCCGAGACGGTGGAGCCACGGAGAAGGAAGCCGGGGAGGTACTCTACAGTTCGGCTGAGCTGTGGGGGATTTTCTCCGAGTACATCGGCAGGTTCAAGACCTGCAAGACCCGCTTGGACCAAGAAACCCTCGTCAGTTACATAATCTCCAAGTATGGAGTTTAAGGAGTTGTTTTTTTTTTGTTATATATTAGTTATTTAACGATCCTCGGTCCCAACCTGATCACAGCACCTAAAAGGACTTAATAAAAATAAGTTATGAATAAAAAAATAGCATATTCAGATCGTATGAAGAAAAATTAAAGATCTATAGTAAAACTTGATGTATTTGTCCCTTGGTGGATTTCGTTTAATCTTTGCTTTAGGCCAGCTACACTCAGAGCAAAATATTTCGAGAATGACAAAAGGGATAGCACAACTCGACATTTTTAAAGTTGATTTTAGTGAACGCTTTAGTTTCGTTAAAGGTATGATAGGCCCCCAAAACCAAAGTTAAAAACTCGATTCGCCACCTACATTCGAGTAGGAAAACTTTAGTGCAAGGTTACGTTTGCGTTTTTGCGCGATAAGTGCAAAGGGGAGTGAACACTATTTTAAGGTTTTTAAAGAGAAAATTGACTTTTGGAATAAAATAAAGTTTATCTTCATTCAAAACTTGAGTTCAGATCAGTATCCTCCCCAGCTCATCAAGATGAAATTCGTCCTGGTTCTCGCTGCCCTGGTGGCCGTTGCCTTCGCTGCCCCCTCGGAATCCACCGGAACTTTGGAAACTCCAAGAGGCCCTGATCATCGTTGGAATGAACCTCGAGGAGGCTCATGGATTCATGGACTTCATCCGAGGTGCTGGACGCGTTATCCGCGATAAGGTTCTTCCTGCGGCCACGAAAATTCTGCCCATCGCTACCCAGATTGCTGGAGCTTTTGGAAGGTAAGATTTTATATTTGATAATTTTAAATGATTTCTTAGAAGATTCAAGTGATTGAGAGATCATTATTTTGTGATATTGGCAATGAAATTAAATACGTAGAATAAATTAAGTTGCAATCTTAAAAAAATATTGGATATTCTGACCATCCTAAGAAAGTCCAAGTTCACTGAAAAAAACAATTCTCGAAATCGTGAATTGAATTCACAAATGCGAAAACCATGAAGGAATATATTCACGTTTATGGTGCAAATGCACCATACTCATGAATAAATTCCTTCGTGGTTCTCACATTCGTGAACTTTATTCACGATTACGAGAATTGATTTTTTTCTGTGTTACAAGAATTTGTTCAAAAAAATTACATTTTTAGACTATCGCGGGAGAAACTTGAAATCCCTCAAATACCTCAAAATTGCGTTATTATCTAGCATTACTTCTTGAAAGCTTGAATTATTTCTCAATTCTAATAGCCAATGAAAAACTAACTTAATCCACCTGTGTGGTTGATGCCTTCCTCACTTTTTACCAACAATGGGTAATATGAGTGGTTTGGACACATATTTCAGCTATTTTTTTTAGGTCCAGAAAAATAAGTACACAGATATAACTTAAGTTGTCATAACTCGAGACAGGGTTGCCAGATTTTCTATTATGTGGACTCGTTGGAAAGGTCTCTTGATTACCTAACCAACGATGGGTCGGTTGATGGTTCCGGACATCGTTTACATACATTTAAGTGAGATCCGGCTTCAAAAAAGTACATAAATATCACTTAAGTGGTCATAACTCGAGACAGGGTTGCCAGATCTTCGATGTTGTGGACTCGTTGGAAAGGTCTCTTGATTACCTAACCAACGATGGAACGGATAATGGATCCGGACATCGTTTACATACATTTAAGTGAGATCCGGCTTCAAAAAAGTACATAAATATCACTTAAGTGGTCATAACTCGAGACAGGGTTGCCAGATCTTCGATGTTGTGGACTCGTTGGAAAGGTCTCTTGATTACCTAACCAACAATGTGTCGGATAATGGTTCCGGACATCGTTTACATACATTGAAGTGAGATCCGGCTTCAAAAAAGCACATAAATATCACTTAAGTGGTCATAACTCGAGGCAGGGTTGCCAGATCTTCAATTATGTGGACTCGTTGGAAAGGTCTCTCGATTACCTAACCAACGATGGTTCGGATGATGGTTCCGGACATCGTTTACATGCATTTAAGTGAGATCCGGCTTCAAAAAAGTACATAAATATCACTTAAGTGGTCATAACTCGAGACAGGGTTGCCAGATTTTCAATTATGTGGACTCATTGGGAAGGTCTCTTGATTACCTAACCAATGATGGGTCGGATGATGGATCCGGACATCGTTTACATGCATTTAAGTGAGATCCGGCTTCAAAAAAGTACATAAATATCACTTAAGTGGTCATAACTCGAGACAGGGTTGCCAGCTCTTCGATGTTGTGGACTCGTTAGAAAGGTCTCTTGATTATCTAACCAACGATGGGTCGGATGATGGATCCGGACATCGTTTACATGCATATAATGGAGATCCGGATATATGTAAAAACACATTTTTATACATAACTTTTGAACTACTTATCGAAACTTCAAACAATTCAATAGCGATGTATAGGACCCTAAACCAAGTCGAATGCAACTGGTTCGATCAAAATCGGTTCAGCCAGTGCTGAGAAAACTTGGCAAGATTTTTGAACACATACATACATACACACACACACACATACACACACACATACACACACACACACATACACACACACACACACAGACATTTGTTCAGTTTTCGATTCTGAGTCGATATGTATATATGAAGGTGGGTCTTCGAGCTTTTGATAAAAAGTTCATTTTTAGAGCAGGATTATAGCCTTACCTCAGTGAGGAAGGCAAAAATGGTAAAAATCTATTAAAATTATTAAAAAACTATTTGTTTGATATGATGAAATCCAGTAGATAAACGAAAAAAAAAATATTAAAAAAGATCTGGGAAATCCAGAGTACTTATGATACAAATACTACAACACAACGTGGTAGATAATTTCTGATACCTCTCTGTGGAAAATTGCCCATATTGTAGAGTATCACATGCACTTTATGCTTCCTCAAGGTAACCTCACCGTGCCTGTTCACATTACAATGGGAGCAATTAAGTAAAATTTCTCACACCGTAGATGATCATTACGGAACACTATCGGACTACTTCACAAATTGAAGCCCCTTTGAGGGGGAGTTTGCTTCCGTGAGTACATGCTGCTTTGCGTACAGGTCATAAAATCATGATTTCAGGGAGCTTTATCACTGGATATTATAGTCCAAAAATCAGGGACATTGAAATAACAATAGTGTCTTCGCTAAATTTATAAAAATTGATTTTTGTTACGCGGAGAACAAATTCAAAACGAGTTCATTTTTTTTTTTCAAACTACACATTTTTTATATGAATGCATAACAAACAAAAACAAACGATCGTAGAACCATCCAGCACTTTTTCTGTCGGACTCACATCAACTCTCTTTAACGCGCACCAACTTCTTCAGTCTGAGCAACTCCGACAACTTCGTGAGCTGCTTCGCGCAGAGTAGAGCGAAAAAGTGCACGCCAAGCGACGCCGCCAACTCAGTTTTCCTCGAACCATCGACCGCGTCGGGCGACTTCTCCGCAGTCTTACGTTAAAAACGCGAGCGCGCACGGAACAGCCTTTCAACATCCACGTCGGAGGTTTGTTTTGAAGAGCGTTGATCGTGCGCCAATGTTGATCGCGTAATCGACGGCGGCGGCGACGCGGAAAGTGCAAGTGAAAAAAATCGTGAGGGGAAAAAAACTGCGCGATAAAAAGTGGTTCAGTGATAGCAAGTTTGAGTTCATCAAACATCTCTCAGACGGACGGGAGGGACGGGTTAGACGAAGGTCCGAGTCGGTGAAATGGTTGATAGAGTGGTGCTGGAATTTGGGACAGTGTGCAAACGGTCTTGAATCATTCAGTGACTGGATGTAACTGCTGAGGATTGCGAAGATTTTGGATACAAAAAGTGGTATAAAAATAAAAACATGAAACTTCGGGTCATAATTCACATTGATGTAACAGAAATTGTTATTTTGAAAGGAAACCTTGTGCTCATCATCAATATAATTTGAACAAATTGCGGTTAAGGGAAACTTTGGATATGATCTGCTGATGGGCGAAAATGTTTGGATTGCTCATTTAGAGGCCATATTGATGTTTACCGGTTTTAATGAATGTATCATAGTTTTTACTCAGATGAAGTCCGAGCTCTCTACGATCGTTTTCTTAAACCGATGCCTATGTGTTCTCTTATGCCAACTAGATAGGAAACAAGAGAGGACTGATGCATCGATACACTACTAAAAAGCAAAATTGTTCAAGATCAGAAGAGGGTACACTTGCACAAGGAAGGCAATATCTTCATCACTAGTAGTCAATACAAAATATTGCTTGACATTTTTTATTCATAATTGTTTATTTTATATTCATGATATTACTGGACATTGCTGCTGAAACCAATGTTCAAACTTAAAAATTATATAAATTACGGATGACCAGTTAGTTAGTCTGAAACTAAGTGTTTTTGAAAAATTACTCTGCTCCGCTACTGCAATGCTATGGAAATAAATCGGTTTTTTCACTTGAAAGAGATAAATAGGGAGTATATAAGATCAATTTGGACCGTTTTGCACCCTTCTACAAAATTGTAAAGATTAAATTTACTACAAGAATCTCACAAAGACAAATTTGGGTGAGACCTGTGCCTGGCCCGCCGGCAGAAGCTTTGTTTTCTTTACACTGATTCACGATTTTTCCCATACAAACTTCAACGCTCAACAGCGATTCCCTTTAACGGTGCACATCAACCAGAGATTTTGCACCCAGACTTTTGTTACAGAGTTTTTGGTTTCTTCAAAACTACGGGAACTATCTATGTAATGTTCTATTCATTCCCTATGTTACTATTTTCATAAATATTTATAGCAAAATTTGTCAATTTTTATAGTCAACTTATTTCAGGATAGGGTTCGTAAGTATAACAATTAAAGAATAAGAAGACAACAACTTCCTTGATTGCTGTGTACCCTTAACCTTAGCCGGTTTGGCTCACAATCGGTACAGAAATTTAATCTATGTTTGTCCTTCAAAATATTTTTTTTATGCAAGCCTTATTTTTTTGTTCTATGCCATTCCACAAAATAAATCATTCTTTAGAATGCCATTAATCAAAAAACTATTCGCCAAACATCATCCCAGTCAACTCAATCGGAATTCTGAAACGGAATTCAATTATAATCTTTTACGTATTCCGTTTCAAATTCCGAGTACGTATCGGTTGTTGCGTTTGAAACGTCATACGTAAACAATTCGAATTGAATTCCGTCTCACAATTCCGATTGAGTTAACTGGGATAATTCTTGTTGAAATTGACCCTATTTTTTTTTGAATTTCCCTGGGCTTTGTCATAATGAGTGTCATAGGTTTGATGCTTGTTTGGCAAAGAGTATGATTTGATTCGATGTGGAATTAAAATCGAAGTGTTCAGTATATTGCTGAAGCTTCCATTTTTACACATGGACACCACTTCATGCTGCGAGAACCCACTTTGGCGTAGTCTCAGGGCTTAATCGATGGCCGGTAAGCTGTCATCGAGACAAGGAGGTTCTCTGATAGTGGAAATATCACATTTGTACAATGAACCGCTACATATGTGATTTTTCCCTATCTTAATGTGGGTGTCAGGTTAGGATGCGGGTTTAAAAAATAGTGTTTGTAGAATTTAGGATTTTAACTATAAATATCAACTTTTTATACTTGGCCTTTAGTTATTTAGGGACAAAATTAGTAACAGTGAATTTAGTAATTCTATCAGAATCGGTGATTTTCATTCAAGTAGCATAAAAACCATTCTGATTTGTCAAAATTTCCATAGAGTCTCGATCAATCAATAGTGAAATGATATCGGACTAAATTCGTTGATCTGTTGAACTAACGGTTGTCGGATTATGATTGTATCGACCATTGTTGCGAATCGAGGATCTACTGGAATTCTGACGAACAAATGGTCGTCTCTTTTTCAATTCACGACTTGTAAAATATCAACTGTTATTTTTTTTTTGTTTTTTTAAAAAGAAGCCAGACAGGTTTTAAAAGAAACGTTTTTTTGGTTAATAATTAAAATGTCGGGGATTTGAGATAAGAGTAGCTTTCGGATAGGTTGCTTTAAATCTTGTATTCAATTCAGGTTAGGTAGTTATCCGCAAATGAATATTTGGACTTATATGAATAATTGAACATTTTGGACTTATGAATAACACACAACTGTGCATTTATTCTAGAGTCAGATCCATACAGCGTCAGTGTTTATTTGGTCGAAGTGTACTAATTCATTGGCAGATCTGGTTCTAGTTGTAATGTACGACAAGACTACTTACGGACGTGACAGGACGAGGGCCCAGTTTAGAGGTTTCGACATCAACGATGTGCGGCTGGATCACCCTCCCAAAAAAAAAAAAAAAAAAAAAAATTGACCCTATTTTTTGAATTTTAAAATTTTCAAATCTTATTAAAAAGAAGAGTTAATCTGTATTAATTTCATGATTCTTGAAAAATACCCTTCTTTATGATATCTTCAAAGCTGAAATTCTTATAAAATAAGAAGAGTGAAACTCCATGAAACTTACGCCAAAAATAACCCTTCATTTTGATACCTTCAATGGGATATGACCCATTCTGGCGAATGGTTTTCTGAAGAATAGCATTTTGGGGAATGGGATGGAAACTGAATTTGTCTGTGTAGTTGCTTAGAAAATAACTACTATCTTTAAACTAGTAAAAAGAAATTTACTGTTTAAATATGCTTGTTTTTTTTTAGAATTGGATAATCTTAATCCACTCTGGACGAGTTCAACGGAAGGAAAACATTTCAAACCATAATTTAAAAAAAAATCATGAAAAAAGTGTTTTAAAACGGATTTGATAGGATTGCAGATGTTTTGCAATTATGAGATTTCTAATCATAAGCAAGCTCAAAAGAAATGACTCTTCTTTCAGTTTGAAATTTGTTTTCTAAATGATAAACAAAATCATTTCCATTTAAAATATTGCATTACCGTTTGCTCTATCTTAAATATTGAACATCATGGCCTGCGTGGCAATAAAAGGAAGAGTATTTATTTTCTTAAAATGGTCTTTTCGCCGTCCTGTCACGCAAAGGAATTGCTGGAAAAATAATAAAATTATATTTTTCGATTTGTTTCTATGTGTAGGAGAGCTTTATACGCCAGTACGGTTGTTTCGCAATCATTTGTTTTAAAAATAATCCAAGCTTTAAGTTAAAACTAATCCCGAAACAAACTTTTAACAAACAAACAAACAACAGTTCAATCATGTAAATAACTCATCAAGACAGATTTCAAATTATTTTCTGTTGATTGCAAATCTATTTCAATAGAAGTTTCGAATTTCGAAAAAAAAAATTATTGCTTCCTGAATTTTAAAGCCAATATAATGTATTTTGTAGCTGATTATCATTTCAAAATATTGTACAAGAGTCAAAGGGATTACAAAAAAAAAACACTTTCCGTCGTGAAACTAGGTACTTACTTTTCCTGTCATTCTTGAACGACGAAATAGCCTACTTTTCTGTACCAAAAATAACAGAATCGAATAGCAACACTTTTCAAAATAAATGCTGAAAAGTTCTACTTTTCAGCACTCAAATGGGTGCTGAAAAATTGAACTTTTCAGCACTTGTTTTGAAAAGTAACACTTTTCAACATTTTTTTTATTTAAACGATTTATTGACAAAATGCATGAAAATTTGACATAAAATTTCACTCAGTGTGTGTTTTTTGGAATTGCAAAAAATGTTGTATGGAACTCGTTGCAAAATTTGATTTTTTCAGCACTCTTCGTATTTATCCAACTCGGTGAACCTCGTTGGATAAATGTACGACTCGTGCTGAAAAATCCTCTTTTTGCAACTTGTTGCATAAACTACTATTTTGGTATTGATTTTACCATGAACATTGACAAAGTTGGCCAGTTTTCCAAATTTATGATTCTCACATTCGATGAACCACTCTAGATTGCTCTACACCATGGTAATCTTCGATTGAGGAAGGTCGAGAGTCTCATCAATGCGTGCAGCCTTTATCTCAAAACGTCGTTAAATATTCATGATCCAAAAAGGTGGGTTATCACATTTTGTTTTGATTTTAAAGTTTCGAGCGTTCCAAGATGTTTGAGGGGTGAACAATCCAAAAAAGTGCTGCTAGTGGCAAACACCATCACGCAATTTTCGCTTTCGCTGCGGGAAATATAGCCCGCCGATTGTTTTGAACTCTATGCCATGAACCAACGATCACCGACCAGACAGCAACGGAGAAGGAAAGTCTCGTGGAAGTGATTGCCGTCGAGACGCGACGTCGGCGATCGATGAAGTAACAAGTGTACTGGTAAATGACGAGTACGCGCAGCATGTTCGGCGGCGGCGGCATCAACAGTCTCCAGGAAGGAGTCAGAAGCCGAAAAAGGGTTGCCAGTTCGTGTGCCGTCCGAAAGTCAGTCAGTGAGTCAGTTGGTTACGGAGCTGCACGAACCTTCACCGAGTTGTGAATAAATGAGTTTGATCGGTATCGTTTTTGGTCGTGCACGTGGAGTAAGCAACGTTTTTCTCCAAAAGACCGGTACATTGAAAGTGGTCTATTTGTTTAAATTTATGCATCGTAATAGTGGCAGTGCAGCCAGCGAGAAAATTATACACTGAATTAAGAATACACTGCAAACTAGAGTGTTATGTCAGTGAAACATATGCTTGAGGTGATTCATATCAGTGCGTGGAGGACCCGTGAATCATATTGTTAAGGGTGTGTGGATCGTTATGTTTGCGAGCTGTGTTACATGGATAACTAGCAATAACACTTGACTGCGCTAATTCACACCTGCTGGTACCTGGAATGTTATGCTGGTGGTGAACGAAACGAAACACTTTGCTGACTAGCAGTGTGGCAAAACATGAACCTTGGGAAAGGTGTTGCTTTGTTTTGATTAATTGGAGTGCGCGAACTTTCGCTTGAAAAGCAAAATTTTCTTTTCTAGACGGTCATTTAATGCTCATTCAGTTTTGCAACATGCTGATGACATGCAAATTTAATATCATTGTAGTGGACTTAAATAGAGATGATACAAATCTGAATCAATAAATGACATTTTTGTGATAATCAAAAATGTAACAACAGTGTTGTAGAAAAAAACTTTTTATGATTCCTCGCAAAATTAAGGGAAAAGTAGCAGCATCTCAAAATGTGGAATCAGGAACCTCTAGGATGAGTGTTTTTGACAGTGAGTTCTTCGGCGAATCGATAGAAGTAACTTATTTATAAAACAACCTAGGAATGTATGGATTCCACGGTATTTAATTCGTGATTGTTTGAACTTTTTTCTAAAAACCCCAGAATAGAAATATTCCAAGCGCATATTTCAAAACTAGCTCATACAATTCAATTCAATTTGTGTTTTTACTAGAATTTAACAGTTCTGTTCCAAGATGTTACATTTGCAATTCAGAGATTTGGAGAACCTTTCAACTGAGATATGCCTTTGCAGGGAAGGTACATATTTCTACGTTTTGATTTTGCTAGCTGAGTGCTCTTTTAGGGAAAATCTAACTCATACATTTCCGTTGTAGATCAGGTATTCAATTTGACTTATGTTTTTGAAAGCTGAATTATATTCATTTCAATTTAGTCATTTCTCGTTATCTGTCTCAACTTCAAACAACTTTCAAAACCGTTTGCGCCACTGTTTATATTCCAACAACCTGCCCATCTATGATTCGTCGCCATCTGCTTCAAATAGTTTACTCAATTCATCACGGGGCTCACAGTATCAATAACCACGGATTGAGGTGACCAAGTGGCCTCCACAGGGCCCCAACACTCAACGCCGCTGCTGTCCCATCAGCATCACAAAAGTGAAAGATTCAAGACCAGTTTGTTCGCCCGTCCTGTCCGACCGTCCTTTCATCGGGTGGCCCCCTTCGGTGGACACAACGTTTAGTGCGCGATTACCGCATCCAACCCCAGTTAGGGACCAGTTTCGATGTTGATACTTCCGACATTGGGGCCAAAGTGAATCGATCGCCGTTGAACCCCGGTAGTTTGACTGTGTTTTTTTGCAGTGTAAAAAGTGACAACATTTTGTCGAACCAACGGGGTTCCACTGTATATTTGCGTTATTTGTTTCTCCTAGTTAGCTTCTACATGCGTGTTCGGTGAAGAAAATCAAGTTCGTTCCGATTTCCTGGTTGTCAAGACCAGGTGGCTGAACCAGATATTATTAGCTAGTGACGCTTCAAGTTCCAGCAGCAAAATGCAGCAGCTTCCTGGCACGGCTCGAACATCCAGCAGAAGAGGCCGGTCAACGGAGACAACGACCGTGATTGGATTGATTTGCTGCGCCGTCGTGATTTTGCTTACCACCGTGATGGAACCCGCTCAAGGTAAGGTGTACGTTGACCACAACAGGTGGTCTTGATTGGATTTTGGGGTGTGGTGCTGTTGCCCAAGAACTGTTTACCGCGGCGCGACTTTGACAGTCATAATTTATATCGAGGTTAGCCCGGTGTGGCACGAATGACCTTTTCGAATGGTGCTGTTATTGACTTAAGGAAAATGGTTGTGGACTAGTTTAATTGAACTAAGCTGAGTTTAAGTGAATCATTTGGGCATTTTGAAATGTGTATTTAAATGAACAAAACAGTGCATCGACTGAATTTTATTGGGTTAAATTGGGACAAATATTTTAGGGTTTTAAGCCCATTCATGCTTATAGTAGTATTTTTGTTATAAACGGTGTTCAACAAAAAATATCTCATAAAATTTAATTAGGAGTAGTAAAGATTGACACATATTTTATTTTGATTGAGCCGCCTGCGCAAAAATGGTCATTTTCAGAAGCTAATAACTTTTCAGCAAAAAATCTTAAAAAGATAGTGTCTTCAGGAAAGTAGTTCTATATTCAATGAAGGTCCTACATCTGAAAATTGATAAAGATTGGACACAGGTAAACAAACTGAAACAAATGCTTTTCTATATTTCTCATGTTGACGATTTTTCACATACAAACTTCAAGCGATTAGAGGGAATGGTTCCCGTGGTCAGAATGATCTAAAATATTGTATTTAGCCTCCTAGTGATGGGTCAGTCTTTGATTGAAAGGGGTAGCCCCGAGAAATCCCGGATTTGGACCAGTCTATTTCTTAACCAAGTAAAAAAAAATGGGAGTTTTGCAAGAATTCTTTGAGATAGCTGCAGCATAGCAAAATAAACCGCATGCACTGCAGCAGGATGAAATTTTCTTCAAACCTTCTTCAAGAGATAAGAAGAGCACCATTTTTTTGTATTTAAACACTGAACTGAATAAGAAAATCAAAGAAACGTCTTAAACAATATTAAAACAAAAACAATATTCGATTGAACATGTTTATAACTTCTAAAGCATTATAAGGTTTTTGACCTTCAATATTTTACAAGTTTTTTGCTAGGGCGTCCAATTTTCCCGGGTTTTGAATTTCCGGGAAACGGGAAAAATATTTTTGAAATCCCGGGAATTCCCGGGATCCCGGGAAATTTTTGGAGCAGTCATAAAATCTATGTTTTAATAATATTTTATACTTTTTCAAACCTAAAATTATAGATTTAGCTCAATAATAATAATAGTTGGCGAAAATCTACACTTCAATCTTAACAAGGACGACAGTTTTTAAATAACTTTAAAGGAATTAAAGATGATTTTTTCAGGGTTTGGAAAAAAAACTTTAAATTTCATTTTCAATTTGATTCAAATGAAATAAGTATTTTATAAATATATTTCTTCTATACATTTTTTATATGCCATACCTAGAAAAGCTTGAAAAAAATCTTCAAAAATGTCTACAAAAACGAGAAGCGACAACAAAACCGGACTTTTATTTAAAAAAAGGTCATTAAAGCTATTTCCTTTCATGTTTTCAAAAAAAAAAAAAAACTTTTTTTCATAAAATTATTTTTATTATGTCCTTTTCGGTACTGGGACCTGGTTTGGACCGAGTCGGCCTATGTAATTACATTTTTCTTAAAGCTAAGAGTAATTACAGAGATTTAAAAAAATCTATAGAAATAAAATGATACCAGTCAATGTAAAATTGAAGATAAGTTTTGAATGTCTTATTTTATATAAAACATATTTTACTAATTATCATTAAGTTACTTGTGCCAGCTGTGGAAAATCAGAAAGAAGGCTGAAAAGGTACAGGAGATTTCAGAGCAATAAATTTGGAAATCGGTGTACTAACTGTTTTGATTCCGGTGTTTGATGAAAAATAATTAAAGATTATTTTTTTTTAAATTTGAAATCCTAAATATAAATATAATACCCAGTCTTTTAAAAAAACATATAATTAAATAGAAAATATTCAAAGCTCCAGGCATTTTGTGGATCTGTGAACAAAAATTTAAAACATTTTCCCTAATAATCCAAATTAAAGCTGATATATGCCGAATACAAATTTTAATTCTTTAAAATTCGGTTTGATTACTATGTATTCAACTGTTCATCTATTTCTACAACCAAATTGATTTTTTTTTAATTTCGGGAATTCCCGGTTTTAGAAAAATCTCGGGATTTTCGTCCCGAGAATTCCCGAGATCGACGCACTATTTTTTGTTTAGCGGAAGTTGGACCATCCCTGCTTAAAGAGCTTAAGATTTATTATTTTGCAAAAACTGATGTTTGAAACATTAAAACAAATTATCTTCTAGAAATCACACATCAATTGGATCGAACATATGTCAAAATTAACCTAATTAACATCATTTATATTGGCCGCTCTTTACATCAATCTGTTTTTTTTCTATTTTATCGCAATGTTTAACATTTTGAAACAATATTTTCTGAAAATTCCCTTATCTTTTTGTGTGGTACAAATTTTATTTAAAGTTTATGAAAAATATTTGCATCGGCCTAATGAATGTTTGGAGATAGTCATGAGTCATGATCACTTTTTGTCAATGAAAAAATATTTTTAATATATTTTTTGTGTAAATTTGAATAGAAAACTAGTAATGAAGTAATTTTTTAACATTATTTTATTTCTTTTTTTTAATCAAGAACTCTTCTTTTCACAATTTTATACAATAAGCAAATAAGTAGCTTGTTATTTTTAAACCACATTTGGTATCGATTTTTGCGTCAATCTAAATCAATCAAATAAAAATCGCCTTAAGAAACAAATAATAGTTTTTTTTTCAAATTCTCAGAGATTTTTTGAATAATGTTGTAAGATTGTTTTTATAAAACTCGTTTTTTTATTATTTATATTTTTGATTTCTAAATTTCATTTCTGCACGAATTTGAGCCAAATCAGTTTTCGACATTTTCAAAATTATAACGCTAATAATCAAGATATCTTACGAAATCAGTACAAAAATTTAAGGTAATAATTTGTTTGTGTCCCCGACACGCACTGCAAAATTGGTAACGTGCATGTCTCGATGTCGTCGTGAAATATGTCCACCGAGGCGTGTAAAAAAGTAGCAACTTTACATTACATCACACTCCGGTATACCGGCGACAACTGTCTGCTGCTGAGGTGGTCGTGGTGGCTCCGCACATGTGTCTTGTGCTCTGGCGCAATGTTTGAAAACGTCAGACTGATTTCTTTTTTCAAATAAGTTTGATTTGCTTGTATTTTCTTTAAAAAAAATTTCAATGTTCATTTTTGCTTTAAAATAATATTCGTAACATTATTTGACTTGAAATTAATCAAAGAAATAAAATATCTTCATGAAGTAAACGTAACCTTTACACGACGTCATTCAACTCTGTCAAGGTATTCAAACTACATAGTAGTGAGCGCAAGTTTGATTCATACTCCTTCAGAAAACATGCAACACGCTCACTTACCTTTTTGCACAGTAACAAATATGTGAATCTAGATGGTGTAAATTTACTTCTTTTATGATGCAATTTTATTAAAATTTTATTTACTCGTTAAGAGAGGTTTATCAAGATGTTAAGAATAACATATTTTTACTTAATATAAACATGAATTTTGTGCTGTGTATTTGTGGTGCACTCGTTGCAATGCATGTTTGGTGGCACTTCTTTGGTGCGGCTTTACCTTTATTCGGTTTGTTGACTCTTTAGCTCTGCTGGAAAAGCCAACAACAGTTCCGGATTCCGGCGACGTACGATTGCGACAAGTTGTTTGTCCATTCACTTTTTTTATTCGAAAAGGTTTCAAGTTTGAAAGAAGCCGTTTTCTAGAATTAAATTGGGTACATTTAACTTTTTCAGCTGGAAACTGCGCTATCACTGTCATCAGATGACAAACGAGTTCTCGTTAGAAGGAGAGTGAATTTTAAGTGTCTTGTCTCAGCATTCCATAGTTCGCAACGTAATTATACAACCGACCTTAATGACACCTAGAACTTGTCCTGTTCAGGGTCACGAGTTTATCAAGCAGTTTTTCCGTTCCTAACCTAACTAAAACATAATCTATCGAATATCTCACACCGGCGATCCAGCGTGGACTTGAACGCGGAGCAACCTCTTGAACTTGACCATTGCTGATCGCGCGCTAATCACCTTCTCTCTGGGACAGCTTAACCGGTAGCGATGCAACAATTACTGCAACCGCAGCAGCAATGCTTTCGTTCTCACTGCTGCCGCTGGCGTGTTGTTTGTAGAGCTGCACCTTAACTCGGTTGCACCCAGAAGTACTTGGAACGGCAGGCAGGTTGAAGTACGCGCCCATAGTTGTAGGGGTACCGTAGGGTAGGGTGATTTTTTAAAGTTTATGTTGATCTAAGTTTGATGAAATTTATCTTCCTCAAATTTAAATTCTTCAAATTTATTTGTTATTTTACATCGAAATTTCTTTACCTCTAAAAGGTCTTACAAATATCTAATAACTTTTTACAGAAGGTGCTTCCGCAAAACATTTTCATCCAAAAAAAGAGTTTTGATATCTCTGGGCAGAAAAAAAAATCCTCTGCTCCACAAGCGAAATAAAATCGATAATTTCGAAAACAATATTTATACAATTTATTAACATTTCAAAAGGGCCAAACATTCAATATTACGCCCTTTTGAAATATTGGTCATTATTAAAAAAAATGAAAATATTGGTTTCGAAGAGATCGGAAAATTTCACGAATGTTTCATTGTTTTACATTGAAAATCGGACCATTAGTTGCTGAGAAATCGCCATTAGAAAATGGAGGGTTGTTTGGGTTAGACTTAGAAGATTTCAATTTTCCTATTTCATTTTCTTGAAGCCACTGTATTTCAGCAACTGAAGGACAATTTTCTGAACTTATTTTTTTTTTAAAGAAATGGTCACTCATGGTCACTATTTAAAAATCGAAAAGCTGCAAATATTTTACTAAAATCAAAATGTGGCTTTATCTTGAAAACGAGGCACTTTATCAAAATATCTGTGAAGTACTTTTCGATTGCAAATTCAAATTTACATTAAAAATCAGGTCAAAATAATCATGCTCAGGTAACCTTGACCTCTGAAAATAGGATTTAACAAAACGGTCAAGTGAACTTATTTTCAATTGTTTGGAATTTTGAATCCTAATTTAGTAACAAGTAATCCAAAATTTCATGGACTATAAGCCTACGATATTAAATTTTGGCCAATCGCGGTTTTTCTCATAGTTTTTCGATTTTTCTAAAACAAACAATTTACAACGCTAGTTTTTGCCCTGTAGGCTTCCATAGAGGCACTTTTTGGTTTCAATTTTGACATATTCGGAATCCTTGGAAAATTTCTCGTTAGTTAGAATTGTTGAAGTAGTGAATTTGATCTAAAAAATAATTAAATAAAACATTTTGTAAAAAAAGTTAGATCTTGTTTTCCCTGTGATAAATACGTCAAATGCTGTTATCAAGTAGGCGAAAACCTGTTTTACCCCTAGTCCAACAAATTGTTAAAAAATATTTTAATTCATTCTAAATGACATTTTTTCCAATCAAATTTACAACTTGAATACTTCTCACTAACGTGAAATTTTCCGAGGATTCCGAGTATGACAAAATTGAGACAAAAAAGTTAGGCTATGGAGGCAAAAATTAATGTTGTTGCAAAAAGATATTAAGGTTTTAAAAAAATCCATTTTTAACAGTAATTTGCAAAAGCTATGAGAAGAAGTCAAAACAATGCTAGACGTCTATAGCGCATTTTGAAGTACTTCAATAGACCTTTCCAATACATCTAAGAGAGTTGGAATTGATGAAGTTTTACGGAAATGCTAGCAATTTTATTTTTTTTAATGTGTTTTGGACCTCAAACTTCAAAGCCCGTTTTACCCCACTTCCCTTTGTCGTAAATACAACGAAAATATTTAACGTAACTTAGATGTATCAGCATATCGTCAGTTGTGTGCTATCTTGTGACAACGACCATTTAGTACTTTTCGAGAAAATCGATTTTTAAAGTTTGTTGGTAAATAATTTCAAAACTATGAAACTTTTTGAAGGAATCAGTTCGTATACTATCGCTTAACAAACGCTCCAAGTTTCAACTAATTTGATTACACCAGTTAAAGGATACAGTAAATTATGTAATCAAACATCTGAAAAGCACGTGTCACAAGTGTGTTTCGAAAGTAAAATTGTACTACGTGTCACAAGTGTGCACAGAATTTCCATACAAACTAAAATATATTTAATCAATAGTTTAACCAACTTAAATAGTACATTTTTATAAACAAAAGGTTGCATTGCCTTTAGAAAGTATGTGTGTACATAAATTTGTGCAAAACAAGAAAAAATTTCCACATTTTCCAACAGCATGTATGACGTGTCACAAGTGTGCACAATCATTTTGATGATAAATTGGTCTATGTCACAAGTGTGTATTGCGATATCCGGGAAACGGAAGCTAGTTTCCAAAATCGGGTTAAAACATCTTTTAGTGTTTGTTAAGTATAGAAAAACGTCATCATTAACTCATTTTCGACCAAAATGGTCTATGTCACAAGGTAGCACACAGCTGACGATATATGTATTTTATTTTGTTCTCAATCGTAATTATAAAATTAGCGATGAGATCATTGATATTCTGGATGACAATCATTGATTCAAGATGATTTTCATAACCCTAAAGGAATAGAATAAATTGTTACGAAAAAGTATCTACAGGTCAACGGTATTATTCTAAAAAACATGTAAATGGAATCTTCGAACGATAACTCGAATAAGTGATGCCTTTAACTTTTTTTGTTTTTAAAATTTTGGATCTTTTGCACTTACTTATTAAGTGACAACGCTTTACGGTACCTATTTAAAACACCCATAAGCCTTCCGTGTATAGTTTTTTTTTCTCTCTCTACAAGTCTTGACAATGAAACCTAATTGTCAATTCCCGAGGTAAACTCGCGTCGTGAAGGCCAAAATTGACGCCAATATAAATTTGTTTGGTAAACTCTGCACCATGACTCAATCAAGTTCAAAATTTTCTCAAAAAGATTTTTGGCATCGATCAAGCTAGACTCACTGGTCAAACAGGTCCAATTTCATATGCTTTCAACGGGTTGACCCATGACTGCTCGGAAAGGTCCCCAGGTCAGTTGATATTTGTGGGACAGTTTGAGGAACCGGTTCTTTTCCTAAACAGATGCAAACCACCCAAACAAACGATCAAATCGAATCTCGACTTTTCCATGCTCGGTTTTTCAAGGTTGTTTAGATCGGCTTTGTTAATTTGTATGTGACATTGAACGTGGATCAACTCTTGGAGGGAGAGAGAGTTTCGTTTTGCAAAAGGAACGATGTCCGAGTTTTTTTTTTTCTTTTTGCAATAGGCTTCGACATTTGCGTCACGTGCGTCAAGTTCAATGTTTTCATGGTTGAGTCGGATCGATTCACATCGGGTGGGTATGTTTTAACAACTGAAACGATTGAACAATCGGTGAATGAAACGAAATGGAGTAAAAATGTGGAGCAGACGTGATTCAGCGATTTTTGTCAAAGTGTTCAGAGTTTTTTAACCGAATAAGATTTACACATTTGAACCAGTGTTTAATTCAAATCTCAAAGAATTTATACTAAGTATTTATTGAATAGCTTTGAATAAGTCATCTTGAAAAACTTGCAAATTCATTTCGTAAGTGGTAATTTCTTGACCTTTACCTGAATGTTCTCTCCAATGTGACTAATATCTGGTTTTTCCTAAGCCATTAACTAAGATTCAGTTCAGATTACCCTGTTACATAACATTAAACCGACCCTCTCTTTAAGTAATGACAACTTCTCCACCATGAGTGAGGTTCATATTTTCATTTTCTCGTTAAAAAGGTGACTTGACAAATTGCGGAATGAATTACCACTTACCCAGAAGGGGGCTTTGATGTGACCATTAAGAAGCGCTGTGCGTCGTCGTCACTTCAATAGCGATCGTTACCCGCGAGAAACGACCTTCCACCAAACGGATTTTAAACTACTCATTTCTCAATGAAAACCAATACCTGTGAAAAAAAAACAATAGGGCTCATGGGCACGTGTATGTGTTTGCTATCACGCATGACAAATGGTGGCTAATTTGTCCGAACGATGTGTCAAACATGCCAATTAACGAATATGGTAGCCATCGGCCTTAAGCAGTAGTAGAAGTAGTAACAACCAACGGCGGGTGAAGGTTAAAGAAATGTGGGTTAATTACTGGCCGACATCACCCCACAATGATAATTGAAAACCTGTTGAGACGAAGGGTGTTTTTGGGCAACTTTAATGGTGTTAGCTATTGAAGAATGGTAAACTTCAAGTTCAAACTTCTTTACTTTTTTTTTAACTTAAACCACTTTTAAAATGAAATAACAGAGATGTTCCTAAACTTGTGCAAAAAAATCTACTTTGTCTATCTGTCCTCCGCCCCTTCCTCCTTTAACAATAATTGTTGACAATTATTGTTGACTAAATTTTAAATTTTCATTGAATAAATATGTAAAATCGATTGTAATGTATTTCTAAAATATTGTACAACGTATTGAAATGTAAGAGTTCATTCCAAAAAAATTGGATGAGACTTAAAAGTAATAATTTCACAATATAAAAAATTTAAGCCAAAAAAATTAATAACATTTCTATTTTAAAAAAATAATAAAACAGCTCGGCGGCAAATTTTGCCCATGCTTTTGTATAGCTCAAAAGTTTCCGTTATCTCCCCTTAAACATATAGAAAAAAATGCAAAAATTTAAAAATAACGATTTTAAAATATTTTGTTTGACCAAGTTAATTTTGTTGTACTAACGACCCGGGTGCGGAATAGTGGTTCGCAAAACGGCCTCAATTTGGAACTGTCAAAGTGGAACCAATTTACTGTTCGCCAAAAGTAGAGAGTATTGTTATCGATCATAAAAAATTGTTTGTTTTTTTTGAAGAATGAAAAAAATGTGTGGCTTTTGAGGACCTGGAGTTTAAGTCAAGAAATCTTAAGAAAGTTACAGGTGAGATCGTCATTTTTTATAATCATGAATGGAAGTTATTAATGGAGTCGATGCGGTTTTATCCATCCAAAAGTTGTCTTTATTGCTTGATTCCGTTTGAAAACCTGGTATACTGAAAATCTTCTCTGTTTGTTGGATCAGTTTCGCTAGAATTAGCGATGTTTTTTC
Organism: Culex pipiens pallens; assembly: GCF_016801865.2. NCBI lineage: Eukaryota > Metazoa > Arthropoda > Insecta > Diptera > Culicidae > Culex > Culex pipiens. Next base: position 60,974,079 of record NC_068938.1, on the reverse strand, counting down.
GCTGGACCAGAAAGAGCTGCAGGATTCAAAAATCAACCAGGGAATTTATCTGCAACATCGCAGAATGACACTCTCGCCGCAGTTCTTCGTCACCCGTAAAAAAGAGAAACCTCTTCTAACCGATCGATATTTGGAAATACACACTATTTTCCAGCAAAATATGTAAAATATTATAAAAAATGAAACACAAGCTACTGATTATAAAACAGCTCATTTTACAGTAAGAAAAAAGTCATGCTTGTGCTTGAACAGCCTCCTACTTTGTGGATGTAAACAAAGTGGGACCATTCGAAAATCACGTTACGCATTCTCTCTATTCATCACCCAGCTAACGACCTACAACTTTGCGAAGACACCAAACCGATCAGAAAATTTCTTCAAGATATACAGATTTACGAATATTTACCTATCAATTAGAGCGTCCAATTTCCCGGGGTTACAAAATTCCCGGGAAACGGGAAATTTTGAACAAATTTCCCGGGAAATCCCGGGAATTCCCAGGAAATTTTAAATTTAGCGAAAATTATTCTAATCCTGTTTCTGGTTGATCTTTTGCAACAAAATTGTATAGAACAGCAACTTTAATGGTCAAAATGAGTGTGAGGATCAATTAATGGCTTTACTGCTTGTAAAAAATCATGCAACTTTGAGAAAATATATAAACCTTCCAATTTTGAAATCTTTCAAATCGTCCCAAATGAAAGAAAATATTATTAGTATTTTTGTTTAAAAGGATTTTTTTAAATCAAAGTGTTTGGACAGTGAAAATCTATGCTCCACAACCATAAAATTGCTTTTAAATTTGTCTCAGTGACCATAAAAATAAAATAAAAAAAACCAAAAAATTCAACTTGTGAATAAATAAATAATCATTGAATTTACCTTAAAATCTTATTTCTAGCGCTTTTTAACTTGAGACACTATTTTTTAACTTGAAAATTTGATACGAAGTTGTTTTTTAATGGTTTTTCATGGTTTTATGATATGATTTTAGTTATATGGTATTCAGCCTAATAAATCAATTAGATTAAAATAATTTTGAGTATTTAAAAGTGGTTGAAATTCAACGATATTTTTTTCATATATACGCCCTTGGTAGCTCACGCGCTTCATAAATTTATAACTTCAATCTGTAATTTCTCGAATACTTAGAAACAAATTCTTTTCACACAAACCTTTTTTTTAATTTTGATTATATCAGTTCAATTTTCATCCAGCATGTTCAAGGTAAATAAAAGTCAAGCAAATCTCAATGTTGATCTTGGCCGGAAGATGTAAATATCTTATTATCAAATGATTTTACAAAAAAAAAAACATTCAAAAAGGTTGTCAAAAATAAAATAGTTTATATTCATTCCATAACAGCGTAAGTTTTGTTGTCCAACATATAAGCAAACAATATTGCTAGTAATGAATGCTTTAGAAATAAATATTATCTGAATTAAAACTTGACATGAAATTTACAGACAAGCTGATTAGTTAAATATTAACAGTAGATGGAAATAAATAAAATCAAATCAAGTTCTCCAATTATTATTTTTTGTATAATTTCAAAACATTAATGCCAAAAAGGTAGGAAAATGTATTCTTCTGTTTGTATTTCGGGAATATTTTTTTCCGGGAAATCCCGGGAATTCCCGGAACGGGAAATTGGACGCTCTAATATCAATTTTGTATGGAAAAATGCTAAAATTGTATGGAGCCTTATATGGGTGTACCAATGACTAAAGACCCCATAGCCCTAGGGAAGTCCCTCATAAAGTTTGAACCAAATTTGAAAATGCAAAAAATAAAAATGCACGAAATCGACAGATTTAGTAAACATTTGCTCTTCTTCCAATATTCAATGTGTTTTCTAAGTGAAAACATCATTTCATCAATTCATAATATTTGCAACATACTTAGGTCGTTGAAAATATTTAAAATAAAATAAGAGACCTTGTACTAACATTATTTTTTGAGCAAATTTTTTTTTATGGTATTGTACGTTGGATGCCAATTATGCTAAAATGCATTTCTGATTTCTATTTGGGTAATTCTCTACCAACTCACACGAAATCGGGAAAAGTTGCCCCGACCCCTCTTCGATTTGCGTGAAACTTTGTCCTAAGGGGTAACTTTTGTCCCTGATCACGAATCCGAGGTCCGTTTTTTGATATCTCGTGACGGAGGGGCGGTACGACCCCTTCCATTTTTGAACATGCGAAAAAAGAGGTGTTTTTCAATAATTTGCAGCCTGAAACGGTGATGAGATAGAAATTTGGTGTCAAAGGGACTTTTATGTAAAATTAGACGCCCGATTTGATGGCGTACTCAGAATTCCGAAAAAACGTATTTTTCATCGAAAAAAACACTAAAAAAGTTTTAAAGATTCTCCCATTTTCCGTTACTCGACTGTAAAAAATTGTGGAACATGTCATTTTATGGGAAATTTAATGTACTTTTCGAATCTACATTGTCCCAGAAGGGTCATTTTTTCATTTAGAACAAAATTTTTCATTTTAAAATTTCGTGTTTTTTCTAACTTTGCAGGGTTATTTTTTAGAGTGTAACAATGTTCTACAAAGTTGTAGAGCAGACAATTACAAAAATTTTGATATATAGACATAAGGGGTTTGCTTATAAACATCACGAGTTATCGCGATTTTACGAAAAAAAGTTTTGAAAAAGTTACTTTTTGCGTTTCTCTTTGTTTCGTCGTCCGTGTCTGTCGCGGGTGACCATGAACGGCCATGATCGATGACGACCAAATTTTTTGAAACTTTTTTTCGTAAAATCGTGATAACTTGTGATGTTTATAAGCAAACCCCTTATGTATATATATCAAAATTTTTGTAATTGTCTGCTCTACAACTTTGTAGAACATTGTTACACTCTAAAAAATAACCCTGCAAAGTTAGAAAAAACACGAAATTTTAAAATGAAAAATTTTGTTCTAAATGAAAAAATGACCCTTCTGGGACAATGTAGATTCGAAAAGTACATTAAATTTCCCATAAAATGACATGTTCCAAAATTTTTTACAGTCGAGTAACGGAAAATGGGAGAATTTTTAACACTTTTTTAGTGTTTTTTTCGATGAAAAATACGTTTTTTCGGATTTCTGAGTACGCCATCAAATTGAGCGTCTAATTTTACATAAAAGTCCCTTTGACACCAAATTTCTATCTCATCACCGTTTCAGGCTGCAAATTATTGAAAAACACCTCTTTTTTCGCATGTGCAAAAATGGAAGGGGTCGTACCGCCCCTCCGTCACGAGATATCAAAAAATGGACCTCGGATTCGTGATCAGGGACAAAAGTTACCCCTTAAGACAAAGTTTCACGCAAATCGAAGAGGGGTCGGGGCAACTGCTGTGTGAGTTGGCGGAGAATTACCCATTTTCATTGTAATTTTTATGTTCAGAATGTTCAAATTTGATTGTTCAGACCAATATTGAAAGGAGGCGACATAAACTTTGAAATATGCTTGCAATGGCCTTATTGTCAACAAAAAAGTAAATCATAATCTAAATTGTTTGTTCTTCCATTCCAGCCCAAAAAGAGCCCGACACCAGCAACGTGTTCAACACCTCGTCCTGCCTCGAGAAACCGTACCGCTGCCCACATCCGAGAATCAAATTCTACCTGTACACCAAACGCACCCATCAAAACCCGGAGCTGATCGACGTGCTGGACCGGGAATCGCTGTACAACACCCACTGGAACCCGAAACATCCGGTCAAAATTGTGATTCATGGCTTCGGCGGCGGTCGCAACCTTTCGCCGAGTCCGGACATGCGCAAGGCGTACTTCATCCGGGGGAACTACAACATCATCATCGTGGACTACGGATCGGCGGTGACGGAACCATGCCTCAGTCAGATCGAGTGGGCTCCCCGCTTTGGCAGCTTGTGCGTTTCGCAGCTGGTCAAGTACATTGCGCATCACCCGCGCGGAGTTCCTCCGGACAATTTGCACCTGATTGGGTACAGCGTGGGGGCGCACATTGCTGGGTTGGTGGCGAATTACCTGACGCCGGACGAGGGCAAGCTTGGTCGCATTACCGGACTGGATCCGACCATCTTTTTCTACGCCGGGACGAACAACTCGCGGGATTTGGACTCGAGCGATGCGCACTTTGTGGACATTATTCACACGGGGGCGGGAATCCTCGGCCAGTGGAGCGCAAGTGGACACGCTGACTTTTACGTGAACGGTGGGACCAGCCAGCCAGGTTGTGCGAGCAGCACCATCTTTCGTAAGGAACCATTTTTCATCCATTCCTTTGATTTAGGATTAACTATAATGTTTCGTTCCAGAAACGCTTGCCTGTGACCACACCAAGGTCACGCCATATTTTATCGAGTCGATCAACAGTGAGAAAGGCTTCTGGGCTGGTCCTTGTACCACGTTGGTGTCCTACCTGCTCGGGTGGTGTGAACCCAAGGACTCCGAGTATGTGCTGATGGGGGAGCACGTGTCGCAAAGGTAATAATTCTGAGTTATCTGTGCTGGATTGAATGTGTGATTATTGTGATGTTGGAACTGGGTGTTCTTTTAGGCTGGAAGTGATTTTCAACGACATTTGCAATTCTGTTCAAGCTGGTTGTGTTAAGGAGATATTAGACTATGACAAACAAACAAACTCGCAATTTTTATGTTTAACAGGCATGCAAACTGTCAAATTGTCAAAAAGTGCAAGATTGAAAACTTGTGAAAATATGTTTTCGTTAAAACCCTCAGAACGATAGAAACATAATTTTCATATTTCGTAAACTTTTAAGCAATTTACAAAAAAAATATAGTTATGTGAATGATTTTAAACGTGCAAGTTATAAACAATCTGATAGTTAAGTGAAATTTGTCAGCTGTAAATCGATGTCCGTGTGCTCTCTTATTCTATCTAGATAGAAATCCCAGCAAGCTTAGTACAAAAGAAAACACCGGCATCGAATTACTAATCAGTTTTATATTTTAAATCTTAAACTTAAAATTAAAGTACTCAAACAGAGGCAAACAAAATCATGAACATTATTTTATGATTTAAAGATTTTCATTTATGATTTTTGCTTTTTAATATTGCCACAATTTTATGCATACATTTTCCATCATCACACACATACTAAATATTGTAAAGTTTACCAAATTTTCAAATACTGAACAGCTCGTTAAAACGAAAAATTACCAAATTCGGCAAAAACTTACCAAAATTGGCATTGAAGTTCATTATTGTCAATCAATTAATTTAGGTACATTTCTGTTTATTTTGACAGATGGTTTACCGGAAAATAGATACAGTCTCAAACTAATTTACTCATTTTCAATTATCTTTTTATAGCGATATATTTTATTAGCGGGGAAAGTATAATTTTTATCATACATATACAAAGATGCCGAATGCTGATAAAACTTATCTCAGTCCCGGGTATTTGGTGGTGATAGTCCTCGCGCTGCTTCCAACGATTCATTTCAGAATGACAGAGCTCCTTGCGGTCCAATTCCGAGGTCGCTGGGCATTGTTCGGTCCCGCCTAAACATACAAGCAAGCATCTGAAGGATACTCGATCTATATTTAGACCTCCAATCCCCTCAGGCAAATCAACACTACGGATCAATCCACAGCTAGAGTGTAAACCTTCTGATGGTCGACTGCTTAGCTTCCCAAACCACCAGTCCAAAGGTGTGAGTTCGAATCCCACCTGAATCATTTTCGTTTTTGTTCAAATTCAATGTTCAAATTACTGATTCTAAATTTTAAAGGTACCGACCGGGGTTTAATCCCTGAACCTTCTGCTTGTGACACAGAAGCCGTAACCATTAAGCCGCGGAGCCGGTTTCATTTTCTTTTATCTTTTTTTAAAATTTAATTCTTGATCTCCGTTTGATTAGAGCTTGTGAATAAATCGAATTTAATGCAAAATAAAATTTCAAGAGTTTTTCTATCCAATTCTTTTTAAAGATCAAAAATTGATTTTTGGAGACTTTTTAGATCAAAGCCCGTCCAAATGCGGGAATGGGTTGTAGAAGGTTTACACATACACTCAACCCCCGGTATTTGGTCACTTTTTCGTTTGTCACCTATTTAGTGACCGAGCCACGTAGCCCAGTGGTAACGCTTCCGCCTCGTAAGCGGTAGATCGGAGTTCAAATCCCGGCTCGGACCAACACAACTGGTGATCTTTTCCCTTCTGGAATCGATTGCTTAGTAAAGGGAAGGTAGTGTATCGTCACAAACTGGACCTTATCACGACACCTTAGGGAGGCGACCTATGGAATGTTAACATTAACCTTAACATGTTAACATTAAGTTGAGAATGAAACTGCCACTGAATCCGCTTTGTAAATGCCGGCCCCGATACTCTTCAAGGGTGTTCCCCTCAGGAACTGGGAAAGATTTACTTACTTTTTTACCTATTTAGTTTGTACCCCGTTGGTTGGTCAAAGTCAAACTAAAAAGTGACGAACTGTCACTTTTAATTCAGCGCTCACGCAAAAAAATCAAAACAAACGTTTGATAGTGTGCGTGAACTCCGTGTAAAAGGGGTGTCAAACTAAAAAGTGACCCCGTTCGTTTGACTACAGTTGGTGTCAAACCATCGGGGTTTGAGTGTAATTTAAGCCACTTTAAGTTTGTTTTTCATAACAAAAAAATCCTAAATTTTGCGAGTGTCCATTTCTGAAAATAATTACAAGAGTCTGAGAAAAAATCCTTTAAATTTGTCTGAGAATCATTAAAGCTAGGTCTTTTCGTTTCAGAGATACAACAACTCATGTCTAAAGAAACAATAAAATTAAAGTGTATTTTGAAATGCCGATATCTTTGGTTATTCAATGTTAAAAAATATATCATTCGTGAAAACAAATATCATATAAACAAATATTTGAAGATTTTTTAAATCAGTACTAGAGCAACTCCCTACGAAATCGGCCGATTTCGACCATTTTTATTTTTTTGTATTTTTTGATTTTTCTCAAACTTTGTGAGGGCCTTCCCTATGACCAAATAAGCTATTTTGAGTCATTGGTTCACCCATACAAGCCTCCATACAATTTTGGCAGCTATCCATACAAAAATGGTATGTAAATATTCAAACAACTGTAACTTTTGAGTGAATTTTCTGATCAATTTGGTGTCTTGGGCAAAGTTTTAGGTACACAAGGGCTCCGTTTTCAAGATATAGCCACCGAAAGTTTGATGTTAGCGAATTTTTTGCAGTTTTTCAATTTAAAAAAAAAGTGACCATGAGTGACCATTTCTAAAAATATTTTTTTAGGAAAGTTCAGAAAATTTGCTATAAAATTGTCTGAGAGACATTAAAGATTGGACCTCGGGTTGCTGAGATAGAGCAGCTTTAAGAAAAAAAACACGAAATTTGAAGTTTTCTAAGTCTCACCAAAACAACCCACCATTTTCTAATGACGATATCTCAGCAACCAATAATTCGATTTTCAATGTTAATGCATGAAACATTCGTAAAAATTTTCGATCTTTTCGAAAAATTTTTTTTGAAAATTTTGAAATCAAGATTAACATTTTAAAAGGGCCAAACATTGAATATTACGCCCATTTAAATTGCTAGTCTTGATTGAAAAAAAAAACAAAATATTTTTTTCAAAAAAATCGGAAAATTTCACGAATGTTTTATGTATTAACATTGAAAATCGGACCATAAGTTGCTGAGATATCGTCATTAGAAAATGGTGGGTTGTTTTGGTAAGACTTAGAAAACTTCAAATTTCGTGTTTTTTTTCTCAAGGCGGCTCTATCTCAGCAACCCGATGTCCAATCTTCAATGTCTCTTAGACAATTTTATAGCAAATTTTCTGAACTTTTCTAAAAAAATATTTTTAGAAATGGTCACTCATGGTCACTATTTTTAAAAATTGAAAAACTGCAAAAAATTCGCTAAAATCAAACTTTCGGTGGCTATATCTTGAAAACGGAGCCCTTTATCAAAAAAATTGTAAAGTACTTTTCGATTGCAAATTCAATTTTGCGTTAAAAAATAATGTCAAACTTGTTTTTGCATGAAACTTCGATTTTTTCCAAAAATCACTGTTTTTTCAAAAATTCATAACTCGGCGGCAGATTTTTTGACCATGTTTCTCTATAGCTCAAAAGTTGCGGATTTTTGTCCCCTAAAACATATCAAAAAATCTCGAAAATCAAAAAATACGCATTTTGGGGAATTGAGTTTTAGTGAAAAAAAGTTGATTAAAAAATCTGCAATTTTGTTTCCGTGTACCTATTTTTTTCTCAAAAGTCCTCAACAATACTTACAACAATACTCAACAACTTTGCCGAATACACCAAATTGATCAGAAAATTCACTAAAAAGTTACAGCTGTTTGAATATTTACATACCATTTTTGTATGGACAGCTGCCAAAATTGTATGGAGACTTGTATGGGTGAACCAATGACACAAAATAGCTTATTTGGTCATAGGGAAGGCCCCCACAAAGTTTGAGCCAAATCAAAAAATACAAATAAAATCCATTTCCGGTTTTGGTAGAGAATTGCTCACTAGCATTCCAAAAGGTTCTAATGCTGCGTTTTCAAAATATTTTTTTAAGTGGTAACGCAGAATTGGACAAGTTTCAATCAATTAGTCGATTGCTTAGAAACTGTGGGAATCGACCACTGTTAAAAGATTGTATATCGATGCCAGTGTGCTCTCTTGTACTATCTGGATAGGATTTCGAGCAAGCTTAGTACAAAAGAGCACACTGGCATCGATATGATAAAAATAATGGATTCTCATAAATAAAACCTATTATTTTCAGGGCCCGTGGCGTCTACTACGTGACGACCAACGCCAAGCCGCCTTACGCGCGTGGGTTCCCCGGCAAGAACCGCAGGACGGCCAAGAACTCCGAGTACAGCGGAGTTCGACGGAAATAGTTCACGCCGCTGCTGCCATCAATCGATCCACCCGCACAGTCATCAAAAGCAAAACGGTTGTGATAACAGAAAAAAGAACAAAGTGAACAAAAGTAATGTGGTGTGACAATCGAAGACAAATTTATGGATTTTAGGTAGTTAAGGGTGCGCGCGAAAATGTTGACGCCAAGTTGACGATTACAAGAAATGGAAGGAAAAATGCAACCAAACAGGTTAACAAGTATAATTAATGCATTAAGGTAGCATGTATATCTGTCTACTAGGGTAGATGCTAACATTAACAGTGTACAAACCAGTTTATTTATGCACTCTGCTTAGATTACTAATCAGGGCGCGATTGGAAAATAGCAGAATCAGCAAACCAGTTGGAATGGATTTGGAGTGAATAATTTGCACCCGCAAATCGCCTGCCAGCTGAATGCAAGAATAAAACAACTAGCAACTCGCCAAATAGACGTAGATTTCAGGAGAAGCAGTAATGTAGAATTAATCGTGGATTACAGGTTTTGTGGAATGTGTAGTTGATGTTAAGTTAGTGAACTAGTACGAGTAGTATTTGTAGTATAATAGTGTATCATAGTGCGTTGTACACAAAGTGTTCATAGCTGAAATGAAATTAAAGTGAAATTTAAGCTGCCAAAGATTTATTTACATTCTTCCATGATGACGACAGCAAACTTTTCTTATTATCTTTACTCATAATACTGGAATACTGACCGGTAGGGGATGGGTTTCGACTTGCGGCGTACTGGGTTTCGAATCCAGAGATCGGGAGTTTGATTCTCGTACCGGGATGATGAAGTTTAAAAACTGTCAGGTACACAGCAAAAAATCCGATAGTAAAATCGCATGCAAAAGCATGCACATCACCTTCGTCAAAATAAACACTTAATATTACACACTGCATGTACAATTTTTGCAACACACAAAAAAAAAGTTGCAACCGACGGGATTCAAACCCAGCACCAACAGTAAGGACTGGCGCCTTAGCCCACTCGGCCATCAGACCGATGTAAAGCTGCATGGATAAACGCATATATGAGCTTGACATTTCGGTCAAGTAGGTTTCCCATACTGATGGGCTACATATTTCAGGATGTAAAATCACATAAAATTGCAAAAAAATAATGCAATATTTATTTTACACCCAGGTCTTTTACACGCAGCTGGATTACTACTTTTTTAGCTGTGTATGAAACTCATGTAATGTTCCAAACCGAATGATAGAAGAATCGTTTTTCATTCAAATTACTCGCAATATAAAAAACGCTTTTGTCAACAGTATAATATACGTATCTTTATTTCTGTCTCATAATTTGAATGCTTCAATATTTGTTTATGTCCTTTTTTGTTTTGTTTACTTTACATTTCGTTATTCGGTTACTATTGGTTGACAGTTTTCTCAAACTGCTCGGTTTTCTATTTTGTGTATTATATAGTTGTTTTTTTCTGTTCAGTGTGCCATTATTCAGTACTATTTTACCAGCATACATTTTAATTATTTTTCTCTTCATCGTACATGTATCTTATCTTATTCGCTAATTTTGATGTTAACACAATGAAGAAACACAGCTTTTTTTTTATTTGTTGCACATGATTATACATTATGGGTAACGTAATTAAGTGTGATTTAATGTTTGCTATCTGCCAGTTTATACACGGGAGACTATTGCAGCGTAGTTTTTGAGATTTGTCTAAATATTTTCTGCGCCGAATACTTAACCAGTGACTACTCAGTATAACTAGTTGTAAAACAATTAACCTACATTTTGGTTTCGTGTAATGTTTTTCTTTATATTCTTGTCCGTTGTTTTTAATACTGTTTGACTCCTCCTTCTCACCTTTATTTTCACTTTCAGAATGTGTGTTTTTTTTTTGGTATAGTTTCTGAACATTCGATTTCTTTATATGCGTTTTCTATGTCTTATTATTTCAACAACACTTAAGAGGAAATGTAAACAGAAGCACCGTTTAACGGTGGAACCATTATGAACTTATAACACTTTTTGTTGTTTATATTGGTTTATTGATTTTTTTAAGGTTACACCAAAGATTTATTCGTTTAAGATTTTTTCAAGTTGTTTGCAATTTTATTTGTATTTTTTTAATTTTGTCGGGAAGGATGATCTACTAGAAAGGGAGGATACAACTTTTGTTTGTCTTGATGGTTGATCCTTTCGAAAATATTTAATACTTTGTGTTTGGAAATGTACAATATACTTCATTAACATCACTGTAGACTTTAAAATTGAAACTTTTAATATAACTTATCTTTCACTAGCTAACTAAGGTTATCTACAATTTCACTAAAAGTTGAATTGATCTTGTTTAGGGGTCATCATACATCGTCAACTTAACCAGTTTTTAAGAAAAATAATATATTTGCTTCGTTTACCCGTTTAATAATTCTCTAATAAGATATGCGTAATCTACAAACCTAAATCAATCAATTTAATTTTCAAAACCAATGTGTGTATCTACAGTGCAACCAATTCGATCAATACTTAAAGTTATCTATACAATTTGTATTTCAGAACGCTTCCACTATGTACATGAATGCAGCCAGAATATGGATTGCTGCCTCGTTTTATTATTTTGATATCAGTTATCTCTTATTGTCTATCATCTTATCAGCTATGGTTTTATTGTATTTGTCACATTCGCAATTTTCCATTGTTTGTTGCGTAATAACTATTGAACCTAGAAGAAAAGAGTAACTGAGACTTTCAACTGCTTAAAGCAAACGTAACAGATTTCTTAACGATTTAAATAGTTTTAATTTAAATTACGTTTAGTAGTGAGACTTTTCCAACGTATATTATAGTCGTAACAGCTTACAGATGGAAAGAAATTTGCATAACATCTTAAAGGCTAGAGTTTTTTTTATTCATTATTGTCAACACAGCCTTTGAGAGTGAGAACACCTCAAATTAAGTTTAAGTTTCTTAAGTCTAGTTATTGTTTTGCGTCAGCAGATTTTATTTTTGCCTTAAATTATTTGTGTATGACATGCATTCCTCACTCATTCATCACTGTTAAATATAAGATGTAAACAAGCTTGCATTATTGAAAGTTATGCTTTTTTTAAGTGACCTAACACTATAACTTTATCTTCAAATAAAAGATCATTTTACAGTACACTTAGTAACTAAATAAAAAATAGTTTATGTTGTTGTTTATCTTTAGATTTGATAAAATAAAATTTTCGTTTGAAGGCAAAGTTTTAAAAACATATTTTCATGATATCAGAAATTTAAAAATTTACTAAAAGGATACTAACTAAAAGTAATTGAAAAAAAAACAAGCGTCTAAATTAATTATAATATTCACGCAGTAGAATAGTACTAGGAAGAAATGTGAGTTTCCCCAAAATTTCCAACAAAATCTATCATCAGTTCGGATATTTTTGTTTTCATATTCTTGATAGGTATTCAAATTATTTTTTTTTAATTGTAAATCATGCGTATCAAAAAAGTTATCATACTCTCAACATTCATCATTTTATTCATGCATTCTTAGATTAAAGTGAATCGTCTGACTCAACATAATTTCAAATCAGTTCCCGAGCAGACGGAAATAACGTGGGGATAACATTTTTTGTTATTTGAAAATACTAGGCCAATAACATTTTATGTTATTTATAACAAGTTTTGTTATTCGCCGTTATGATTTTTTTGTTATTGGATTGTTATTGTAATAACAGACTAATCACATTTCTAGTTATTCTTCGAACAAATCTTTGTTATTATTTTTTGTTATTTTAACAACTAATCCGATCATCCCAATAACAGTTGGAGGTATTCTTCCATAACAAAAAATGTTATTCCAAAGTTATTTTGACATTCCATTAATATCAGACCAATAACTAATTTTGATATGATAACATAAACTGTTATTAAACCCTTATGCAAAAATTGGTTTTTCAAGAAGATTCCATAACACTTTTTGTTATTTTAACAGTATTTGTTATTGAAATGGCATGAATTTTGTTATTACCGTCTGCCCGGGTTCATCTGTTTAAATTGAAATAATTGCCAGTAAAATATAATGAAGTTTATAATTTCAATAATAATTATTTTATTTTTCTTAAAAACAATTGAAGCCTTATTTTGCATTTTTAGTTGTTCAACCCACAGATAACAGACATCCAAGCTTAATTACCATTTTGTGTGAAAACATTGCAACGGTTAAATGATTCCTTCCTCATTTTCTCATTAATTTCACCGATATTTCACGCAAAAGAAAAGATAGACGCGATCTTCTTCGAGTTTCCTTCTCCGAGAGTGTTCAATAGAACTCTATTCTTGAAAATCCCTAATTATGACAGATTATTTTTTATCATGGTAATATATTTTAATGCAATTTTTCATAAATTATCCTGTTAAAGGAACATGGGTAATTCTCCGCCAACTCACACAGCAGTTGCCCCGACCCCTCTTCGATTTGCGTGAAACTTTGTCCTAAGGGGTAACTTTTGTCCCTGATCACGAATCCGAGGTCCGTTTTATAAAACTTTTTTTCGTAAAATCGCGATAACTCGTGATGTTTATAAGCAAACCCCTTATGTCTATATATCAAAATTTTTGTAATTGTCTGCTCTACAACTTTGTAAAACATTGTTACACTCTAAAAAATAACCCTGCAAAGTTAGAAAAAACACGAAATTTTAAAATGAAAAATTTTGTTCTAAATGAAAAAATGACCCTTCTGGGTCAATGTAGATTCGAAAAGTACATTAAATTTCCCATAAAATGACATGTTCCAAATTTTTTTACAGTCGAGTAACGGAAAATGGGAGAATTTTTAAAACTTTTTTAGTGTTTTTTTTCGATGAAAAATACGTTTTTTCGGAATTCTGAGTACGCCATCAAATCGGGCGTCTAATTTTACATAAAAGTCCCTTTGACACCAAATTTCTATCTCATCACCGTTTCAGGCTGCAAATTATTGAAAAACACCTCTTTTTTCGCATGTTCAAAAATGGAAGGGGTCGTACCGCCCCTCCGTCACGAGATATCAAAAAACGGACCTCGGATTCGTGATCAGGGACAAAAGTTACCCCTTAGGACAAAGTTTCACGAAAATCGAAGAGGGGTCGGGGCAACTTTTCCCGATTTCGTGTGAGTTGGTAGAGAATTACCCACATTGAAAACTAGGAAATTTTTAACCTGCTGATTCAATTCTACCAAGTTTCTGATGTAACTGGTGAAAGATAAATTATCTATAACATTTAATTTTACCCGATAATTCCAGTAAAATCACATGAAGCAGAGGTAAATTCAATTTTTCAACTCGAAGTTTGATTCATTTATTTCATCTGTGTACCACTACACTTTTGTTGACGTCTGTTATCTGTGATAAAATTTTGCTCGTGTTTATAAAAACCGATTGAGTTTGAAATTGAGAATGAGTCGTGTTACAGAATTCATCATAATAAATCGAACTAGGAGTTGCATATTAATCGTTTTCCTTCAAGTTTTTGTTTACTATGTGTTTGTGTAGTTTTAGTGTACATGCTTGAAATTGACTCTTTTAGTTGAAAGAAATACCTTTTTACAGAACGGAATCGTACGTGGGAAGTCAGATTCACCACACGCTGATTTCACTACGCTTTTTATCGTTTAGTGTTGGATTTCCTGGTTGGGCTATTGAACATTTTCATCTGGCTATTTGTTTTGTAGTGGGGTTTTTTTATGGTCAACTAACACTTTTCGGGGAAACGATCGGCTACAGTCCACGGTCAGTCGCGTTTGAACCTTTTGTTTGTTTGGAACACGCACACGCTGACGTTAATGTACACAGTTAGGTTATGTTTGCTCTTAACTTTTTTGATATAATCCGCCCTTCGTGAAGCAACTTTTGGGTGCTTGTTATTAACGAATGCTTTTTTTTAATGTTTTGCTACTATTCTTACATAAGTTTATGTACAGTTTTGTTTGTTTTTCATTACTTGTTAGTTATTTCATGTGACTTCGATACGTTGAGTGCTGCTAACATTAAGAGATAGTTTATAAATTTGATTTGATCTGCGCCCTAAAATAATTTTGCTGTCAATTTCAGTTGCTCATTATTTGTTAGTACTATCTAAGTTTTTAATTGCTTAAGCAGGGTTAATTTTCCTTCCTTACCACGATTCCTCCTAAGTACTCTTCGTCACTAGAGTTAAATTAGTATAGTTTTGATGATATTTATTTAACCTCAAATACTGCCATAGGTTATTGTTACTCTCTCTCTCTCTCATGTTTTAATTTTCCACACAGGGAAAAGGGAGAAAACTGCACTGCCGAAAGTGTGTCCGTTCTACCTAAGATCACAATAAACGAAGCAAAGTCAGTTGAACCTCTCTTAACGTACACAAAGAAACAGCCAGAGTCTCCTCTTCCTAAGTCTAAGTTAGTAGTTCGAGCTAAACGTTACGGTTTTCTTGAGCCGAGCAGGTCAATACGTGCGCTCGGCCGGATTGCCGTGTAAGTAAGCGTCCCGGGCTTCCGGCTGGACCGGTTCGTCCACCACCTGGGGGTACGCGAACGGGTTGTTGGCCACGTGCGTCACCGCCCCGTAGCTGACCGTTTTGGAGGGGTCGTGCATGGGAGCGCCGGCTCCGTCCGGGCCAGCTCCTGGCCCCATCCCGGCTCCGGCCGTCCCGTTCGGGTCGTTGAACGTGGTCTCCTTTTCGTACCCGCTGGCCACCGGGTCCCACGCCTTTTGCTCCTCCAGCGTCGGTTCGGCCCACGGTTGCAGCTCACCGGACGCGAAGATGCCGTAGAACGTGATGCCCACCAGATGGACGCAGGCCGCTATCGTGAACACCGTGGACCAGCAGGATTTGGGCTGAAATAAAAAAAAATGGATAAATTGAGCTATTTAAAAATAGTAGTTTATGCAACAAGTTGCAAAAAGAGGATTTTTTCAGCACGAGTCGTACATTTATCCAACGAGGATCACCGAGTTGGATAAATACGAAGAGTGCTGAAAAAATCAAGTTTTGCAACGAGTTCCATACAACATTTTTTGCAATTCCAAAAAACACACACTGAGTGAAATTTTATGTCAAATTTTCATGTATTTGGTCAATAAATCGTTTAAATCAAAAGTGTTACTTTTCGAAACAAGTGCTGAAAAGTTCAATTTTTCAGCACCCATTTGAGTGCTGAAAAGAAGAACTTTTCAGCATTTATTTGGAAAAGTGTTGCTATTCGATTCTGTTATTTTTGGTACAGAAAAGTAGGCTATTTTGTCGTTCAAGAATGACAGGAAAAGTAAATAGTTTCACAACGGAATGGCAAAAAAAAATGTTTTCGTACTCGAGCCAAAATCTGGCGAAAAAATGATTTTCATTCAAAAATTTCATTAAAAAAATTGCAGAGCATTAAATTTCCGATGAGAATCACACTTTTTTTACAACATTTTTCCGATATTTTTCATAACTTAACTTTTACTTGGACCAATTTTGCTCATATTTGGCCCAGAATGCTAAAATAGCTCAAAGAACTGAAAGAATGATATTCAGCAAGTAGAGTGAGCATTTGAAAAAAAATCTCACAAATAATTCCCATTCCATGGGTCCATTTTGCGGGCATTTCAGGGCATGATCCCCTAGATGTACTGAGCCCAAAGCCCAAATATCTGGAGTTTTTTTTTGAAAAGGTTCAATAAACCAAATTTCCAGTTTTTGATTTTTTGTGTTTTTTTAAACCACCTTGAGTCAGGGGTATTAAAAAACACCCAAAAGGCAAACACTGAAAATTTTGTTAAAAAAAACTCCAGATATGAGCTTGATTGGTTGCGACAGGACCTGGCGCTTTGACTTTGAAGTTTAAATGGGATTTAGCTCGTAAAATCGGTACGTTTGGGTTTTTTTCCAGTTTTGAGCCTCCTAACCTGGGTGATGAATAGAGAGAATTCGTAACGTGATTTTCGAATGATCCCACATTGTTTATATCTACAAAGTAGCAGACTGTTCAAGCACAAGCATGACTTCTTCTTATTGGTAAATGAGCTGTTTTATAATCAGAGGTGTGTGTTTTATTTTATCTAGTTTTTGACATTTTTTGATGGAAAATTGTGTGTGTTTTCATGTTTTGATCGGTTGTATGAGGTTTTTTTTACGGGTGACGAAGAACTGCGGCGAGAGTGTCATTCTGCGATGTCGCCAGTGGTGTCACGGTTCGCTCACTCGAATCGTGGTTCAAACGATACGTCATGACGCTCAAGTGTGGTTCGCTCATGATTGCGAACCAAGCACGAGCGAACCACGATCCGAACGCCTGCCGTGGTTCGCATGAACCCTTGCTCTCTCATCGCGAATGTGAGTAAGAGGGACCATCAATGAGCGGTTCGCAAGAAGAGCTAAAAAACAGCACTCAGAGAAAAACATTTCATGATTTTGACAACAGATCATACCCGCATAGCTCCAGTGAGTATGGTAGACTTTTTTTATATTATGTTGTTATGTCCTGGGTCAACAGAGGACTCCCAGGACCATCCACAAACGTGGACACTTTTTTAACATGCTTCAATAGGGTGTAATAACAAAATCGATTTTCCAGCACAGCAATTTTTCAGTTCCCTTTTGGGTCCTAAACAACTCCTCAATGTTTGAGAACGATTGGTTTAGTCCTCACTTTGCGCAAAGCGATTCAATTATTCATATAAATTTGTATGGGAAAAATCATTTTTTTGAATTTTGATGATTCAAAAATCCACGTTTCACGCTATATTAAAACCAGATTCATATTCGGGTGCCTTGCAAGGTGCTCTAGAAATTTCCCGGTGCTAACTTGCTTCTGAAAGAAGATACAGCGTCCTCAAAACTCGTCTTAAACGTGATTTTCGAGCAAAAACACGTTTTAGACGAGTTTTGAGCAAGCTGTATCTTTTTATAGGACCAAGTTAGCACCAAGGTTGTTGCTGCACGCAAAGTGCTTGTGGATGGAGGTGGAAGATTCCTCCGACGACGATTTTCTTCCCGTTGTCGGAACGCGGAAGCGGCAGAAGACAAGTGACGACGGAGCCAACGTCGGAAATGGCACGAGGAACAGCTCCTCAACTACAACAAGTTCAGCCCGCTGATGGAGAACAACAACAACAATAACTATGGTAACCCAGCCGGGAAAGGAAGCGTCCCACCGGTTCCAGTGGCCAAGAAACCACCTCCTCTGGTGGTAAAGAATATGAGCTTCGGCAAGCTGAGGAGTGTAATGTTGTCGTGCACAACCAAGCCAACCCGAGCAGACGGAAATAACTTGGGAATAACAGGTTTTGATATTTAAAAATACTAAACGAATAACATTTTATGCTATTTATAACAAGATTTGTTATTTGTCGTTATGATTTTTTGGTAATTGGATTGTTATTGTAATAACAGACTAATAACAATTCTAGTTTTTTTTCGAACAAATTTTTGTTATTATTTTTTTGTTATTTTAACAACTAATCCGATCATCCCAATAACAGTTGGAGGTATTCTTCCATAACAAAAAATGTTATTCTAAAGTTTTAGCTTTCAATCAATATCAGACCAATAAATTTTTTTGTTATGATAACATAAACTGTTATTTAACTCTTATGCAAAAGTGATTTTCAAGAAGATTCCATAACACTTTCTGTTATTTTTACAGTATTTGTTATTGAAATGGCACACATTTTGGCAGCAGTGCGTGGCCGAATGGTGACGCTGTCCGCTTTGTAAGCGGATGATTCTGGGTTCGATTCCCATCTGCTCCAACCTTCCATCGGATGAGGAAGTAAAATGTCGGTCCCGGCCTTGGTTGTTAGGCCGTTAAGTCATTCCAGGTGTAGGAGTCGTCTTCATGCCATAAGTACAAACAACACACCAAACCAAGCCTACTCCTGTGGAATCGCTGGCGGCGGTTGGACTCACAATCCAAAGGTCGTCAGTCCAAACACTGGGGTGGAAGGTTCCTTGGAGTAAAAGAGGTTTGGGTGCTCTCCCCATTCAAGCCTTCGGACTCCTAGGTTCGAGCAGAAACTTGCAATAGAGACCACAAAAGACCCGAGGGTCGTTAATGTGGATGGTTTGATTTTTTTTTTTTTTTTTTTTTGACATTTTGTTATTACCGTCTGTTCGCGAAATTACAAGCTGACTCCGTTTGGGATCAAATTGCTGTGTATATCCGTGGAGCGTTTCGAAACCGCGCGGACCCACTTGATTGCGAATAAAGTGGAGTTATATACCCACGAAAAACTTAGCGAGCGGCAACTCCGCGTCGTCGTCAGAGGACTTCCACCGGCTTCAACTGAATTCGTCAAGCAGAAACTCAAGGAATCGCACAACCTGGATGCTGTGGAGGTGTAACCATCAAGAAAAAAGGAGAGTTCGCTTCATCAGCAACCCCGTACATTGTTACGTTCCCCAAGGAACCTCAAGAAGCTGAATGAAATCAAGCTCTTAAAAGCATTTCACATCCGGTGGGAGGCCACCGGAACAAGCGGCCGGACGTGACTCAGTGCAGGAACTGCTTGCAGCTGGGTCATGGAACCAGGAACTGTCACCTCAAGAGGAGGTGCAACAACTGTGGGGGTCCCCACAAGACGGACGAATGCGAAGTCCAGGAAGCCCAGCCGGATCGGTGTGCCAACTGCTTTAGAGCCCACGAAGCCACAGACCGCAGCTGTCCCAAGCGTGCGGACTTCATCCGGAGGCGCCAGCAGGCGTCGAAACCGAAACCACCGGCAAGGAAGGCGGAGAAGCAGAGTCCAGCAGTTCCGGCGTTCACGCCGGCGAAGTTCCCTCCGCTGCCGGGCGCAGTCCCGGATGGAAAATCGAAGGATCGCCCTCGACCCGCAAAGAAACAGTGGCTCCCGAGACGGAGAAGGACGCTGGGGAGGTGCTCTACAGTTCGGCTGAGCTGTGAAGCATTTTCTCCGAGTACATCGCCAGGTTCAAGACCTGCAAGACCCGCTTGGACCAAGTAACCCTCGTCAATTACATGATCTCCAAGTATGGAGTTTAAGGAGTTAACTAAACACTCTCTTTGGGAAAGTTGTAGAGCAAATTGCAGAGCATCCGAATATGATTCTGGTTTTAAGCGGTTACATACATGTAAATCGATAAAAAAAGTCAGAGGTTGGTGTGAGCACACACTTAATTTTATTTAAAAACTGTTATCAGGGCATTAAAATACACATTTTCATCTATTATCAAAACATTTTTGAAGACATTTGGTTGTATCATTGCCGAGATATAGCTATTTGAAGTTAGCAGTTTCAAAAAACGGATGCCACGATATCTTAACACTGCCTTGACCAAATCGGCTCAAATTTTGTTGAAGACTCGTTAAACTGGTTCTGTGTGCATGACGAAGGCCGATTTTCAAAAAACTTATTTTAAAAAAAGATAAAAATATTTTTGTGTTTTTCAGTTTTTGATTTTTGTATTTTTTAAAAAAGCAAAATTTCAAAATCGGGCTTCGTCATGCACACGGTATATGTCTTGAGAGTCTTTACCCCAAATTTTAGCCAATTTGGTCCATCCCATCTCGAGATATCGTGGCACCCGTAAATTAACTCGGTGTTTCGAGAAAAACGCTCAGAAAGTTTGACAGCCTGCATTGCGCACGGCAAAATGTTGAGCTGAAAATCGTCTCTAACTCAGTTTAATCATGTAATATCTTCATGAAACTTTCAGGAGTGAATGAAAATCATCTTTTAGTGGATTCAAAAAAAAATTCTGTAATATGAAATTTTGTGATTTTCTTCATGTATGTAACCCCTTAATATAGCGGGAAACGTGGATGTCTCAAATATCAAAATTCAAAAAAATGGATTTCCCCATACTAATTCCCATACAAAATTGAATCGCTTTGCGCAAAGTGGGGACTTAACCAATCGTTCTTATAGTTTAAGGAGGGGAAATTCTCGTATGTTTGGCAGGTTAAGCAATCGCACATAACTCCATCCAATTTGCTGATATTCACTATTTAAATAACTAATTTTGCAAAACTTTTGATAGAAACTTGCTTGCTCACTTCTTATTGAGCTATTTATCACTCGATTTCAATTGAAAACGCTTTTAATAAGCTTTAATTGAACGCCAAAGTTCTGACCTGCCAACATTAGAGGCACGCTGGAATTAGATGCTGTTCCCCGAGTTGTTTGGAACCCCAAATTTTTTTCTTTTTTTTTTTCCTACAACCATATTACACCCTAATGCTTCAATAAAAGCCATAGGACATCGAAATATGTGATGCTGCAGCATATCCAGCGTTTGATCGTTCTCCTAAAACAGCAAGAGTGAAAAATCTCATCTGGATGTGAAGCATTGCACAGGTTTCGTTCTGCTAGAAGTTGCAGATTTATAGCTAAGGATGGAATAGCTGAACACACTGCTAATGTTGGGAGGAATTTGTTTCATTGGTATTGCACTCCTGGTGCTTCCCCACTGGATTTGATACTTTATTGAGTTGTATATTTATATCAAGCTGATTTTCTGAGGGGGAATCCGAACCAATTCATTGTGATTATGGAGCAAGTCAAATAGTTAAAAAAAATCAAACATAACGTTTTAGCTTCATTACAGGGCTGAAGGTAAACAAAGTAAAATCCCTCAAATTGATAAAAATAATCACATCAATCAATCACCAACAATTATGATACAAATTAATTAACAACAAACAAGTAACATTATGTCATTTTATTTATTGATTCATCTCCGAAATTGTAAAAAATTCAAACTTTTATCCAGATTTCACTGCCGAGATAATGGGAGCAATGTTCGGAACGACCACGTTCAGGACTCCAGTAATTCCACTGAGAATTTCCAGGAATCCGCTTGCAGCCTCCGGGTCAGCTCCAGCCTGGATCAGGGCTTGTTGGAGCTTTGCACCGTCCAAAGTTGATGGGGCAGCGAAGGCAACGGCCAACAGGGCAGCGAGGACGAGGACGAATTTCATCTTGGAGGAGGTGGTTGCGGTGCTGATCTGAACTCAAGTTCTGACTGAAGATTTGGGAGCTGTGCAGGGGTTTTTATAGGCAGAAATTTTAGAAAAATCTAAAAAAAAATCAAAATGTGAAATCGTTTACTCAAATGCCTTTGTTTGCATAAAACATCTGCATTTTACTGACGTCATTGAAAAATAAATAAATCTGCATCCATGGAATTGAAAAAAAACATTCGATTTCTCTTTTTTGTTAGTACAAATGTTAAATTTAAAATTTCAGCAGATATTTTGCTCAGATAATAAAATTTTTAAAACTTTAGTTTTGGAAACTCCATTAAAACAGATATTCTATTTGTACGCAGACGTCACAAAACGCCTTTATGTACCCTTCTGGAAAAAAACGATTTCGCTTAGTTCAGTCAATGTAACTTTTAAGTCAATGCTTTTTTTATTCCTAGTTTTAGATTCGTTGCATATTTTTTTTTGAAAAATTTAAGCTCGTTACAGCCTGTTTAGTTTATTCCTAATTTTTAAATACGTTTGACATGACTTAAATACGAATGAAAGGACCTGTCAAAGCTGCTGCTAACATTTCAACTTTAAATAAAAACATTGAATTCTTTTTACAAATCCAACTCCAACTTGTGATGTTTTCCCCACATGGATCTGATAAACATTCTGCCAAACCAAGAACCGGAAGCTGCACAGCAGTGCCGTCGCCGCTCGCCTATTTGTATGGGAAAATATTTCACTCTTGTTTGCCGTCGGAAAATATGGCCCGAGTTCCGCCCCCTCCGGCACGGGTTGGGGGTGGGACTTTTCCAAAGAGAAAAGTGAAGGGTTTCCATTTCGTTGCCACCGGCGTTATCCGCTATTGTCGCAAAGAGCCCGACCCTTAAAAGGGGGGTGGTGGTGGAGTCTGTGATTTTCCATTTATGAACCGTTTATACCGAGACACGACGTCGGCGTATTTTTCCGAGGGGAGGAATTTCGCATTTTCAAGCATTCTCTCTCCGTCGTGATTTATTGTGGAAAATCATCAAGCGTAAAACATCATAACAAATTTAATTTATCCCTCAAAATGGAACGCTTTGGTGGGGTTGCTTGATGGGAAATATAGTGCCGCGTCCCAGGTAGGGTCGGGTCCATTTGTCTGTGATGGAGGGGAGGGTGGGTTAGAGTGCCGTTTCCAGGCAACTGACAATTTGGCGTTTATGAGTCGTAGCTGACTTGATTTGAATTGAGGCAATTGCACGTGCGGGGTAGGGTGACCAAGTTAATCTAAGAGTGCGCAAAATTTTATTGGTTGGTGTACGAAAATCTGCATATCTAGTTGTTTAAAGTTTAATTTGAAAATCCCATTCCACTCACCTGCCCTCTCGTCAGATGATCAATCGCGATGGGGCAAATCAGCCCGGCGATGGTTCCAATGCCGTTGGACATACCCATCAGGATACTGGCGTACCGGGGCGCAATATCCAGGTGGTTCACGTTGTATCCGGAGATGGCGAACCCGCTGAAGGCGACACCCAGCGTGAGGGCCGTCACGGCACCCATCTGGAAAAATGGTCTTTTTCCTAATTGATCACTTTAGAAATTATGCGATTAACTTACGGGACTTGTGACGTGGGCCACCACCAGGAAGAACAGACCTTCGAGGCCGAACCCTCCGCAGTTGAACAGCTTCCGCACGTTGGTCGTTGTCATGATGCCGGACCTTCGCAGGTAATCCGCCAGCATTCCACCGAACGGGACGATTATGGTCATCAGCAGATGTGGCAGTGCTCCTAGGATACCAGTCTGAGGTGAGGGAAGAAACAGGGATGTCAATTTCAAAGATCGTAGAACTAAGCTTCCCACATACCTCTTCAATTTTGAAATCAAACGAATGCTTAAGATATGCACTTTGGTACAGCACGAGCAGGTAGAAGTTCCACGAGCGGCAAAAGTTGGCCACAATGATGGCGTACACCGGCATCGAGGTGGCCATCGCACGCCACGGCGTCGTCGCGATCGTCGGCATCGGCAGCTGGACCGACTCCCCGAGGGACTTTTCGATGTATTTCAGCTCCTTCACGGTGATGGTGGGGTGTTGCCGCGGCTTCTCGAACGATAGCCACAGCCAGAAGCAGTACCACAGGCACCCCATGAGGCCGTAGAAGTAGAACGGCGCGTGCCAGCTGATCCACCCGGTCAGGATGCCGGACATGGGCATTCCTATCACGACGCCGGCGTACGACCCGCTGAAGGCCATCGTGGCCAGCCGGGATCGCTCCAGTGGTGGGGCCCAGAAGCGCCAGATACCGTGACAGGCGGGGTACGTTACACCCTGAAGAAGAAGATCAAACGAAGATTAAATTCGCGATTCCCACTAACAATCCTTCTCTCCGATACTAACCTCAACCAATCCTTGCAGTACGCGCACCAGGATGACTACCGTCGGATGCAGCATCATGGCACCTGGGACCAACAGGTTCAGAAAGGACGAACAGGCGATGGCTGTGCCGAAGATGCGGTTCGCTGGGTACATCGAGGCCAGGAATCCACCGGGCACTTGCGTCACCAGGTAGCCCCAGAAGAAGGACGAATCGACGGCGCTCTCCATGGCCACGGTCCAGTTGTATTTGACTTCCTGCAACGGGAAGGGATTTGGGTTATACTTGGTCTTGGTTGGTCTTATTCCCAAAAACTCCCATACGACCATTCTACAATGTTTGAAGTGTTTGCAATAATTTACTCATTTTCTAATTTTGGAAATTATTTCTATAATAATTTCAACCTATTCTATTAATTTTCCAAGCATAATATCTAACTTTACCCATTACCAGATCCGCTATCTCAGCTCACGCATGACTGATTCCCGAAATATATTGGAAATGTTCATTTCACCCACCCCACAAAGGGTAAACGCGACTCAACGACGTGCTCATTCATATTCATCACCACGCAACTTCCATCCCCCAAACCCCTCTTCAACGCGAACAAGCGAACATCCATTTCCCGCCATAACACCCCATCCGGAAGCAACCGGAAGTATATCTCACTTGATCAAATCCAACCCCTCCGCTCGTCCACGTGCCCAGTTCGATTCAATGACGGAGGCTTTTATTCGCATTTCGGTTCCATTTAACACTCGAGACGGGCTTAAAAGAATATCACCGGGAAAAAAGGACCTATTTTCGTCATTTGGTTCTACTTTCGAACAATAGGTCGAAAATAGGTACATCGACCCATCTCAGACCGCTGGCGCCAGAACTTTTGTCATTCTCGAGTCTCTTTGGCTCTCCTTCCGGTCGGATCCCGCGCGTAAATCCGACGCCAAGGGATTCTCGTTTCTTTCCGTTCTGTCACGACAACGGCGACGACGGCCTGTCTGGGCGAAAAAAGTTAGCGTCTTTTGTTCCCGTATTACGGCATAAATGCTTCCATTATGTTTGACTTCATAAAATTTCATACTTTTCCCCTGCTGCTACTGCTGAAAAGGGGGGAAAACATCATCAGCTTTCGATCTATTGTGTAGAACAGGGTGGGGGGGCTCATTATAATCATTTTCATATATTCATTAGTCTTTTTGCTATCGACAGCACAAAATGACGGGGCAATACTTGGACGAATGACGGAGCATGGTAGTCGTTGAATGCACGTGCTGAGCAGAGATAACTGAATGATACACTGTTAAAAAGTTAAATTGGAAGCAGTTATATGGACTTTTATTATAAATCTGCTTCCTTTTATGATGAACATATCATTATTCTTTGAAAAATCTGATCAATATTAAAGTGTTCTCCAAGCTGGTGTATAACATCAATCAAAATTATAAAATTTACAATAATATTATTATTATCTTGTCATACAAATTTCAAAAACCATTCAGTTGTATGTAGACCAGTCATGCTAGACATACAGAAAAAAATTACAGTATTTTACAGATTTTTCGATCCCAAAAATCACAGATATACAGATTTTTTAAAAAATTATTAAACTTGAAAATTTCAGCCATTTAGTGATTGAACTATGCTTTAATAAAATAAATAAATCTGATAAATCTGCTGTTAAAACTCAAAAGTTTCTTCTATGGCTACGAACTTGACAGGACTTTTTGGCACTGATATTAAAAGGTATCGATTTTCAAATCTGTTATTTTTGATTGTTAAAAGTTGACAGTTTCTTAGCGTTATTACAAAAAAAAGCTTATTTCGTTGTTTTAGAGTTAAAAAATCATGCTTAAATTGCTGAAAAAAACATTCTTTAAAAAAACATTTGTACACATTAGATAAAAGCTATTTGAAATAAGTAATTGGTATTTGAAATTATAATTAGAAATTTTGAAAAGCATTTTTTTATATAACTTGTTTAATTTTTTTATGAAGGCGTTATAAAAATGCTACACATAAGTTTTTATTATGTAGTATAAAATGGGAAGCAACATTTTGTTTTTATGGTGATTTTTTACACTGAAAGTTGATAAAACTTGCAATATTTTCAAACACATATTCGAAACATCAGTTTCGATTATCCGAAGTTCGATTATGCGAAGGTTTGTATGGGACTTCGGATAATCGAACCACGAGCTAAATATTTTTTTATTCATATCCTTTTTAAATAATAACGAGAATTTAAAAATTTAAATAACAAGCCGTCTCAACATTTGAATAAAAAAGTGTTTTAAAGTGCATCTTCCACCTGTCCAGTTGTTTTGCAATCATTAGTTTTCAAAATATGGGGCATTCCAGGTCAACTGAGAACACTTTTGGATCTATCGATAGTTAACAGAAATCCCAAGTTTGGACCATCGCTCTATTTTTGGCACCACCCTCTTTTTTGACGATTTTCTAAAAAACTTTTTTTTATTTTGATCATAACTTTGCAATTATTTGAGCAAAAGACATTCTACAGTTTGCATTTTATAGAAAATTCTCCAAGGAATTCGATAAAAATAACCATTAAATGCCGTTTTAAGCATTAACATTCAGTTTAGACCAATTTCTTACATTTTTATTTGTTTTATTTTATCACCACCGTGTTACCCGGACAATTTTACATAATAGTCAATGTAGACCTCAAACTAAAATGAACTATTGGCGAGATACAGCAATTTTACTGAAAAAAGTTTAATTTTCCGCTGCACTCTGTCCTATGAATTCAAATCCGAAATAAGTTTCTCATATATAAAAACCGAACTATGCGGGATTCATCCTTTTTTGTTGAAAAGTACACCATGTACTTCCGAGTGCTGCGTAAAATCAAACTTTAGCTGTATCATGCCAATAGTTCATTTTAGTTTGAGGTCTACATTGATTATTAGAATATTTTTTAGATATTTTTTAGAAAATCGTCAAAAAAGAGGGCGGTGCCAAAAATAGAGGATGGTCCAATCAGTTCCAAACTTGGGATTTCTGTTAAATATCAATAGATGAACGTTCCCTCCATGTTTGGTCCAAATCGGCCTTATTAAACAATAAAAATTAAATACTTCAAGTCCAAATTGCCGATTGTTAAAGTAATGGTATCACTAAATTCTTTTTAAATTAAGTTAAGTTAAGCTATGTATGGTATATTATAAATTTGCTAAATCTTTGCTTGTGTGCTATCTTGTGACACGTCTGCTGTAAATGGATAGGACGTGCCACAAAATAGCACACAAGTGACGAAATATCAACGAATCCCGGATGTTCCCGAAATTCCAAATAAGCAAAAAGTCCAAAAGTGGCCTGTTTGATTAAACCACGGACGAACGGACATGACACGGGGTTTCAAAAAGTGGTTTACTTTTACTTCTTCTTGGCGCAAACCTGCGCAAGCGAGAGCGTTTGTGTCAAAATCATCGCGCCACGTGGTTTCAAACGTATACAAAGCCAGCTGATGCTGCAAATTCATGGGCAAGTTTTGAAATGGTCGCATGAATTTATAATGAAAATACAATTTCTATCAATTTTTCGGCAATGTTAGTGTCAAAGATGAATTACCTAGAATCATAAAGACAAACTTAATGCCAAAAAACAGTTTCTAGTGCCATACAAATGCTGAATATTTTAACTAATTATTTCATAAGACATTTTGAGAAATCATGCTTAATCGCTCGATGATACTTCGACAACTTGAATGTACACGGTGCTAGTGATAGTTTACTTCAGAAATTTGATGAAAGTTTGTTCCTGGTGTCAGGCCTGTTCGTCCGTGATTAATCATACAGAAATAAACCTTTATTCAATGTGTTTTGAATAGTTTACAATCAATTGTACAAGATTCTCAAATGAAAATTAAAATTTTCTGTATAATTTTTTTACTCTTTGATTTTTTTGGGGAATTTTTGAGGGGGGGAGGCAAAGCTTAAAAAAAATTATTTAAACATGAACTTGTGTTAGTTACTTAACAATACTTTAAATATAGTTTTGCTAAACTTGAAATTTAACATTTTAACACATCAAACTTAAATACGATCTGTTTATGACAAGTTTTGATAATTTCATTATGAGATTCCATTTTTCCATTAGTCCATTACATTTGATCCAAAAATACTCTATTCCACAGAAATCTCTAATTATCATTTGTGACATCAATAAAAGCAGTGATAAAATCTGATTGTTCAACCTGCTAACGCTAAAATTCCATTTGAAGTCCCTTTTTGCGTGTCACTCCGGCAAACCCGTTCACCGCCATAACCAATTTCCCTAGACACGTGTCACCAAGTCACGTTTCCCCCCCTCTGGGGTCAGCCAAAAAGGTCACACATGACCCCGTACTCACCCCGTTCTCAAACTGCAGCTTGGCCATGCCCATGTTGCAGCGCATGCCGAACGAAATGATGAACCCCAGACAGGTCATCAGGGCTATCGTGAAGCGCGTCGTCTTGATGCAGGGACATTCCGCCCGGACGTATTTGTCCACGTGGCGCAACGGTGGCCGTTCGATTTCCTCGAAGGACATGGGCGATTCGGGCAAGCCGCCCCCACCGCCGTCATCGTCATAGCCGCCTCCTCCTCCACCTCCGGTGTTGCCGTCCATCTCGTCATAGCCGCGCTTTGGCATCTCGAACTTTTCGAAGCCCATGCTGGAAGAGAGAAATGGAGAAGGGATTTGGAATTAGTAAGTTCTTTTTTTTTGCAATAAAGCAACCAATCTTTGAAAATATTTATAAATATCAAAAGCATGGAAACATTATCGAGTTCTTCTAACATCTTACTTCTTACTTCTTACTTCTTACTTCTTACTTCTTACTTCTTACTTCTTACTTCTTATTTCTTACTTCTTACTTCTTACTTCTTACTTCTTACTTCTTACTTCTTACTTCTTACTTCTTACTTCTTACTTCTTACTTCTTACTTCTTACTTCTTACTTCTTACTTCTTACTTCTTACTTCTTACTTCTTACTTCTTACTTCTTACTTCTTACTTCTTACTTCTTACTTCTTACTTCTTACTTCTTACTTCTTACTTCTTACTTCTTACTTCTTACTTCTTACTTCTTACTTCTTACTTCTTACTTCTTACTTCTTACTTCTTACTTCTTACTTCTTACTTCTTACTTCTTACTTCTTACTTCTTACTTCTTACTTCTTACTTCTTACTTCTTACTTCTTACTTCTTACTTCTTACTTCTTACTTCTTACTTCTTACTTCTTACTTCTTACTTCTTACTTCTTACTTCTTACTTCTTACTTCTTACTTCTTACTTCTTACTTCTTACTTCTTACTTCTTACTTCTTACTTCTTACTTCTTACTTCTTACTTCTTACTTCTTACTTCTTACTTCTTACTTCTTACTTCTTACTTCTTACTTCTTACTTCTTACTTCTTACTTCTTACTTCTTACTTCTTACTTCTTACTTCTTACTTCTTACTTCTTACTTCTTACTTCTTACTTCTTACTTCTTACTTCTTACTTCTTACTTCTTACTTCTTACTTCTTACTTCTTACTTCTTACTTCTTACTTCTTACTTCTTACTTCTTACTTCTTACTTCTTACTTCTTACTTCTTACTTCTTACTTCTAAACAAAACCAAATCCTCGGAAATTCGCTTTGCGGTTCCTTCTGCAATTGACGCATTTGACGCTCGACTGTTTTGTCGAGATAAGCCCCAGCGTAATCAATCAAACTTTGGTCTTAGTCGGAGTCATTAAGGATTAATGCACGTTCTATTTGTTCTCTATCTTAAGCTTGCGAAATTCGCCAAATTACTTGACCCCAATCCAAGCAAATGGAAGGCAAAGATTATGGCCAAAACTATTTGTACGAACTAACACGAGTGAGATTTGATCTTTCCACGACGAACATTCGGAAATGTCCTAACGAAAGAACTTTTGTATTTCAGTCAAGTTATTGTGGCCATTATCAAACATGGTAGTCTGAATCTCAAGATTGAGGAGAAAAACTTCTCCGGAAAGCTGATATTGGCAAACAGTATTATCGAAAACCCCCCGAAAAAAGTAACATAATTATGTTTGCAGACAATAACCGCGACCGACCGAAGGAAGTCTCCTCATCATCTTCATCATCGGATCCGACGGAGGATTTATCGCTTTTCCCGGCGATGAGTTATTGGCTTTGTGGAGGAAAAATCGTTTCGAGAGGAGGGTGGGAATAAGATATGACGCATCGAAAGACTAGCGGGCGACACTTTTTGAAACGGGAGGGGTGAAACGGAACTTGCTCTAGAATTTAGCCTTGAATCTCGCCTCGAGAAGTGGTGAAACGTCAAGAAGTGCATTATAGTAAGTTTTAGTAGGTACAGAGCTCAGGAGTCAACCCCCGAATGTCGCTGTTTAGGTTGATGTTTTCGGTGTTGCTTGGGAAATATTTATCGGGTGACATTTATCAATTCAATTATATTTTCGTTGTGCTCGTTCGCTTGGCAGAGATTGTTATTTTTTACGACGGGCTTTAACGGGAACTGGAAGTTTTAGTGCTAGGGGATTTATCAATTGAGAGAAGTTGCTGGTACAAATTGGAGTCATATTGCTGTGTTACAATGGAAAATAAATAATTGAATAAATTATATTACATTTTTTTCCGTTATCATATATATTTTCAACTCTTGGAGAAAAGACAGAAATTGATGTCCTCCAAAAAATCATAAACTAAAATATTTAATAATCATAAAAATATAAATTAAAATTTTAAATTTGTCATCATTTTTTGAAAATATTGCGCGATTCCCACTAACTTGGATTTCGCATTAAATTATTGCTACCGATCGCACTATTGTGACTTGTGAAACTGCCTTGCAAAATTCTCTTAAAATTTTCTTAAAAATGATCAAAGTGACCCGATTTTGCTCTTTGTTTTTCAACAGTTGAAAAACAAACAAACAACAATCAATCACAAATTGAAAGTGCGACTGGTTGCCTAGTTTTTCCAATTCTTGTTGTCAAAAGTGCGAGAGAATAGTGCGGGCCAAATCCAAGTAACAGTGCAAGGATCAATACAACACAACACTAACTATTAAGAAATCGCTAGAACACTAGAAATGGAGAAATGGAGCACTTGGATCAACAAGACAAATAATTTCCTCATTCAATAAGTTTTAAAGTTTGTAGCCTTACACCTTTCTCTAAGAAACAGAGTGCAAAAATCCTTTTCATGCTAGCAGTAGTGCAAATAGTACTAAAATGTAAAATTGACGTCGTCGTGCTATCTTGTCGCACCCGCCATTTTGACGTTCCGAGAAAAACGCGTTTTAATGTTTGACCTTTAATAAACAAAAACGAGAGCACGCAATGTAAACAATAACAAACACGTTTTGTTTGGCTGACCATTCTGTGCATTGTCTCGAAGTTTGGTTGAAGTTGGTTGCTGTAGTCTTACTTGTACGTGCGTCAAACGCATCCTGACCTGAAATCCCTTTGGCCTTTTGTCGCACTTACATCAATTTTCAGGGAGTGACAAGATAGCACGACAAGATTGAAACTACTTTTATATGAAAAGTGACAAAAATTTTCGAAGCTTTTTTGGTTTTCATTGAATATTTTAGGATTGAAATCGAATTTTGTGAATCTGTGAAGGTCAAGAGATGTGGCATTGTGAGATGCACATACGACAAGTTAGCACGACGGCGACGAAATGTAGTTGAGAAAAATTAAAATATTTTAAATTTTTTCTTCGAACTCCAATGTAAATAAAACGAAATAAATTAAGTGGACTGTACGATATTTTCCAAAAAATAATATTTTTAAAATGTTTTGTGGTTTCAGGTATCACTGAGATAAAAGATTTGAAAAAAAATGCCTCCTGAAAATTGTATATGTGAAAACATCACAAAATGTATTGTCCTGAACTGAATATTGTCCTTAAAGAAGTCTACAAAGTTCAATTTCCAATGATATTTAAAACGAAAAAGTTTTTCTCTCAATTTGTTTGCCAAACATAGAGGGATATTGGAAAAAGTATTTGAAACAACATTAGACATTTTTAAGTTCAGATCCAGCAAATTAGAAAACATAACATTTTGTTTCGTATCAGATCAAATTAACTACAAATTTTTCAGTTAACGGTTTACTTACAACAGCAAATTTATATTTTCAATAATTAGACACACAAGAATTTGCAAAAAAGCCATTGTTTTGAAAATCATAACTCCTTGAATTTTTCACCGATTTAGCTCTCTTGGACGGAAATGAAAGGTTATTAGCTGGACTTTTAAGGAAAAAGGTTTAAGGATCATAAATTTTTTGGAAAGGTCGTATGAAATCAAAATGTCGGCATGACCAATGAGCCTAGGTTAAATAATATGTTTAATGGAATCTCAATAAAATTTCCTATACTCAACAAGAAGATTTGTTCATTGCCAGAGTTCCAGCTAGTGTCAAATGTCCAAATAAATAATATTTGTCGAAATATTTGACCAAGGAAACTCCTGAACATTTTTGGGCCCTTCCTTGTGTTTCTTTCATTGTTGGAATTCGAGCGAGAAGAAGGAAAGCATTTCTCGCTCGCGAACGAGGGAGAGAACTTGTAGGTTCTTTTCTCTTCTCGCTCGCGCTCGCATTTTCGTTCGCGTTCTCGCTCTCGCCGCGAGCGCTCGCGAGCGCCTCGTGCTAGCCGTTCGCCCCAGCTAGCAATTTGTTTATCAGGCTTATGAATACGAACCAGGCGATGGTATAGAGGTGTAACTTCAATCGCTGTGTTGTTTTTTGTTCGTTTCTAACACGTTCAACTTCTCGCGAACGGGCAATTCTGGCTCGCGAGAAAGCCCGTTCGCGAGCGGAGGAGAGCACGGGCAATCGGTGAGTTTCTCTCGGCAGCTCGAGACTCGCGGGCAATCGGTGAGTTTCTCTCGGCAGCTCGAGACTCGCGGCGAGAACTCGAGAGAGAGAAAATTTTCTCGCGAGAGCGCGATAATACCAACACTGGTTTCTTTTTTATAAATTTATGATTAGGATTGAGCAAATTTCATGTGATTGCGTCAAATAGACAATTGTAAAGGTTTATTTAAAAAAAATCTTTACAAAAGTAATTGTATGTCTACCACTTTTTATTATATTTTATTAGTAATAAAAACAATACGAAGATTAATTGATAATATTTTTTTTAAACTGTTGTAAACGCCAGACATCTATCCAACACTAGTAGCAACCTGTGCTAACTAACATTCCCGTCCCTTAAAATCGAGATCTACAAACTGACATGGCGGGCGCCGTTGGTGGCCAATGACTGTTACCTATTCGCAACTGATCTAGTTTTGGCAATCATGGTGTTTTATCTTTTCGGCGCATTCATACATGCTGTTGATAAGGGAAACACCACTTGATAGTCGAAGCCTATGATCAGTAGTGCTGAAAGGATATTATTATTATATTGGTTCTGTTCTGCAACGGAGGGGCATCCATGGGTGGTCTCTAATGTTCATGCTCATGCTCATGTAAACGCCAGACATCCATCCAACATTTTGATCATTCGAAAGTGTATTCGTAAGTTTTACAAAAAGGAAGAAAGTTTGAAAATTTAGCCATTTTTTTTTCTTTTTCAGCAAAATGCCTCATTTGCTCAAAACACAAAAGGAGAACGCAGAACTCAATCTAATCCATTCCGGTCGACAAATTATCAATTACAATGCTCATTGTCTTGGCTCAAGTGTTCGCTCATTTTCATTCAAAGCAAGATTCGACTGACGACCGTTCCTTGGATGCTTCCACCATCAGAGCAGCAGTTAACATATTTGGTGACTTCCTGGAGGAAGAGGGGGCGAAAACTACCGTCATCATAAACGGAACGATTCATCTTCACGGCAGGAGGGAGACCCCATCATCGCGGGATCTGGGTTGGATCGAAAGAATCATGACGTTTTTCATGGAAATTTCCCATTTTCATGCACGTGGTTTCTCAATTTTGTACTGAAGTCACGATGCCACAGATATGTGGATCTGGCAATTTTTGTTTTTATTTGGCATTAAAAGTTTCAAAATATGTATGTTTTTAACTATGACTTATAACATTTCTGGAGTTTTTTTTTTTTTTTTTGAAAAGGTCCAATAAACCAAATTTCCAGTTCTTGCTTTTTGGGTGTTTTTAGAACCGCCTTGAGTCAGGGGCATTGAAAAACACCCAAAAAGCAAAAACTGAAAATTTGATTTATTGGTCCTTTTAAAAAAAAACTCCAGATTTCCATAAAACAAGTTTGAGAATAACATCCATTTATCTGTGTTGAACTTCTATCAAAGAAAGTGTGAATCCAACCACCAAGTCTGACACGAGAGGATGTTTTGCAACGCAGACACTCACTAACCGGGATGGATCCAATAACGGTTGTTCAGAACAAGAGGGACACCGAAATGGGGCCAAGTCCTTTTTCGCCGAGCTTCTTCTTCGTAAAGGGAAAACACCGCCAAGAAAGGGAAATGTGAAGTAATTTGTGTGCAAGGAAATGACATTAAGTGGGCTTTTTCATTTAATTTCATTTTTCTATTTACTTTCCGCTGGCGCGATGCTTTACCCCAACCGAACCCAAACCGAGAATGCTGAAGAGCGTGGTGCAATTTTGCTGATGGGATGATTTTTTTTTTTCGATGTCTGTTTCTTCGAGAAATGGAATGTTTAAATGCTAGCGAGCAAAAGCGAAACGTGGGGGAAAATTGTGAAGAATTTAGAAAGCTAGTTTACTTACTGCCGCATTGTTGAAAGTGTGTTACGCTACTCTAGTAGGGATTTTAATTACAGGCACTTTAGTGTTTACACTTGAGGACAACTACTACTTGTGTCAGTGTGTGTGTGTTTGCTACAAACTACAGGGATGTTCTACTGTTGGGCGGTTATCTGAAAGAAAAGGTTTTTAATATGACAATATAATATTGTGGGAATTTTCCAGCATAAATTTAATATAAATTTGGTTAAAATGCGAATTTTAAGCAAAAGATTAGCGTTAATAAGCCACAAGAAAAATATAAATTATGTCAAAAATCAACAACAAAGATAAGTTCATGTTCTTATATTTATGTAAATTAAAAAATACTTTTACAATCATCATTAAATATAAGATTTTTTTTATTTACACAATTGCGAAAAGTTTGGTTTTGGAAGGTTAAACAATTTTCAAAATTTATTATTACTTTTGATTTCTCATTTTACCTGAATAAAAGTGGAATATGTGTAATTACACTTAAAAACTAACTAAATCCACCTATGTGGTTGGAATCTCCCTCACTCTTTACCAACTATTGGTGATTCGATGTGTTTGGACACAAATTTCATCTAGTTTATCTTAAAATCCGTCATAAAAAAGTACACAATAAGTGGTCATAACTCGAGACAGGGTTGCCAGATTTTCAATGTTTAGGACTCGTTGGAAAGGTCTTGCGATGACCTAACCAACTATGTATAACACGACGATATTTGAATCGATTTCCGGTCACTTATCCATCATCAGGATATATACTAAAAAACATTTTTATACATAACTTTTGAACTACATATTGAAACTTTATAAGAATCAAAAGGTACGTATGGGAGCTTAAACCAAGTCGAATGCAACTAGTTTGACCACAATCGGTTCAGCCAGTGCTGAGAATACTCAGTGAGTATTTTGACACACACAGACATTTGTTCAGTTTTCGTTTCTTAGTCGATAGGTATACATAAAGGTGGGTCTACGATCTTCTGTGAAAAGTTCATTTTTAGAGCAAGAGCGTTAGTTCAGTGAGGAAGACAAAAGATTTAAATAAACAAAATTTTAGGGATCATGACCCGATGAAACATCATCTTGATTTTTTGACTGTAAGCGTATTCGATAAATCAAAACTTGTGTTAAAAATGTTGAAAACATTATTATGGCAAAAAAAACTGTTTTAACCCAATCTAGTCCGATATTGAAAAGTTTTAACCCTCTACAACCCAACCCCGCCTCTAGACGAACTTTTAGAACTAAAGTTGCTCAAAATAACTTCCTGAAAAATGAACACGGGAAAAATAAAAAATAAATTTGGGCAGTAGAGGGTCAGTAAGTTCTCCTTCATAAATTGTTAAAAAAATGAGAAAAAGCACATTTCCCCACACATAAAAAGAAAACAGTGAGCCTAAGTTGTATAAATTAATTTCAGCAGAATCTGATGAGAATGCCACATGACCCCCCCCCCCCTTCCTGGGACATTTTTTATTCAAAACAATTATTTTTTGTAAGGAGCGTGAACAAGTGCGAAACCCACCTACCCTCACTAAAGTGTCCACGTGGTTTATGGATGTTCCTTATGTAAAATCACACAAATCACACCGATCAAAACTTTACTTTATTTACTATGTTGTTTTAAAACGGAACATCCTACAAAAACTAAAATTTCAATCCCTGGAAACTAATCAATTTTTGAATAAATGTAGGGCGTCCAATTTTCCCGAGTTTTGAATTTCCCGGGAAACAGGAAAAATATTTTTGAAATCCCGGGAATTTCCGGGATCCCGGGAATTTTTTTAAATAGTCATAGAATTTTTGTTTTCATTATAATTGTTAAATATGTTTTTATACACTTCAATTTAACCAAGGATGAGAGTTTTTAAATAGATTTAAACAAAATAAAAATTCTTTTTTTTTGTTCCTTGTTTTGCTTTGGATTTTAAATGAACTATAATATTAAATATCGGTGTCATTCATATTTAAAAAGTCTTTAAAAAATATATTTCTTTTATATATTTTTTATATGACATGACTTAAGCATGATTTTTTTTCATAATGTAAAAAAACAAAAGGCGACAACAAATAAAATAATACCATTCAAAGTAAAATTTTAGAAAAGTTTAGAATTTCATGTTTTACATAAAACAAATTTTCAAAATTATCTTTAAGTAACTACCGCCAACTGAGTAAAATCGGGATTACAGTCTGAATAGATACAGGAGATTTTAGAGCAATAAATTTGGAAATCGGTGTACTAATTGTTTTGTTCTGTTCCTGTTTTAACCGAAGTCATTCAAAACATTATGCAAAAAATGTAGGTTAAATAGTTGTCTTAATTAGTTACATTTGTTTTGATTAGCTGCACAAATAATGCTGCTGTTTGCTGAAAAATTATTTGAAATGATTTTTTTTTCAAATTAAGAATCATTAATAAACGTAAATATAATATCTAGCCTTTTAACAGTATACAAAACAAAATATATAATATTTAAAGCGCTAGGTATTTAGTTGATCAGTATACTAAAATTTTAGCAATTTTCCCTAATAAGCCAAATTAATGCTGATTGTGCCGTATACAAATTTAAATGCCTTGTATTCAACTGTTCATCTACTTCTACAACCAAATCTGAATTTCCAGACCTAAATTTGATTTTTTTGTTAATTTCGGGAATTCCCAAGACAAATTATAAAAAAATCCAGGTATTCGGGAATTCCCAGTTTTGGAAAAATCCCGGGTATTTTGTCCATGGAATTCCCGGGATGGATGCACTACATAAATGTTTGGTATTATTTTAAATATCAATTGATTATTCAATTTTTATTCAACAAACCAGACAACCCTATTTGTCCTTTTTTTGTAATCTAGAAATGGATCAATTGCTTAAAAAATTTCATGCTTCACATGATTTTTCATGGTTTATTTAGAACTAAAATAGTAGTTTATGCAACAAGTTGCAAAAAGAGGATTTTTTCAGCACGAGTCGTATATTTATCCAACGAGGTTCACTGAGTTGGATAAATACGAAGAGTGCTGAAAAAACAAGTTTTGCAACGAGTTCCATACAACATTTTTTGCAATTCCAAAAAACACACACTGAGTGAAATTTTATGTCAAATTTTCATGTATTTTGTCAATAAATCGTTTAAATCAAAAAAATGTTGAAAAGTGTTACTTTTCGAAACAAGTGCTGAAAAGTTCAACTTTTCAGCACCCATTTGAGTGCTGAAAAGTAGAACTTTTCAGCATTTATTTTGAAAAGTGTTGCTATTCGATTCTGTTATTTTTGATACAGAAAAGTAGGCTATTTCGTCGTTCAAGAATGACAGGAAAAGTAAGTAGTTTCACGACGGAATTGCAAGAATGAAATTTAAAGTCTAGTTAAACGTAATTCTAGCACCGAGACGAGATTTGCGCCTTCTATCGGATGGGAAAGTAAAACGTCGGTTCATTTGCGTAAAAGAGGTTTTGGGTGACTCACCACACATAACCTTAGGACGCCTAAAAATGAACAGAAACTTGCAACAGAGACCACAAAAGGCCCGGGGTCGTTAAAGTGGATTGTTTTGCTTTTTTTTTACATAATTTCAACATCTTTACAATTGCAAAGCTTGATCAACTCCAAAATACCTCCCGTGGAGCTCGATAACAATTATTTATGGTGTCCATCTGGTGACACCTAACCTTCTGGACGATAACACCCCCACTACAGGAACCCAGCTGTGCTCTTCAGCACCACGTGGGTACGCCACCGTTCAGAATGCTAATGAAAAAGGTGTTCAGCAACACGTACTCGTACTCCAGCAGACCAAACCATGGAAACCGGCGCATAAATATCAATTTGGCCCACTAGTGGGCACGTGTCGTACCGCGTGGCCGCACCTCAAGAGTGGAGTAGATTTCTCTCCTCCTCATAGTCCATTAGACGCGACTCCTCCCGGAAGCCGCTGGCTTTTCGAGTACAAAATTAATGAAATCGTTTTCAAGCGTTTTTAATTTAAATTTGTCAGCACTTCAAAAGATTGGATCTCTTGTATACAACGCAACAGAGTTTGCCGCTTTGGGGGGACTAGACGCAACATAATCTCCTTGGTGTTCTTCCCTTCCTCCCCCATAAAGAGCCAAGGTTACCTTACAAACCGACTTTTCCAGGGATTTTCCCTTTCTAGAAAGATTGTGATCGAGGTTTTTATTGAAATCTAATTCCCGTAAATATCATTTACAACTCTTCGGAGAATTATCTTTTAATTCAGCGGATTCCGTTTACTGATGATGATGATGCTGGGGGATTTGTTGGGAATTGGGAATGCAAAGCGATTTACAACTCCGGGACGAGCCACAACAAACAGAGCAAGATGATTGCGTTTTGCGAAACTCGAGTCTGGTGACAACACGACAAGGGTATTAGGGCCACCGCTTTTCACCAATCAATGTGGACGGGGTTGTCCGCTTTGCGAGGCATTTGGGATTTTGAGTTGGAGCCAATAAATAGGCTGGGTTTGGATTGAGCTTGAGAATGTAATCCGTTGTTTTGTAGAGTTTGACACGAACTCGATGTTATGTAGGTAAGGAGAAGGTGGGTAAACCTTAAATGAGGCAAAGCATGGGAATCAATACAAAACAAAGTCATTCATGAATTTGAACATTTTAGCTTGAAGAAGAAAGTTGAGTTGAAAAAAGCACCCATTCAAAACTCACGAAAAACGGCTAAAGCTATACACACTTGGAACTTCATAAAATTTTGTTGATATTAAATCACGTGGGTATTTCATGGAGAATTTAAACGGATGTGCTACAAAAAGAACAACTTGGAACATAAGGTCAACAAAAAGCCGAATGCCCAAATGTCGAATAAACAATAGGTTGAAAGTGCACAAAAGGTCGAATGGATAAATTGACGAAAGGACAAAGGTCGAAAATGCAAAATATAAAACAAGATTCTTTAATGTTGGTTCGATTTTTTATAAAAAATACAAGGGGGTGTCAACTGGGTATACTTTTGAACTCGACCTTCACCGATTTAGACCAAACTTGGAGGGAACGTCCATGTATCGATAGTTAACGGAAATCCCAAGTTTCTTGCCGATTGGACCAACCCTTTTTCTTTGGAATTACTCTCTTTTTCAACGATTCTCTAAAAAAACTTTTATTTTTTTACACGTAATTTTCCAAATGTTAGATAAAATGGCATTCTTCTGGTTGCATTTTATAGGGAAGGAATTCATTAAAAATAAAATATCAATGGATTTAAACGTGATTTTCATCCATTCCTATTACTTATATTTATTTTATTTGATCACTATCGTGTTCCCCGGACAATTTTACATAAGAACCAATGCATATCTCAAACTTAACCCGAGAATCGGCCTTTAAAAAAACTGAATTTTCTACTAACTTCTAAACCAATGTTGTATGATTTATGTTCTTACAAACAAATCGAGCCAAACATTTCATTACGACACAAAATCAAGAGAAAATCGCTTGCAAAAAGTTGACAACTTGTTTCAATTCCTATTTAAAAAAAGAAGCTTGACTGACGGTTTTTTTTACTCATGATACGATAAAACACATCATTATCCTTAACTCTGCTTGAATGCTTCTTAATTTATGTTGATTTTCGCAATAAAACTCATAATTAAAAAAAAAAATCTCGTTATTGGGCCCTTTTAACTTCCCCCCTGTTGTTCAAAATGGACCCTTTCTAGATGCAATTTCAAAGAGAACTAAAAGGGCACTAAAGCGCTGTCACCCGATTATTGTTTTGATAGATGTTTATGGGCCCTTTTGTTTAGTTAAAAATTATGAGGAATTCAGTAGAAAATTTGATTATTTTTGAAGTTTTGTGATTGAATAGTGTAAATAAGGTATGTGAAATATTAAAAAATCTTCAAAAGTGTACTGAACAGTAGCCGCGGGACCGTATTAAATATTGTATTTCGACGAAGTTTTTTTCTGCAGAAATCCTTGGTGAAACGTAAATCAAACATTGTCTTGAAGTGAATTAGTGTTAAGAATGTATGAAAAGTTCACTTTATAACATAGAAATTTCCTTAACTACGAAAAACTAACGATAAAAGAAAGGGCACAATTGAACTTTTTGTCTAGTTTGGAGTGAACATTATTATGTGCCCTTTTGTGTTTGTGATTTTTTCAATAGGAGATTGTTTGCTATCAATCAGAATCTTAGAGGGCATGTAGAGAGTGTACTAATGAATGGAATAGTGGAATTATCTCGAATGTTAACGTTTTGGTTTTGTGCCCGAATGAAATGTTTGGCTCGAAATCCGGTTTCTTTCTGTGTGTTTTTAACTTGTGCTTGAAAAACCTCCTACTATCTAAATGTAAACAAAGTGGGATCATTCGATAATCACGTTACGCATTCTCTCTTGTCAATACACAGATAAGGGAGCGTTCTTTTATTACGTAATGCAGTTCAAGGGGAAAATTTTGTATGGAAATATTTTTATGAGGGGGGAGGGGGTCGAGAAATCATTTTTTTATGTTACGCAATGAAAAAACGCTCCCTAAGACCAATACAAATATCATTTCGGCTGATTGTCTTTCTCTTTTCCTTAATATTTTTGCCAAAAAATACTAAATTATTACAAATTTCAATTTAAAAATTTAAGAAATTTGTAAAACTATGCTACAATATTGAATTTAGAGATTATACAGGATGGAAAGGAGTTAAAACCTCAGAAAGTTTTTTTTTTCATAATTTCATTTCATTTTGTCATATTTTTGACATATTTTTTTATGGCAACCTTCCAAGCGTTTTTCGAGTGCAAATAATCGCCTAGCATTTATCACCCGGTGCAAAGGTTGTGCTCAGAACCTAGCAGTGCTGTGTAAGAAGCTTGGCCGCGCGCTGAGAAGAGCTTATATAGCAATACAATACTGCTCTGGTTCTAGCGATGCACAATATAAAGAAGAACGCATGGAAGGTGGTCTACAAGAGTTACGGCTTTTCGGCTGGTCGACACACGCGTTCACCCAATACAATGGTGTTTGCGTGCGAAGTCAACAGAAAGGCCCAACAACAGTAAATTGGGCAATCCTACAATAGACCTATAATCAGGTTTCAGTGGTAGATTACTCAGACAGAAAAAAAAAATGGTAATTTTGTCTTGTTGAGATAATTTTTTTTTTGAATAACATTTAACACCAAGTGATAAAGAATGTTCATATTTATTTTCTATAATTTGAGTTTCTTAAAAAAAAGTATTCAGTTTTGGCCGCCAATGTGAAAAAACCGAACAGCTAATATGCGGTGACCCAAGTAATGCTTTTAAACAGCATTTTTCTAAAATCATGTACCCAATAAATAGTTATGTTGGATTTGAGCGAGCAGGTTTCTCTCAAAAGTCTAACGAAATAAATTGTTTGAATAATTCAACTATGCTAAAATATTGAATTTTGAGATAATACAGGATGGAAAGGAGTTAAAACTTCAGAAAGTTTTTTTTTTTTTCATAATTTCATTTCATTTTGTCATATTTTTGACCAGTTTCTCTTTTTTATGGTAATTTTGTCTTGTTGAGATAATTTTTTTTTGAATAACATTTAACACCAAGTGATAAAGAATGTTCAAATTTATTTTCTATAATTTGAGTTTCTTAAAAAAAAATATTCAGTTTGGCCAGCCAATGTGAAAAAAAAACGAACAGCTAATATGCGGTGACCCAAGTAATGCTTTTAAACAGCATTTTTCTAAAATAACGAAATAAATTGAGCAAGCAGATTTTTCTCAAAAGTCTAACGAAATAAATTGTTTGAAAAGTTTAATTTAGTCGTTTGGATGGAAATAGGACCGAATAAAAAATCACATAAAGTATTAACAAATCCATTTTTTATGAACAGCCATTGCAATATTCTAGGGAAAAAAGAAACTGAGAATGCGGAAATTCTTCTATTGACTCTAGGCCAAAATTTTCAAATTAAAAACCAAAGAAAAATCGCTTATTTTAAAATTATTCACTCATAACAGTAATACAATTTCTAACAGAAACTAACTAAAAAGAAGT
The DNA here is from genome assembly GCF_016801865.2 of Culex pipiens pallens. NCBI lineage: Eukaryota > Metazoa > Arthropoda > Insecta > Diptera > Culicidae > Culex > Culex pipiens. The sequence continues at coordinate 60,931,170 of NC_068938.1, read as the reverse complement.
CTAAAAACAAAACTGACGAACAAACATCAGCGCAAACAACGAAAGTGGCATCCTCACGCATTTCCGTTATCTTTTCGCAAACACTGTGGAAAAACAATCCTCTTCGAATCTTCCTTCCCTGGGCCAGGGAAGGCAAAAAAACTCCAAGGGTCACGCTCCCTCCCACCCCTCCAACAGAGCGTCGATCCAACCTTTTTATGCTACCATGAAGCCCGTAATCTGGCCGATTCAATCTTTTAACAGCTATTTTTAATGATTGCTTTTCCTTCTATCCTATTTCTGTCGCCATTCTCTTCCACCGAGTCCTAACTTTATCTCCTGAAAGTAGCCGGCCAGCCAGTCAGTCTGACGAATTCAATTTTCCTATTTGCCGCATTTGGCCAACTTTTGCTCGACTCTTGTGCTCTGCCAGAGGACTTGTTATCTTGGATCTTTTTTCTATTCTTTTCGCATTTTTCTCCCCTTGGTCGGAATGGCCAAGGAACGCACTTTTTCCGGACAAGACACCACCGAAGAGACGCTCTTCTCAATCAAAGGGGAAAAAGCTGGTAATGAGGGGCATCTGAAACCGTTTAAGCACTCACCGGTTGCCACAGTTTCACACGCTGATTGATCGGCGAAGTTTGAGATTTTGAGGGGGAGGGGGAACTTTTGGAACATTTTGTATGATAACGTCCTTTACGTCATGGATACCATTGATGATGACTTGTGAGTCATTCTTAAGGGTTTTTGATATTCAATTAAAAATAAACTTTAATTTTGTTAAAAATACCTGTAATAACCTCACCAGGGGACCAAACAATCAGATTGTTACCAGTTAATAACATAAACTATGCATTAGATTCCCACGCACCAACCTTCATAGGGTTCCTCGCCTGTTCCTTACAAAAAAACCCAAACCAGCAATCACCCATTTGAAGCCTAACCACATCAAAACAAATCAAATCAAAACAACGCTAACAAGCGCGCGCGGGAAAACAGTCTGTTACCTTTACTCGACAGGCCAAAAGAAGGGAAAAACTCGAAGCATAAAATAATCATAAAAGTTTCACCCGCACATTATTCCCCTTGGGGACCTGCGGACTACACGGGGTTTCATCAAATATTCACCTTGTGTGTTATGGATACTTTGTCGACAAATGCCCGTAGCAGGAGGGTTGTGTTCTCGCCAAGGGTGGTAATTCAGCTGGGAACTTCCCCTAATTTGACTCAATAAATGTGCTGTGCACGAGACTCACTGTAACGGTGCGTTGGTACAAATGATGGCTTTGGCGTGTCGACTCACCGGTTTGGGGCACCTGTTGATTCAAATGGAATGTCTGGTGTGAAGTTAGGAACGCAAAATGTTTGATGGTTAAATATATTTTTTAATTTCATCTTTTTTTTTTTGACTGCAACCATTAAAAAAGAATGTTTTAAACAGCAATCGTTATGTTTTATAATTAAACCAGTTTATTTTTACAAGGTTAATGCTGAATGTTTATTCAAATAACAACACACATGACATAAGTTTAACAGACAACGTCCAAAATTCTGGATCCTTACTTTCCGACAGCACCGATGACCGCCGGCAGCACCTTAATGGCGATCGGGACAACGTTGTTGAGAACAAACTTGCCAGCGCCTTTGAGGAAATCCACGAATCCATGGGCCTCCTCGGGAGCGACGCCAACATCGACCAGGGCAACCTGAAGTTTGTCCAGGTCCAATGTTCCAGAGGATCCCGTCGATGGGGCAGCGACGGCAACGGCCACCAGGGCAGCGAGGACGAGGACGAATTTCATCTTGGAGAAGGTTGTGGTTGTGGTGCTGATCTGAACTCAAGTTCTGACTGAGGATTGGTGAGCTGAGACGAGGTATTTATATCGAACAATTCTGCAAACGTTCGAATAAAAAGATTGAAATCGGATTCTCGAATGATTTGTTTACTTTGGATACCTGCCACATTACTGACGTTCTATAAATTTGATAATATGATTCAAAATGTGCTTAACAGAGCAAGATGATTAAAACGTCATTATAGAAACAAAATCAAGGTTATTCTTCAGAATTTTAAGTTGAAATCGAAAATTTCGGAAATTCCATGTGAACAGATTTTTGTTTCATAGACGTCATAATAACTGCAGATGTTCAAAGCAAATAAAACCATTCGTCAATTCGATTTCACTTTTTGAATTTGATTGTGGCACTCACATACATTTTTGACTATAAAATCCTCTGCACAGCTTTCAAATCTTCAGTCAGAACTTGAGTTCAGATCAGCACACCAACCACACTCTCTCCAAGATGAAATTCGTCCTCGTCCTCGCTGCCCTGTTGGCCGTTGCCTTCGCTGCGCCTTCGACTTTGGATGGTGCAAAGCTCCAACAAGCCTTGATCCAGGCAGGAGCTGACCCGGAGGCTGCAAGCGGATTTCTGGAAATTCTAGGAGGAATCGCTGGAGTCCTGAACGTGGTCGTTCCCAACATTGCTCCCATCATATCGGCTGTGAAATCTGGTTAAAGCAAAAGTTTCATAACGTCGAGAATCGTTCAGTAAAATATTTGAAAAAATTTACTTATCAAAAAAAATGGTTTAAACATTAGAAAAACAAGAGCGTTGATTTTTTATCTGGAGAATTAAGGTAATTTGTCGCTGTTGCATACAATTTCAAAATTCTATACATCATTTACATGCAGCATACCACATTCAATTTCTATACTCTCTTTGAAGAATACCTCTTGGCAAAATCATTGGATTCTCCCTTATAAAAATGAAAATGCAAATTGTTCATGATTTTTGGTGGCTACTTCTTACAAAAACAAATTTCAGTTACAGCAACACATAAGAGCAATTCTCTACGAAATCGGCCCATTTCGACACTTTTTTTTATTATTTGGCTCAAACTGTATGAGGGCCTTCCCTATTACCAAAGAAGCCATTTTGTGTCATTGGTTCACCCATACAAATCTCTAAACAATGTTTGCTGTTTAAACAAAAATAGTACGTAATTTGCCCCGGAAATCGAGCCTCGGGGGAAGTAACAACGCCGAGAGCACCAAGGCTCAAATCAAGTGTGCAAACTGCGGACAGAACCACACAGCAAATTTCCGTGGATGCACCGTGCGAAAGACCTACTTGGACGTGCTGGAGAAGCAGCGGAAGAAACCAGCCAACCGTCAACTCCCAAAACCAAGTGCTTCGACGGCTCAAGGTTCGACGCACCCGCCTGGGTGGGAGCTGATCTTTTCGCTCTTACAAAGTTCCTATCGCTGGCAAGGGAAATGTTCTCCCGTTTCCGTACTTACCGGAATAAGCAACAACAATACATGGCCCTAGGGGAACTGATGATAAAGTACGTTGGAGCTAAGTAAATTACTTCGACGTTTATAAGACCCACGACACCAGGGTGACCTGGTTAAAATTGTACTCTAGATATAAGTATTTCCTTTTCCTATCCCCTTTCTAAAGCAATATTAGTATCTTCCAAATTTAAAATTATCAATTGATGCTCTGCCCATGCCGCATAAATGTCCCATAAGCAAAAACAGCAAGCTGAGAAAAACGCATTTGAAGTTTGTCCCATACATAAGGCTACGTGTTAAGTTTTCGCGAAAAAACTGGATTTCCTCTAGATTTTTAGAACAAAGTACTGGATGTTGTAGGCTCTTTTGAAAGAGCTCACAATTTTGAACCAAACTGCATCAATAACTCGTAGTCGTCGAAAATGCATATGGGACATTTATGCGATCAGGGGCAGCTCATGTGTTAATTTATAGTTGTAAGGACATCCATAACTCTATAACTACTAAAACACAATATCTGTAGATGATAAGTACAAAAATAAACAACTAATTGAATTGAAAAATGGCACTTAAAAATTAGAAAATCTGTAACTTTTCAAGGAATTTTTTGATTGAAAAAATTGTAGGTATTGATGAGGACTATTCAGAAAAATAGGTAAACCGAAAAAATATTGGTGATTTTTTTTCATAAAAAATCAATTTCCCTAAATTAGTATTTTTGAATTTTTATTTTTTTTATATTTTCAGAGTACAAAACACCACATCTTTTAAGCCATTCAGAAGTAGGGGAACTATACCCTTTCTCAGCCTATTTCTATTATCGGCCTATCAGCACTTTGATCATGAATCACAGCTTATTTAAAGTGTTTTTGACTGTTCCAAAGTATTAAATAGCTCAAATAAAAGTGAGCAAGCAACTCTCCATTGTTGAAACATCTGAAAATGTTGATTTAATAGCAGAAACGGCAAAAGTGATGAGAATTGGTCGAACGGCTTAGTGTGATTAAAATGGGTATATTTCCCCAATAGACCGATTTTTTTTATTAAATGCACCGTTTTCAAAATAAAGCCTTTCAAAGTTAAATTTTGTCCGCCGTTTGCTGGGGCAGCGACGGCAACGGCCAACAGGGCAGCGAGGACGAGGACGAATTTCATCTTGGAGAAGGTTGTGGTTGTGGTGCTGATCTGTACTCAAGTTCTGACTGAGGATTGGTGAGTTGAGACGAGATATTTATATCAAACAATTTCGATCGAATAAAAAAAGCGAAACATTTGTTCCCGAAATGTGATACATATTTTGAAAATATGTTTGACAGATTGAGATGATTTACTGAATTGTTATTACGATAACACCAATCGAGGTTAAAATAAACATTTGAAGGAATAATGTGTAATTTTGGAATTTCCATGTAAACTGTTTATTTTTTATCTACGTCAATTAAAATGCAGTTGTTAAAAGTAAACATTGTCATTCGAGATTTCAATTTCACTTTTTGAATTTTGTGTAGCACTCACAGATTTTTTTGACTATAAAAACTACAATCTCAGCTCCCAAATTTTCAGTCAGAACTTGAGTTCAGATCAGCACACCAACCACTCTCTCTCCAAGATGAAATTCGTCCTCGTCCTCGCTGCCCTGCTGGCCGTTGCCTTCGCTGCGCCATCGACTTTGGACGGTGCAAAGCTCCAACAAGCCTTGATCCAGGCTGGAGCTGACCCGGAGGCTGCAAGCGGATTCCTGGAAATTCTCAGTGGAATTACTGGAGTCCTGAACGTGGTCGTTCCGAACATTGCTCCCATTATCTCGGCTGTGAAATCTGGTTAAAACATAAATCCTAGAAGATGATCAATAAAATTCTTTTGATGCAATAAAACCAATTTTTTCATGCTTTTAAGGAAATGGCTGCCAAATCACAAGGCGGTTGCTTCGATTGGTCCCTAATCACGAATCTTAGGTCTGCACTTTACTGAAAATTATACATTTTTCCGAATGCGGAATGGGTTATACAGAAATACCGTCACGAGATATCGAAAAATGGACCTCAGATTCGTTATCAAACACCAGAGGATCGAAAATCGAAAGGGATCCAGGCATTTTTTTTTTCTATTTCTCTTTAGTGTGAGAAATTGGGTACTAAAGCCCCATGTAAATTTTTATTTTTACGATATAACGCACGATTGAAAACCATTTTTGATCACTTTATTTTTTAACGCAAAAAAAAACCTTGGAACGAGCTGTTAAGTAGGACCATTTCTTTCAAGAAGGGCCGTAAAGCTAATTTTTAAAAATTAAATTAAAAATTCATTTTAAATCCTTTGCCGTCGTTCAAAAGGTCATTGTACTCAGAACAATGAGCTTTAACGTAGTGAACAATAATATCACACATTTAAGCTTAATTTTAGGACCCAATTAAGGAGAAAAATCAATTCCCAAACTCGTCAATTCATATTTCTCCGCATTAAAAGCAATGGATAGTGGAAAATGTGTTTGGTTAGGTCTGCTCGAGTTTTCGTCTATTCGAGCTGATATTTGGGATTTAAAGATGGAGTCTCAGAACATCAATGAGTAACTCTCCACTAATTCTGAATTCTGAATACGCTATCAAATCGGGTGTAAAATTTTACCCCTTTCACCCTTTTACCCTTTGACATCAAATTCCAAACCATCACCATTTCAAGCTGCAAATTATTGTAAAAGATGTATTTTTTTCGAATGTTTAAAAATGGGTGGTGAAAAGTTGAACTTTTCAGCACTTGTTTCGAAAAGTAACACTTTTCAACATTTTTTTGATTTAAACGATTTATTGACAAATAAATGAAAATTTACATAAAATTTCACTCAGTGTGTGTTTTTTGGAATTGCAAAAAATGTTGTATGGAACTCGTTGCAAAACTTGATTTTTTTCAGCATTCTTCGTATTTATCCAACTCGGTGAACCTCGTTGGATAAATGTACGACTCGTGCTGAAAAAATCCTCTTTTTGCAACTTGTTACATAAACTACTATTTTGACAGTAGAAAAAACATGATTTATTGCATTCAAAGTGCTTTATTAAAATTTATGAAATATTTTGATTCAACCGGACTTAACAGCGCTGATGATGGGAGCAATGTTGGGAACGACCACGTTCAGGACTCCAGTAATTCCACTGAGAATTTCCAGGAATCCGCTTGCAGCCTCCGGGTCAGCTCCAGCCTGGATCAAAGCTTGTTGAAGCTTTGCACCGTCCAAAGTCGAAGGCGCAGCGAAGGCAACGGCCAACAGGGCAGCGAGGACGAGGACGAATTTCATCTTGGAGAAGGTTGTGGTTGGTGTGCTGATCTGAACTCAAGTTCTGACTGAAGATTTGAAAGCAGTGCAGAGGATTTTATAGTCAAAAATGTATGTGAGTGCTACAATCAAATTCAAAAAGTGAAATCGGATTGACGAATGGTTTTATTTGCTTTGAACATCTGCATTTAGAATGACGTCTATGAAACAAAAATCTGTTCACATGGGATTTCCCAAATTTTCGATTTCAACTTAAAATTCTGAAGATCAACCTTGATTTTGTTTCTATAATGACGTTTTAATCATCTTGCTCTGTTAAGCACATTTTGAATCATATTATCAAATTTATAGAACGTCAGTAATGTGGCAGGTATCCAAAGTTAACAAATCATTCGAGAATCCGATTTCACTCTTTTTATTCGAACGTTTGCAGAATTGTTCGATATAAATACCTCGTCTCAGCTCACCAATCTTCAGTCAGAACTTGAGTTCAGATCAGCACCACAACCACAACCTTCTCCAAGATGAAATTCATCCTCATCCTCGCTGCCCTGGTGGCCGTTGCCGTCGCTGCCCCAGCGACGGGATCCTCTGGATCTTTGGACCTGGACAAACTTCAGGTTGCCTTGGTCGATGTTGGAGTCGCTCCCGAGGAGGCCCATGGATTCGTGGATTTCCTCAAGGGGGCTGGCAAGTTTGTTCTCAACAACGTTGTCCCGATCGCCATTAAGGTGCTGCCGGCGGTAATTGGTGCTGTCGGAAAGTAAGGATTCAAAATCGGTCCCGTTGGGTGGTTTAATTTGTGTCATGTGTGCTGTTAATTGAATAAAAATTCAGCCTTAACCTTGAAAAAAATCTGGTTAAATAATTGCATAGTATTTTCTTATGAGAAATCTTAAGTATCTTTTGAGATTTTAATATCATCTTCTCATTCATTAACATTTAGCAGGCCCTTAAACCCCTCATTCTTCTGAACCTCGCTACAATTGCGAAATAAAATCCATGCAATAAAACGACCCGCTATTAAAATCTGTTCAATATCAATCGAAAAAAGGTAGCAAAGAAAAACAGCAATCAAATGAATTGGCAGGATTGATTTCCCTTCGACCTTTTCCGATTTCCCTCGATTCCTCCTACCTCTCCCACGAAACACTTATCTCAACCCTCACCAGGCCATCGAATGTTTTCTCCGCTGTAACCCCGAGACTTCAAACCGTTCCGGCTGTCAGCACCCCCCGAGGAAGAGAGATTTGACTAACATCCCCCGGTTCCACAGAAACAGTCCCGGGGGTAGGAGGTTTGGCGGTACTCTACAAACATGTTGCACCAAATAAACACAATATCCTTCTAATGCCAAGGGATTTCAAGGGGCCGAAGGGATTTTCTCCTCCTTCCTCTGCAGACCACTCCAAAAGTATTACTTTTATGGATTACGATTCCGGGGCCGGTACTACGACTGTTTCAGCAAAGTATTCTTCGCTGATGACATCATTTAAAGTCATTTTTTAAAGTAACTCCCCGGCGGAAACACCGAAAGGGTTGTCCCACCCGAGAGCTGATTTATGTTCGCTGGCGGACAAAGAAATTGGAACAAATCCGTCCGCTCCCAACTCCACGCGGCGTTGACGCGGATTTCAAAATTGCGGCAATTTTTCATCGGAAATCTTAGAAACGAAGATGATGGCGGTTGGAGGAAAATCATAAAAGGCGATATCGGGTTTCGATTTGGGCGAGAGAGAGAAAAAAGAAGCTGGTATTATTTTTCCTTTTATTTTTTTCGTATTTTGATTGTCGCGGCGCGAAAGCTTTCAAGTGGGTCGAAATTGAATTCTCAAGATCCTCTGGTTTTGATTGCGCGCGCTAAGGATGAAAAAATACGCTCAAAGAAACGTGGGTTGGAACGTGACTCCGGCAAAGTCTGGCGTATTTGCCTACAATGTGCGTCGAATTTGTACACAATCAGTGCGAAATAAAAATAAAAGATCGATGTGATAGTGTGTGGAGCTATGAGCGAAAGTTACTTTGCTGAACAAATAAACAAAAGTCTACATGGCATTTTATTTTTTGAATGCCAAATTATCTGAATGTAATCATTAAGCAGACATTTTTTGATTTGATTTTTAACATTTTTTTGTTTAACCAAATATTGTACTTTTTTGCCTTTTTTATAAATTACAAAAATAAATCAAGCTTGAAATATGGTAAGGTTAAATGCTTTTACGATGTAAATTAACTTCAAGGGGATCTTCAGCATAATGTCAGACTGGTCACTAAACTTGAATTATTTGGAATTTTAGGAAGTTAGTCAGTAAAAAGTAATAAAGGAACTATTTAAAATAATAATCATGATGATTTTTTTTCAATTTTTTGTCTTTTTATTGGGTGTAAAGTTTCAAGGACTGCAACATAATGGTAATTTAGTATTTCCAGAATTACTCAGTGATTCGTTTAAGGGGTTACAGACATGTAGAAAATCTCAATATTCAATAATTTCGAATATTTATTAAATCCTTTACAAAGATGAATTCCAATCACTCCTGAAAGTTTCATGGAGATATGTCATGATTTAAGTGAGTAGAAGACGATTCAAGTTTAAACTTTTGCCATGATGTGCAAAGCGGACTGTCAAACTTTGTGAGCGTTTTTCTCGGAACACCGAGTTGATCTCCGGGTGCCACGATATCTCGAGATGGGATTGACCAAATTGGCTGAAATTTGGGGTGAAGACTTTCAAGACATGTTCCTTGTGCATGACGAAGTCCGACTTTGAAATTTTGTTTAAAAACAAATACAAAAATCAAAAAAGCAAAGCAATCCTCTTAAGAGCGAGTCCACGAACAGGCATAGACTAATTATATATAGATACGCCACTCCGCTGTAGGGGCTGGTGACGCTACCGCCACGCCAAAATTCCCCCTGGTGGCAATTTATAGGTCCTAATTTTGGGTGTCTCCCTTTGGAAATATTGGAAAAGTTTTTTCTCCCCAGTTTCAGTTCAATTGGTTCTGTTGCATCGTAGCAACATCTGCTTTTCAAACTTTATTTTCTGTCAAACCATAGATTATTAATTACCTAGATGTCTCACTTCGGGATTTTTCCATACATCAAGTTGGCGACACCCCTTTAGCGCTCCGAGCGCCACCACAGTCAAGTTACAGGTACTAAATTGTTGAACAAAATCATAGTACTCTATGCCAGTTTGATGTTTGTTTTTTTTTTGTCAATGTGTCACGACGGAAGAGCAAATTATGAAAGCGCGTGTAGAATCGCTTTCATAATTTGCTCTTCCGTCGTCGATTTATCGCGAAAAAAAAACAGGAATATGGCAGGCCAACGCCATCAGCGCAAGTGGCAGCGGTAGCAGAAGTGGCGAATCCAGGAGATACCAAGCAGCAGACCAAAACAAAGGAACAATAAGAGGACACGCCTTGGGTCACGCTGATCCACCTCAAGCCGAGCATGGACAGTGCCCCCTCGGTGACGAAACCGTTGCAGTTTTGCACCGCCCTCATAGTGTTCCCCACCGGACAGGTTGAAACGTAACGTGTGCTCACGTCACCGGGTCACCGACGGTGAGCGAATTTAGCAAAATTCTGATTTCGAAAAGATGAACGAAAGTTAGTTTCAAAATAGCATCGCGAAGTCTGGTTTGTGAAGATGATAACATTTTGCTTTTTTTTAGATAAGAAAAAAAAACTTCAAAGCTTCCGGCAGAACGCAAGCATGAATCTGACTAGTATCAAGGCGAATCCAGCTATGGTTTCGCCACAGTTTCGCCGTACGTGTTTCGGTTATAGAAGTGCCACTAAACCACCTGGCAGGCTCGAAATGATAAGAAATACAGAACCCTTTTATTGTGCGTTTGGACAATCTTTTCAAGGAATTTATTATCAAATGATTAAAAATTTACAGAAATAAATAAACTGCGACAAAAATCCTTGCATCTTGTTTGCTGTGTGATTCTTTTGCCAACAGGCCGGATAGAGCTGAAGCTTTGATTTGTCGTAGAATCCTGCTATCCAGACTCCAGCATGTATTTTAAATTGACCGTTCGATTTCCGCCGGTTTTTGAGAGTCCAGCCAAAAGAAGGCTGCGCGCTGTAGAATCGTCCGTTTTGGTGGGCTGGAATGGCGGAATGATTAGCAGGGTAGCTTTTCCAGTACTAATTTTTCTATCGAACATAATTCTACTCACTTGCCGACACGTCTCCATGCCTAACGGTGGGCACCACCGAAGGAATCGATTCCGTCCATATGATTTGTGGGGGTGTGGGCAGCCCGAATTCGAGGAATTTTATAAAGAGATTTCAAAACCAACGACCGATGATTTCCAGTTCCGCTGTTGTTGACAGAAAATAAACAACTTGAAAGGCAATAGTTGCTACGATGCAGCCCAACCACTTGAACTGAAACTCGGGAGATTTTTTTTTTCTCGGCATTCCCAAAGGGGTACACCCAAAATTAGTACCTGTGAATTGCCACCAGTCGCAATTTTGGCGTGGCGGTAGTGTCACCAGCCCCAACAGGGGAGTGGCGTATCTATATATATTTAGTCTATGGTCAAACCAAAAAGCACATCGTTGGTGTTTTTAGAATTCACTTAGAAAAATACGGTCCAGATGCTTCCGCCTAACTAAAATTCCATGAACGGAACCGGTTTCTCTAATGGTGCCCACTGTACGACGTGGATAAGTGCCGGCAAGTGAGTAGATTGAAGTTTCGCCAAAAATGACTTAAGGAAAAGCTTTGTTTTCACAGCCCCTCAGGATACGTTCAAAATCCCCATTGCAAGTGGAACCTGCACCGCAATCCAGAATCTGTCCTCCAGATACGACCTTATCCAGCAGACACATTTTTCTCCAGCCACACCAACGCTTTTTTCATTGTTCTCCAAAATGCAGCGACAATCCACCGGAAGTGAGCAGCCATGTCTTCGGCAGCGCAGTCTTCTTTTGTGTGAACTCCAGCAATCTCTTGCAGAAGATCGGTTCCTCAAGAATCTGTCGTGTTCTACCGGCATTTCATTCCGATACTGAACGAGAATACTCGGACAAACAAAAATACCACGACGAATCAAGTGGCCTGCTGGCCTAGGTGTCAAGAACTAGTGAAAATGTTATGATTTTTCTGCAAATTTTAATTTATTATTCAACATGTAATGAAACCCAAGTAGTAGTGATTTGAAGATGCACAATAAAACGGTTCTGTCACTTTAAAAGCTCAAGGTTGTTTTTGCTCCATGCCATTTCGGGTCAGCCGGGTGATCAGAAGGAAGCTCCTCTCAATCCGACACGCATATGGCTGGATCAGTTTTGTGGTCACTTCTTATCTGGAAGAAGTTAAAATGGAGCCTCCCACACGATAAGGCTCACGACGAAGTTATTATACCAACCTTCACCAGCAAAAATCACCTTATAGCTCGGATTGCACTTAGATCGTACACCGTCGGTACCACACGGGACGTACCAACTGGGAGCGGCGCGAACTTGCATCTATTTCGCCACCAAGTGGGCACTGTTGGCCTCGGCTTGAAGTTGGGTCACATCCTCGTCTTTGGTTCCTTTGTATTGATCTGCGGCTCGGAATCGTCTCTGCAGCTGCCGTTGCCGCTTGCGCTACTAGTTTACGCGAGAGGCCGAGCATCTTCCTCTTGTTTCGGAATTAATCCCAGAAAAATAATTTAAATACGAAACGAAAGCGCCATTTGAATCAACGTTTGTGACACTTGGCAAAACAGAAAATAAACAATGAACGGGCAAACACAGAGTACTTTGATCTTGTTTTAGAATTTAGTACCTGTAACTTGACTGTGGTGGCGCTCGGAGCGCTAAAGGGGTGTCGCCAACTGGATGTATGGAACAATCCCGAAGTGAGACATCTAGGTAATTAATAATCTATGGAACAGGGCATACCCCTTTGTATGGGACGTCGTTTGGACCTCACCAATCTGCCTGAAATTTTCAGGGGTTGTTTGTACATATAAAACTAGCATCTGGCCAAAATATGAGCACTCTAGGTCAACGGGAAGTGGGGCAAATCGGGACACAAAGTTTAAAGGATCAAAAACGTCAAAAATCGTAAAAAGGCTGTAACCTGGGCAAAATTCAGTTTAATTTCAAAATTCAAAATGCATCTTAAAGTGCTTAAAAAATGCAACAAAATGCAGGGTAGAGCATCCCAGTTGGTTGAATCTAAAGGGAGTTATTGGCATTTCAGTGAAAAAATAGCACAATTTTCAAACTCAAATAAAAAAGTGTTCCATCCAGATATCAACTCAATTCGATCTACAACTTGTAGGGGACATCTGGGACTACCATTTGAGACTGAGAACGCTTTGGGTAAGGCAGTTTAACATATTAAATAGACACTTTTACTTTTAGTGATTTTTTTGGTTGTAAATTTTTGCGATCAGTAGTGTGGTGCTTTTCGGGACGCGCAGTTCTGTTTTTTTACCTTCTTTTTTTTAATTTTTTTTTTATTTTTTTTTTATTTTTTTTCCACTCGCGTTCGTTGGCCGATGAGTTTTTTTGTGTTGTTGTCTATTTATAGTTTTCTTTAAAAACGTACCTATTTTTTTGAGACTAGCAAGTCGTATTGCTGGATTAAGCCCTTTCTATATCATTTCAATAATCATTTCAATAAATGAAGCCCTTCCTACATCACCGTTGATCGGAAGGCACGCCGACGGAGAATTTCTGGAGAATCGCGGTCGAATTAATACTATATTTAAATCCCTAGATAGCTATCTTTCCGCAGCCGGCTGCCTAAGATTTTTAAAATTTCAACCGATAAACAATTTGCTTATGGTCGCATCACCTACCACAGTGAATCCTGACCTCATACCCATCTTACTAACCCCTCAAAACTCATGTGATACTTTGTCGGAGACGCAGTCGATTTGGCGGTCCCATCACTCAAGTATCGGACTAACATTCCCATCCACTTCCCCGTGTCTTACCTCTGGTCGTGGTCGGCGTCGGTATTGATCAGCATGATAGGGACCTTTAAAAATTGCGAAGGGGTGATGATTGGTTCCTACTTTTCATCTGTGGTCCACGGAGCAATGTTTGGGGGTCCTGGTCAATAACGAAGTAGCAGCTACGGGTAGACACCAATGCTATGCTATTTTTTGGTTGTAAATTTTTGCTCGGGGGACCCCTCAGATCCCATTTTCTGGTGATAATTTTATCATATTCGTGTTCCTGAGACAATTTCACAATAGAAACATGCATAAAAATGTTTATTTTCATCAATTTAACCCTTTAAAAAATGAAAGTTAAAAAAATCTTCGATTCCCATTTATTGAAATTCAAGTTCGTTTCCAAGGATACTATATGACCTTAGAAAAAAGCAGCATCTAAATTTTTTTAACTTTCATTTTTTAAAGGGTTAAAATGGATGAAAATAAACATTTTTATGCATGTTTCTATTGTGAAATTGTCTCAGAAACACGAATATGATAAAATTATCACCAGAAAATGGGATCTGAGGGGTTTCCCGAGCAAAAATTTACAACCAAAAACTTCACTAAAAGTAAAAGTATCTATTTAATATGTTAAACTGCCTTACCCAAAGCGTTCTCAGTCTCAGATGGTAGTCCCAGATGTCCCCTACAAGCTGCAGGTCGAACCGAGTTGATATCTGGATGGAACACTTTTTTATTTGAGTTTGAAAATTGTGCTATTTTTTCACTGAAATGCCAATAACTCCCTTTAGATTCAACCAACTGGGATGCTCTACCCTGCATTTTGTTGCATTTTTTAAGCCCTTTAAGATGCATTTTTAATTTTGAAATTAAATTGAATTTTGCCCAAGTTACAGCCTTTTTACGATTTTTGACGTTTTTGAACCTTCAAACTTTGTGTCCCGATTTGCCCCACTTCCCGTTAACCTAGAGTGCTCATATTTTGGCCAGATGCTAGTTTTATATGTACAAACAACCCCTGAAAATTTCAGGCAGATTGGTGAGGTCGATGCGAGATGGGTATGCTTTGCTCGTGGACTCTTAAGCGACCCCCGGGTCTTTTGTGGTCTCTGTTGCAAGTTTCTGCTCATTTCTTGGCGTCTGAAGGTTGTGTGTGGTGAGTCACCCAAAACCTCTTTTACGCAAATGGACCGACGTTTTACTTCCCCATCCGATAGAAGGCCAGACGGATAAGGCGGGAATCGAACCCGCGCCCCATAGCAACTTAGGGATCGGCAGCCGAAGCCGCCAACCACCGCGCCACGAGGCCCCCATAAATCAAAAACGGACGAATTTCGTCATGCACACGTGACCGGTTTAATGAGTCTTAAACAAAATTTTGAGCCGATTTGGTCAAAGCAGTGTTGAGATATCGTGGCACCCGTTTTTTTAAACTGCTAACATCAAATAGCTATGTCTCGGCAAATATACAACCAAATGTGTTCAAATTTATTTTATTGATAGATGAAAATGTATATTGTAATGCTCTGAGTACAGATTTAAAACAAGTTTGAGCGTGTGATCGACCCATCCTCTGAAATTTTTGCCGATGTACATGTATGTAACCCCTTAATTCCAGAATTATTCACGAAAATTATAGTATTATTTATTATTTATTTTAAAAATCTGTCAACACCATGGCGAAACAATGGAAAAATATAAAATTTCAATAAGCTAACGTATAAAAACAACAGTTTGTTTCACATCAGATTCAAAACATAAAAGGACAGAAACAAATCAAAAATAAAATTCATGCATTTTATGACTGTGAGGGGTATCAGTCACCTGTCGGCCATGTTTTTTAAACAACGTTATGGCGATTCAGAATGTATCAATCAAGGTCTTAAAAAGACTAGTTAGCCCGATATTCTGGAAGCTTAGCAGTTATCCCAAGTAATGTTAAGAAATCATTATTAGGTAGTTGTTTATAATTCTAAGTAACTTCTATCAATTACAAGTAATTCTGTGAAATTAAAAGTAATGCATGACATATCTCCAGTAATCCAGGTGATTCCAACTAAACTGGTCAGTAATCCTTGATGCTGAAAACCCATTGAAAAGATATAAATTTACATATTTTTAGTGGTAATACACGTTGCACATTTTTTCTGACACAAAATCTGTCAATAATCCTAGGTATAATAACGCCATTATTTTTATACTATGTGGATCAGGTTTGTAGACTTTTAAAAGAATGGAATAAAATACGATTTCATTTAAGTTGCCGTCAATACTTGAAAACAAATTAAAATGCATTCCAAATTATCATGAAACAAAACATAAACAACATGGAAAAATACCCAACTAATCAAAAAGATGTGAATTTTCCCAGTAATTTGAAAAAAAAAGTCGCGGTAATGGACACACAATATAATATCAAACAAATCCTAAATTGAACATAAATCAAACCCTTAACCCTCTACCGCCCAAATTTTTTTTCGAGCATTTTTATTTTTCCCGTGTTTAGGAGGTCATTTTGAGCAACTTTTGTATTACGAAAAACTTTACTTTTTTTGTTTTATGTTTTTTTTTTGTTTAATTTTTATTATTTTAATTTGCATTTATCTTGTTTAGTTTATGTTTGGTTTTGGTAGTATTTGGCCAATTCTACCACCTACTATCATTACATTTTACATTTTTTTCAAGTTTTTGCTTGTTTTTCACAATTTCTACTATAAAATGGCACCATTTTTATTTAAATTGTAAATAAATGTGTAGAGGCATAGTCTGGGACACTAGAAAAATTACTGCATACTAAAAATATAGGAAATGTTGGTAAAAAAAATACAGCAAAAGTTGACACCTAAAAAAAATTACATTTTTGAAAACATTGGCAAAGTCACATAAAACATCTAAAATTTTAAGAGTTCTTCTTTCCAATGTTTTTTCAAGATCAAAAATTGGTTGAAAAATGGATTTTTGGCGATTTTTCAAATCGAAGCCCGTCTAAAGGCAGGGTTGGGTTGTATATGGTTAAATGGCTAAAACATAAAATAGGATTAGCCCATCGAACAATAAAATAAAAATTTTACTTGAATGCACATTTGGTTTTACTTTAAATTATCATCTTTAAGGCTCTGAAAGGCATCACTCCCGATCGGCCATTTGGCGGCCATATTTGTTTTAGAAAAATATTCGAATCTTGATTAAGAATGTATCAATCAAAAAAATGGGTTTCTTTGTGTTGTTTGTAGAAGCATTTTACATATCGTGATTATTTTTTCATTTATTTGTTTATTTAAAGTCCTTGGACTTCAGGTTCGAATCTCAACCTTGACTTAAAAATTCTTCTTTTTTTTGACTTAAAAATTCTTCTCACTTTACCGAAACTGAAAACTTCAGTCAGCACTAACAGGTATGCAAAAAAGCAATTAGCACACCGCAAAGAATCCAGCTCAGCTCTATTGTTGCAGAGCTTCCCGTTTTCCCATTCTCCCACCTCTTCATTCCCAAAGTGGAAAACTAATTACGAACCACAATGGGGAATCGTTTCTCAAGTGGCTTCTTCTTATGTCATGGACCGAGTGGTAAACACCCCCACCATCTTGAATTGCTCACACAAGAAACCAAGGAAACTTGCCCGACGATGGTGAGCCCATATTTTCGACGAACTCTAATACATTTTGAGAGGATTCAGTTGGTTTGAAGTGCTTGCGCGAAATTAATTATGCTTCCATTTGGGTCATTCCATCTCAACTGTGCACGAAAATATTCAAATTTGAAAATTACCCTCTCCGATCCTGCTCAAATTTGGCAGAGCTGTTGATACTATCAAAACATGCAAGAATCCCGAATTTTATCCAAATCGGACCATCCCCTCCATTTTTGTACCTCCCCAAAAAATCGACTTTTTGGCGATTTTTGACCAAACCTCCTAGTTTCAAACGGCGATAGCTCGGGAACCACAAATCTTAGAAGGTCGGTCTTATACTCAATTTTGAAGGAAATTGAACGTAGAATCCATTTCCGTGATCGAAATGTTGATTAATTTATTTTTTCTACCTGTATTGCGCAATTGAAAACTTTAAACGGCCGTATCTCAAAACACCCCATCTTATTTTTTTATTTGACCTCACCATCGTGTTCCCCGGCCAATTTTACATAAGAATCACTTATCGACAGAAATGAATATGTTTCGTTCCAGAGATATCGAATTTTAAAGTTTTATGTTTTCGAGATTACCTACATCAGCTTCATTCGCCGCATCACAGGCGGGCTGACCAATAACTGCTACCTGTTGTTCTGGGAGATGATTAATTTAATTTATATTTTTATAATTTTACGCAAATATTTATTCAAATGGCTATTAGAGGAAATTCTCGTATGTTTGGCAGATTAACTCATCGCTCCTAGTTTCGTCCAATTTGCTCATTTTCACTATTCAAACAACAAATTTTGCATAACTTTTGATAGAAACTTGCTTGATCACTTCTTATTGAGCTATTTATCGCTCGATTTAAGTTGAAAACGCTGTAATTGAATGCCAAAGCGCTGATATGGCAACATTAGAGGAACGCTGGAATTAGATGCTGTTTCCCTTGATCAATCTTTTTTTTTTTGAAAGGAATATTTATTGGGTTATTTAGAATGCACCGTTTTTTATATGTTGCTAACCTTTTTAGAGTACCTCCGAGGCCATGACTAGGGCCTTTATCATAAGCGGTAGCAAAATAGTACCATTCAGCAAAAACCCCAAAACCTGCTTTATTATTATTATTATTATTATTATTATTATTATTATTATTATTATTATTATTATTATCATTATTATTATTATTATTATTATTATTATTATTATTATTATTATTATTATTATTATTATTATTATTATTATTATTATTATTATTATTATTATTATTATTATTATTATTATTATTATTATTATTATTATTATTATTATTATTATTATTATTATTATTATTATTATTATTATTATTATTATTATTATTATTATTATTATTATTATTATTATTATTATTATTATTATTATTATTATTATTATTATTATTATTATTATTATTATTATTATTATTATTATTATTATTATTATTATTATTATTATTATTATTATTATTATTATTATTATTATTATTATTATTATTATTATTATTATTATTATTATTATTATTATTATTATTATTATTATTATTATTATTATTATTATTATTATTATTATTATTATTATTATTATTATTATTATTATTATTATTATTATTATTATTATTATTATTATTATTATTATTATTATTATTATTATTATTATTATTTTTATTATTATTATTATTATTATTATTATTATTATTATTATTATTATTATTATTATTATTGTTATTATTATTATTATTATTATTATTATTAAAGTTTATTATAGACACTTTACCATAATTTGGCAAATCTGATTTATGGTTTAAAAGATTAAAGATTGATCATATTAAATCAATGTTTATATTGTGAGCCAGCTTCATTTGATTAAAAGATGATTTTGGTCAAGGTACATTTAATTTAAAAAAAATCCTTATACGTGAGGACAGTAGCCGTATTGTGTTCCAAGAATCCAAGAATAAAAGAAGAAAAAAAACTGTTGTTCGGACGGTGTCGAAATCATCCCAACTAAATTAGGGGAATTAGCCGCTTTGCAGCAGATCAAACTTTGTGATTTTCTTACATTTTTCAGTTTTATAATTTCCAGAAATCCTTTTCCTACTCCTTGTGATCGTCCTTCACTAGAGTACAACGTATCAACAAATTTTATTCATTTTAATTCATATTTTTTACTCAATAATGTATCGTGCACTTATTGTTCAGTGTTACTAACAAGATTAACTGCATTTTCCTGCTCGCTTCGTCGGAATCCAATTCTGCCCTTTACTGTGTGTCGTTATTGCTCTGTCCTGTGGGTTAGCACAGAAATTCACTTAATTATTTTTTTTGAGCAAATAAACATTCGCGATTAAACTCCAGTTTCCTACAGTGTTATACAGTTATTTTTTGCCCAATTTGATAAAGATTATTTATGATGAAACATTATTTCAATAAATGACCAGGTAGCAGTTATTGATCAGCCCGCTTGTGTGCTTCTAGCAGATGCGGCGAATGAAGCTGATGTAGATAATCTCGAAAACACTAAACTTTAAAATTCGATATCTCTGGAACGAAACATATTCATTTCTGTCGATAAGTGATTCTTATGTAAAATTGGCCGGGGAACACGATGGTGAGGTCAAATCAAAAAAATAAGTTGGGGTGTTTTGAGATACGGCCGTTTAAAGTTTTCAATTGCGCAATACAGGTAGAAAAAATAAATTAATCAACATTTCGATCACGGAAATGGATTCGACGTCCAATTTCCTTCAAAATTGAGTCTAAGACCGACCCTCTAAGATTTGTGGTTCCTGAGTTATCGCCGTTTGAAGATAGGGGTTTTGCTCAAAAATCGCCAAAAAGTCGATTTTTTGGGAGGGTACAACAATGGAGGGGGTGGTCCAATTTGGATGAAATTCGGGATTCTTGCATGTTTTGATAGTATCAACAGCCCTGCCAAATTTGAGCAGGATCGGAGAGGGTAATTTTCAAATGCTGTTCCGCTTCAGATGGAATGACCCATTTACAATCCCTCATCAACTGCGGGATCATCCCAAAACATTTCCGATTTTGAAAACTGAAAACTTTACTCAAAACACAAATAAAAAGTGGAATGCTAATGCTAACTTATTCCTTCTAAAACTTAGTTATTAAGAAGAGTTTAAGTCATCACGATTACATGACAATTCATATAAAAATCTCATCAAACAATTTTCTGAAACACTGGTTCTCGCTTTAGGGAAGTAATGTTTGAAAACTGTTTTTAAAAGATAAACATTTCATCACGTCAAGAAACAGACTGTTTCCATAATATACCGAGTTGAAGAAAACAATGCAGCGTTGCATTTCCCACCTAGATTACACCATGTCAGTCTGATACCAGAGGTTATCATGACCGCCGGAATTCTCCCGCTGTTGCTAGCCTTGAGCAACGAAGCCCCGCTCGAAACGCTCCAGAGCACCTTTGCCAACTTCAGTGCCGAATATCTGTACGGCGATGCGAGCGCAACGTTCCGCGACACCAACTCGTTCCTGCTCGAGTATGACTTTATCGTGATCGGTGCCGGATCCGGCGGTTGCGTGATGGCCAACCGACTGAGCGAGAACCCACGGTGGAAGGTTCTGCTGCTGGAGGCAGGTCGCGAGGAGAACGCACTGCTCAGCGTTCCGCTGACGGCGGCGGAGCTGCTTACGGAGACTGGTTTGGAGGTTTGTTTTGTGTTGATCGACGTGGAGTAACTCTTGTGCTTTCAGGGTACAGTTGGCAATACAAGGCGGAGCCGGAGAGTACTGTTTGCAGGGGAGAACCGGGTGGGGTTTGTAGTGTGATTAAAGGGCGCGGGCTTGGGGGTACGAGCTTGCACAACTACATGGTGTACACCCGGGGTCATTACTACGACTACGATCGATGGGCCCTGGCTGGTAACTACGGTTGGAGCTACTCCGACGTGTTGCCTTACTTCTTGAAGGGTGAGCAGAGCTATTTGAAGAAATCTCGGCTGACCTTGCAAACGCCGTTACTACGCAGCTTCGTCGAAGCTGGGAAGAGTTTTGGGTATTCGTCAATTGAGCCGGATGATAAGGTTCAGCTTGGTTTCTTCAAGGTTACGGACACGAATACTTTTAGAGGTCAACGACGCAGTGCAGCCCGGGACTATCTTCATCCGATTAGAAACAGACCAAATCTTTTTATTTCGATGAACTCGCGAGTCATCAGAATCTTGATCGATCCCAGAACAAAAACTGCCCACGGAGTTGAGTTTGTGAAAGATGGAGTACAGCACAAAGTCTACGCCAGCAAGGAAGTTGTACTATCAGCCGGTGCCATCAACTCTCCCCAACTGCTGATGCTCTCTGGAGTAGGTCCCAAGCAACATCTGGAGTCGTTATCGATACCGGTGATCAAGTCGCTGGACGTTGGCTACAACCTTCATGATCATTATGCCTACTCTAGCCTTCAGTTCAATCTTAATCAGTCACTGTTCTTAAATCCTGCTGAGTTTAACTCTAACACACTTGCGGAATACCTAACCCATGGAACAGGGGTGTTTTCTTTCCCTGCGAGATTCGAAAGTGCAGCGTTCATGAGCACTCCTATGTCCGACCTTCCCGTTGATTACCCTGACATTGAGTTATTCTTTGCTTCTGTTACGCTCAATAGGAATAGCTCTGATTCAGCTCTAAAACTGCTCGGACTTCCACAAGCCTTGGAGGGCTCAAATTTGCTGGCAAACGCCGATCGAGGACAGTTTTCGATCTTCGTAACCTTGGAGCAACCAAAAAGTCGTGGTCGGATCACTTTGAAGAACACCAATCCATACTCTCAACCTCGCATCAAAACCAACTACTTCAGTCATCCCCACGACCTCGCCACCGTCATCTCCGCCATCAACATGGCCGTAGAACTAGGCGAATCCGCACCCTTTGCCAAGTACGGATCATCGCTGGATCCAACTCCAATCCCCGGATGCGAATCCCTCCCGTTCAGAAGTGACGACTACTGGAAGTGCACCGTCCAGCAAATGGCTTCGCTTTCACCCCATCAGTGCGGAACTTGCAAGATGGGACCGGCCAGCGACACAAGCGCGGTGGTCAACCCAGAGCTGCAGGTTCACGGTGTCCGGAATCTCCGCGTCGTCGATGCCTCCATCATGCCCACTCCTATGACGGGACATCCGAACGCGGTCGTGTTCATGATTGGCGAAAAAGCGGCCGACATGGTGAAGAATCGCTGGCTGAAGCGATGAAGTCTTGCTGGTTGGGTAAATAAATTAAATTGCTAAATTATGAACCGGTACAATATTTACCGAGAGTTTGTGTTTTCCGGATGCTTTCAAAACTCCTCCCCGACAGCAGCTGCGTGGAGTGCTATATTAACTGGTTTCCGTGCGGTGGTGGAAAGTTTGAGGGGAAGTTCAAAGTAAACATAATAACAGTTTAGCCCAAGTTCAGCGGGCGCGCTGTTTGAAATAGGGGTTGGTCGGGGTTTGTTCTCCAGGGACTAATACTTGCGCGGTCGAGAGGGCATATGTAACGGATATCAGTCAAAATTGGATGCGCCTATCAGCGATTGCTAATGGTTCAGGGGATTGCCGTATTGAAAAGTTGGGGTGAATTTATCGTAGATTGCAACAAACTTTGAACAACTCTTCAAGTCAACTTGCAGCAAAAATCAATGTCCTCCTAACAATTGCTCCCCAAAAACTCCCGCCAGGCACGCTCCAGACAAGTGGCTTAGTGGCCGTGGAAGTGACCTCCGAGGGCACGTGCCAGCCGAGATTCGCCATAATAGTGGTGCGCGGGTGTCATTGTCTCGTTGAACGACCTGGAAGGAAAAAGTGTAACATTTCTCCCGACTTCCAGGGTCGTCCCAAAAGCGGGACGAAAAAGAATCTTCAAAACGGCAAGGGGTGAGACGCTTCGCCGGCTGGTTCTGGTACGCGAGAATTGGCCAAACGAAGGGATTTACCTAAATTAGAGTGTATTTACAAACATTCAAGACTGGCTGACTGAGCCCGCCCTGGGAACAGTCTGACCTGAATGTAGTTTAACAGACACTCTGTTGATGTACTCGACACCAGCAGTTCTTAGAGCACACACACACACATTACAAAGTGAGGAAAAGTGCCTTGCATACCAAAGTGCTGCTCAGGAATGAGGCCACCAGCTACCAGAGGAGTGATACCAAGGGGGAGGGGGAGGAAAAATATTTTCTCTCAACTTTTCCGGAAAATTTCGTCTGGAGCGTGTGTTTACAACAACGGCATGTCGTCCACGGATGTTCCTCGTTATGGCTCCCTCTGCTTTCAGGTCTCGAACCTTCATCATGATTGCTATTGATTTCCTCATTAGCGGGATCATGTGCTGTTTTGTTGGCAATTTAGGTCATCGATCGGACGAGCCGGAAGTGGGAATGTCCTCGGGGAATTTTCACCTGTTGCGCATCGGATTCTGAACGAGTGTTGAAGAACTGCTGATTATTTTTCTAATTTTGGAAAAATATTTTCTTCATGTTGTTATTTGAGGCATGAACACAGCTGCCTGATATTGCACAATTTTCTCAGGTAACATTTTGTATTCAATTTATCATGTAATTTCAAAAATCAAGACATAAATAACACCTTCAGTAGTTGTTGATATTAATGGTTGCAACATCCCTTTGGAAAACAAAACAACCATATACTAAAATTGAGAAAATATGTTATTAACTTAAACAGTTATAGACCCAAAGAAATCGGGATTGGTGTCTGCTTTGACCAGAGCTCTCTGAAGTTTGTCCAGATCCAAAGTTCCCGACGACGATCCAGATGGGGCAGCGACGGCAATGGCCACCAGGGCAGCGAAGACGAGTACGAATTTCATCTTGGTTTGGAATGCGTTTTAAACTCAAGGGTTTTTAAATAGAGCAAGAGATTTATAAAGAAATCTGGACTAAATTCAATTATTTTTTGTTGTTGAATGCGTTTAAGACCGTGATCGTCTGTGACGTCTGCGAACAATAAATAAATCTGTTTTCACGGAGTTTCCAAAATTATTGGCATGTCTTTTGGCAAATCAAATTAAAAAAAGAAATCGAATATTTGGCAATTCCACAAATGCAGTTGTATTTACTTTTCTCAGGCTCCGGTTAAATTGCAGATGTTCAAAGTAAACATAATCGTTGGACCCGATAATTTCACTTTTCGATTTTTTTTTGATTTTTACTTAAGTTTACGCCTATGAAAACCTCAGCTTCCAAATAACCTTCTCCAAAATGAAATTTGTTCTCGTCCTCGCTGCACTGTTGGCCGTTGCCTTTGCTGCCCCGTCAACTCAAATGAAAATGGGCTGGCGGTTCTTTTCGCAAGCGATCGGGATTGGCCAAGAGAACTTGAGGATATTAAAACAGGCAACAAACATATTCTGAAAGGGGTCGTTCCCAACAAAGCTCCCATCATCAACGCTTTAAAGGCCGGATAATGATTTCAATGTTTAGATATTCGGAGATAAATCAATAAATGAAATATTTGCATTTGAAACATTCTATTAAGTGTTTAGGGGAGAGTGAGACACTTGATCCCTCGCCTGTATCTCGTCAGCATGTGGGCAAAAATAAGCTTTGTTTTAGAAAGTTGTGCGAAACTGACTCAAACTCATTGTGGATAACATAGAAAAAAAAATAAAACATGTTTGAATTGAGTTACACACATTTTTCTTAAAAGTGCTGGAAAAAACCTTCAATAGATCATTTTTTATCATGTATAGATCATTTATAGAAAATACTTGGAATTTATTCCCCTGCCAGATAATTGACTATATAAACAACACTATATTTTACACTAAACACATCCCACAAAACACATATAAAACTATAAATAGGAGCGTTTGGTACGGTATGTCCACGCATCCTTCCTTCCCTCCCCTGTAAAATATGTGAAATGTGATCCGTTCTCAGAATCCTCTCTGCGGTAAACACAACATAGAAGGGCTGCCCGTATTAATTTTTGCAATACATTTTCGGGTGTTCTCGGATGTACTGCAATTATTAATAATGACAAGAAAAGTTCGTGGGGTGTAATCAAACCACAAGACTTTCCAGCATGCTTTCATTGGACTGGCTGCGTTTGTGTTAGATTAGATTAGATTAGAAAATTTATCCCCTCCCTCGCTTCTACATTGGTCCACAGAACCACATTTTTTGCATGAGCATGAGCATGAGCATGGTTGACTGCCAATGAGCTGCTTCTCCGTTATTGACAGATCAGCTGAAGTTAAACAATTAATCAAAAATGATCAGTGGGAGCCAACCATCCGTTCACTGTTTAACCTCTGAAGACCCCGACTTTATTAGTCAATACCGGCGCCCTCCCAAGAAGCCTGCAGTTCAACGAAAGGGAGGAATGTTAGTCCGATAGTTGAAGTTGCAGACTCATCAAGCACATAGTTTTTCGCTGTATACTTGTTGATACCGCTTGAGACCGTTGAATCCACAGCATCTCCTTCAAGCATCACGTGATTCATTTTTTTTTTTTTTTGGGTTAGTGGGATAAGGTATTGGCTTTTCGATGCCTTCCGAGCTACGACGCTATGGGGAGGACTTTCATAACAGACCCGTCGGCGAGCCTTCCGAGCAACGATGCTATGGGAAGGTCTTTCTGGTTAACACACAAAGTCACTCACACACAGTTATTTTGCTCCACTATTAACTCAACGATCCAAATTGTAAGTGCGTCTTTCGTTCATTATATAGAAATGGCTTTTTCACTGCAAAAAAAAACCTTATTGGAAAAATTTGAACACAATCCACCCGACGCCGTGCCTTCCGATCAACGATGATATAGGAAGGGCTTTGAAAATCACAAAAGAAATCACTTTTCACTCGAATTATTTTTTACAACCACGCGCTCCCTTTGTCAATTATGCACTGATAACGCTGCATTTTCAGAGGGTAATTTTCTCCTCGCAGCACACAATACACACAGCAAAAAATCCGATGGTAAAATCGCATGCAAAAGCATGCACATCACCTTCGTCAAAATAAACACTTAATATTACACACTGCATGTACATTTTTTGCAAACACAAAAAAAAAGTTGCAACCGACGGGATTCAAACCCAGCACCATCAGTAAGGACTGGCGCCTTAGCCCGCTCGGCCATCGGACCGATGAAGAATGGAATGGATAAACGCATATATAGGCTTGACATTTCGGTAAAGTAGGTTTCCCATACTGATGGGCTACATATTTCAGTATGTAATATTACACAGAATTTCATAAAATAATGCAAAATTTATTTTACACCCAGGTCTTTTACACGCAGCTGGATTACTAATTTATTTGCTGTGCACGACAAAAATGTGAAACAAAAGGCACACACAAAAAAAATCATTTTCACTCGGATTATTTTTTTAACAGCCGAAACTTCAAAATTTTAATGAAAATACAAGAAGAATCAACTGAAATCAATCTATAATGCATGTTTGTGCATTGCTAATCCTATTTAGCATGTTTGGGCTCGTATAAAAATGTTTTGATTTTTTTTATGAATTTACGATGTACAGTACCGCAAACCCGGGCAGACGGTAATAACAAAATTCATGCCATTTCAATAACAAATACTGTTAAAATAACAGAAAATGTTATGGAATCTTCTTGAAAACCCCATTTTTTAATAAGGCTTTAATAACAGTTTATGTTATCATAACAAAATTTGTTATTGGTTTGATATTGATTGAAAGCAAAAAAAACATGGGAATAACATTTTTTGTTATGGAAGAATAACTTCAACTGTTATTGGGATGATCGGATTAGTTGTTAAAATAACAAAAAATAATAACAAAGATTTGTTCGAAGAATCACTTCAAATGTTTTTAGTCTATTATTATAATAACAATCCAATAACAAAAAAATCATTACGATGAATAACAAATCTTGTTATAAATAACATAAAATGTTATTGGAAAAGTATTTTCAAATAACAAAAAATGTTATTCCCAAGTTATTTCCGTCTGCTCGGGAAACTTTATGGTAGCAAAACAACTGGACAGGTGTAAAATGCAATTTAAAACACTTTTTCATTTAAATGTTAAAACAACGTAATTTCAACTTTTATACTTTTTTTATTTTTTTGCCCACCTTCCCCTCCCCCCTCGACTTTGGTCAGAGTCGAGGGACATAAACTTCGAGAAATATTTGAAACGGCCTTATTTGAAATTGTGCAATTAAGTAGACTTGATCAATGCATTTTTACAGTCACTGAAATCAGTCTCAAGCTTAATTAATTGGATTGTTATTTCGTACATAGTTTCCTTTTTTAAAGTTGGAGATAACTTACAGCAGTTTTTAACTATTTTTCAAATATTTTGTAAACATGCTCAATTAAAATATTTTTTTAATGCGCTTGACATGACTCAAAGAGTTCATCTGATAAAATACCCATAGCAGCTCAACAAAGTTGAATGATAATGTTTTCAATTCATGCAAAAAGTTCATAGTTTTGTTAGAAATTAAGAGAGTCATGTGCGATACAAAAAAGGGGATCAAGTCTTCCTATTCTTCCCTATTAATTTTCCTTAAAGGATTTATAATGCTGTCAGAATCATCGTTTTTAAACAAAAAAAATATAATAAATTTAACCCAAACATTTCAAAAGAGCACATGGGAAATTCTCCGTCAACTCTATAAGCAGATCCCCCAACATCTCTTTGATTTGCGTGAAACGTTGTCCTCAGTGGTAACTTTTTTCCATAAAATACGTGTTTTTCAATAATTCGCATCTTGAAATGGTGATGATTTGAAAATTTGGGGTCAAAGGGCCTTTTATGTAAAATTAGACGCCCAATTTGATGGCGTACCATAAATTCCAAAAAAAACTATTTTTCATCAACAAATAAACAAAAGTAGTTTCAAAAAAACTGCCATTTTTCGAGGGTCTCGTGGCGCGGTGGTAAGCGGCTTCGGCTGCCGATCCCTAAGTTGCTATGAGACGATGGTTTGATTCCCGCCTTATCCTCCTGGCCTTCTATCGGGCGGGGAAGTAAATCGTCGGTCCATTTGCGTAAAAGAGGTTTTCGGTGACTCACCACACATAACCTTCGAACGCCTAGAAATAAGCAGTAACTTGCAACAGAGACCGCAAAAGACCCGGGGGTCACTTTGCTTTGCCATTTTTCGTCACTCATCTATAAACAATTTTGGAACATGTCATTTTAAGGGAAATTTAGGGTCAAATAAGGTGTCCATCACTTTTGGGGCAATTACTGTCAATGATGGTTCTGAATTCAGGGTCCAGAAATAGTTAATTGAAATGAAAAATAATCACGATATGAAAAATGCTTCTACAAATCACACAAAGAAAACCATTTTTTGATTTATGTATTCTGAATCAAGATTTGAATGTTTTTCTAAAACAAACATGGCCGATCTGGAATGGTGCCTTTCAGAGCCTTAAGGTGAAGCCGTTGATCATTTTCGAAGAAAATCAATCATCACTATAAAAAATTGTGTATTAAATTAAATTTAACTAATTTCAGCACCAAAAGGAATCAACATGTTCCGGTTGTTGCCTTCTCGAAGCCACTGAAGGAATTTTTTATCTAAATAAATTGTGCTTCAAAATTTATATAATTTTGTGGCACAGTCATTGACGCCCTAGTTGGCAATCATTGATTAATGACGATTTCCATAACTTAACAAGGAATGGAATAATCGTTACCAAAAGGAATCAGCATGTGTAGGGCACTATTCTAAACAACTTGTTGAAGGAATTTTGTCAAAATATTGAAAGCGACGCAAAATTTATATCTTTGAACGAAAAATCATGACAATGATGGAAGTCTTCACGTTAAGGTACTTTTTTAAACTTCACTAACCCAGAAGGGTAATTTTTTCATCCAGAACTAAAATTTTCATTTTAAAATTTCGTGTTTTTTTGTAACTTTGAAGGATTATTTTAAAAAGTTTAACAATATTCTACAAAGTTGTAGAGCAGACGTCTACAAAAATGTTGATGTAAAGGAGTTATTTGTAACCATTACGAGTTATCGCGATTTTACGAGAAAAAAAAGTTTTGAAAAAGTTGCTCGTCGTTTATCTAGGCCATTTCAGTTAGACATTTGATGTTAGACTTTTTTGACGCGGCAGAGATGAAATATTCGAGTTTATTAGCCAAGATTTGTTAAAATCATGTACACATCCCAAACTCATACACGTGTAATCCTCGTTAACCTTTTTTTATATATATTGGATAGATTGGACTACCAATAACTGTTCATTTGTTTTTTTTTTTTTTTTTTTTGAATATGTCTAATTTTCATTACTACAAATTTTACCTTACCTCAGATTCAATCCCTTTGAAAAAAAATTCCAAAAATCATCCTTCAACACAATACAATCCCGTCCCACATTTTTCAAGTCACACGACGACAGCTCTCATTATTTGTCACATCCCCGTCGTTAGGAAGGTGATTTTCACTGTCATCATTATCCGCCGACTTAAATGATTTCCCCGGGGGCATATGAATAATAATCCATTGAATCCGCCAGCGACGAAACGAACGGACACATTTTCGCTCTCACCTCAACTCAGAACTGTTATGTTGACAATACTCTTCAGACCAGGTTGCTAAAAGATCATCGTGTCGTCGTTTCGATCTGATACGTTGGTATCAGAAGAGAAAAAAGCGGTAACAGTAGGAAAAATCTCGATGACAAAGAGAAAAAAATCACTATAAAACTCATATAAGTAAGTACCATTGAAAGGACGACATCCTGGGGGTCGGTTTTCCCCATGGGGCCTCCTGGCAGGAGAACAAGAGCCGTTGTAAAGTCCCTGGTCGGTATTTTGCGGGCATGAAGCATGTGTGTGACACCGCAAGAAAAGCCGAACAAAACCGAGATAACAACAACAACGGCAGCAGCATCAAGGAAAACCCGTGACGAAAGTACAGTAGCTTATACCTCATTCTTTCCAATCGGCAAATCAAGCAGGAGATTGATACGTCGACACGACATGTGACTTTGAGAGGGTTTTTTTTTCTTCGTTCCGCTACAAAGCTTTCAATACGATTAGTGTAGTTCAATTTTTCTCGAGCTTGTGGTGTCGCTTGGGGTTTTCTCTTGCTATTCGAGTTGTAGACAGGGGTTTGGCTGAAGTGAGAAATAAAAGAGTCACAAATCATCACGCAAAGTGATTTTGGACTTTCGGCACATTGACCTTTATTTTTGTTCCATAAAAACAATAATATGCTTTAATAATTTTTGGTTCACTTGTGAGTTCCATATCATACTTAAGAGCGAGTTTTTCACCGATGTGAAACAGGTCGTATCGAGGTGCTCCGATTTGGATGAAACTTTCAGGGTTTGTTTGTCTATACATGAGATGAACTCATGCCAAATATGAGCCCTCTACGACAAAGGGAAGTGGGGTAAAACGGGTATTGAAGTTTGAGGTCCAAAACACATGAAAAATCTTAAAATTGCTCGCATTTCCGTAAAACTTCATCAATTCCAACTCTCTTCGATGCATTCGAAAGGTCTTTTGAAGCCCTTCAAAATGTGCTATAGACATCCAGGATTCGTTTGACTTTTTCTCATAGTTTTTGCAAATTACTGTTAAAAATGGATTTTTTTAAAACCTTAATAACTTTTGGCAACAGCCTCCAACACCCATACTCCCATAGGTCAAAAGTTAGGGAATTTCATGGACTATAAGCCTACGGTATTAACTTTTTGGCCAATCGCAGTTTTGCCTTCCTCACTGAGGTAAGGCTATAATCCTGCTCTAAAAATGAACTTTTTATTAAAAGCTCAAAGACCCACCTTCATGTATACATATCGACTCAGAATCGAAAACTGAACAAATGTCTGTGTGTGTGTATGTGTGTGTGTATGTGTGTGTATGTATGTATGTGACTAAAATTCTCACTGAGTTTTCTCAGCACTGGCTGAACCGATTTTGATCAAATCAGTTGCAATCGACTTGGTTTAGGGTCCCATACATCGCTATTGAATTGTTTGAAGTTTCGATAACTAGTTCAAAAGTTATGTATAAAAATGTGTTTTCACATATATCCGGATCTCATTTTAATGCATGTAAACGATGTCCGGATCCATCATCCGACCCATCGTTGGTTAGGTAATTGAAAGACCTTTCCAACGAGTCCAAAACATTGAAGATCTGGCAACCCTCTCTCGAGTTATGACCACTTAAGTGATATTTATGTACTTTTTTGAAGCCGGATCTCACTTAAATGCATGTAAACGATGTCCGGATCCATCATCCGACCCATCGTTGGTTAGGTAATTGAAAGTCCTTTCCAACGAGTCCATAACATTGAAGATCTGGCAACCCTGTCTCGAGTTATGACCACTTAAGTGATATTTATGTACTTTTTTGAAGCCGGATCTCACTTAAATGTATGTAAACGATGTCCGGATCCATCATCCAACCCATCGTTGGTTAGTTAATTGAAAGACCTTTCCAACGAGTCCACAACATTGAAGATCTGGCAACCCTGTCTTGAGTTATGACCACTTAAGAGATATTTATGTACTTTTTTGAAACCGGATCTCACTTAAATGTATGTAAACGATGTTCGGATCCATCGTCTGACCCATCGTTGATTAGGTTATTAGAAGACCTTTCAAACGAGTCCACAACATTGAATATCTGGCAACCCTGTCTCGAGTTAAGACCACTTATGTGATATTTATGTACTTTTTTGAAGCCGGATCTCACTTAAATGTATGTAAACGATGTCTGGATCCAACATCCGACCCATCGTTGGTTAGGTAATTGAAAGACCTTTCCAACGAGTCCAGTATTTTTCTAGATCTAAAAAAATGGCTGAAATATTTGTCCAAACCACTTATATTACCCATTGTTGGTAAAAAGTGAGGAAGGCATCAACCACATAGGTGGATTAAGTTAGTTTTTCTCATAGTTTTACGCTTTTTCTAGAACAAACATTTTACAACGTTAGTTTTTGCCCTGTATGCCAAGAAGACGGCACTTTTTGGTCTCAATTTTTTCATATTCTGAATCCTCAGAAAATTTTACATTAGATTGAGTTGTTGGAAATTTGAATTTGATTGGAAAAAATGCCATTTACAATTAATTAAAATATTATTTAGAATGTTGTCGGATTAGGGGTAAAACCAGTTTTCGCCTACTTGATACAGCATTTGACGTATTGATCATAGGGTAAATAAGATCTATTTCTTTTTTCAAAAATGTTTTATTTAATTATTTTTTAAATCAAAATTACAACTCCAATACTTCTAACTTACGTGAAATTGACCGAGGATTCCGAATATGACAAAATTGAGACCAAAAAGTGCAGTCTTCTTGGGCTACAGGGCAAAAACTAACGTCGTAAAATGCTTGTTCTAGAAAAATCGTAGAACTATGAGAAAAACTGCGATTGGCCAAAAAGTTAATACCGTAAGCTTATAGTCCATGAAATTACCTATCTTTTGACCTATAAGAGTATGGGTGTTGGAGGCTGTTGCAAAAAGATATTAAGGTTTTAAAAAAATCCATTTTTAACAGTAATTTGCAAAAGCTATGAGAAAAAGTTAAACCAATCCTGGATGTCTATAGCACATTTTGAAGGGCTTCAAAAGACCATTCGAATGCATCTAAGAGAAATGGAATTGATGAAGTTTTACGAAAATGCGAGCAATTTTAAGATTTTTCATGTGTTTTCGACCTCAAACTTCAATGCCCGTTTTACCCCACTTCCCTTTGTCGTAGAGGACTCATATTTGACATGAGTTCATCTCATGCATAGACAAACAAACGCTGAAAGTTTCATCCAAATCGGAGCATCTCGATACGACCTCTAGAACAAACCGAGCAGAATCTACAAATACTGCCTCTTAAAAAGTCTTCATTTTTTTATATGAAATAAATAAAAAATTAAAGAAATAATAAAAAATTAATAACCTGTTATATTTCTTTTTTTTGTTTTCTTTTATTGGTTTAAAAGAAAAAATAAAATCTGAGAAAAGCTAAATTCCTCGAATGCGAAAGTTATAAATTCTCATTTCCCTGAATTCCTTTAAAAAAATGGAAAGCGTGCCTTAAATTTTAAATTCTGGCATTTAATACAAATCTTTTCACAAAAGCAAAAGCATGCAAATCACCTCCGTTCAAAAAGACACATAATATTACACACTGCATGAACAATTTTTGTGAACGAAAAAACGAGATTCAAAACGCTCGGCCATCAGACCGATGAAGAATGGAAAAGATAAACGCTTTTTTGCTGTGATATAACTCAAACTTTTTTATTATTTAAGTTAGGTTATGGCAATAGTCATGTTTTCCGGGGAAAGGACCATTCTATGAGATGATCTTGGTTCGGGAAAATTACACAGTAAAAATACGATGGTAAAATCGCATGCAAACACATGCACATCACCTTCGCTCAAAAAGACACTTAATATTACACTCTGCATGTAAAATTTTGGTTAACACAAAAAACAAAGTTGCAACCAATGGGATTCAAACCCAGCACCATCCGTTAGGACTGACGCCTTAGCCCGCTTGGCCAGAAGAATTGAAAGGATAAACGCATATATGAGCATGAAATATTACATTGAATTTCATAAAAAAAAAATGCAAAATTTATTTTACAGCTGCAGCTGTAATACTCATTTTTTTTTGCTGTGTACTGATAAAAAAGAAAAAAAAATCACAAAATTTAATAAAACTTTCTCATACAAAGTCTATCAAGATCGAACCAGATAACAAACCCATCACTGTCACAGGTCACTCGTAGAACCAAAACGAGTGGGAGGAAATGAGATTTTGAGCTGCACACGCGTGACCTCCCCGCGGCCAGGACTGACAACCGGCAGATAAATAAACAAAAGTGCTGAAATCACCGGAAATTGCTCGCTTTTTATCCTCCGGGCCAGCTCACGGACCGAGGGGAAAACGCTCTCCCTGCCCCTGTCTGTCGGGTGTAATTTTAGTAGGTGACAATGAGTGCTGCTGGCTGCAGGATAAGCTACATAAAATTGAAATAATGACTAAATTATTCCAAGTGCCGGAACGGAAAGCCGATAAACGATCTCCATTCTGTGTCTTTGTTCGTCCTTTTTGAGTCTTTTAAGGTGAACAGATAGAAGTGTCTTCCCTTGGGGTTGTCGTTTTTTTCGTTGCGTAATTACCTTAAACCAGTCGTCAACGGAGGAATTTCCCCCCTTATTTTGATTTCCTCACTGATTTGCGAGAAACATAAAAGCCTGCCTAACTCAATCCATCTTAATGTAATTAAAGTGACTTGGTTTAACCCCTTTTGGCCGGAGGATCCTGAACCTGCTGAATGAGGGAAAACTGGTGGAAAAATGTGATTATATGGGAAAAGCAAGTTACCACCTCCTTTCCTCTCTCCACCCAAGTTCGGCAGGACTCAATCACCGTGGAATGATTGATGATAGTTCCGATCGGAAGGATCAATGGGAAAATGCCCGGGGAGGGAGAGGGTCATGATTTTTGCTTTTTTTCTCTTCGTCTTGAGGAAATCAAAGACTGGCTTACCCGGCGTGGGAGGAAAAAACAACGAATGTGTTTTCTTGCGAATGGAAAAGATTATCACCAAAATAACACAAGATTGTGGTGTGGCAAACATGGGGACGTGTGCAATGTGTGACGAATCCTTGCAGCTTTAGGAGAGCGGAGGAAAGTTGCCCAAGGGTGGTTGTAACATGAGAAATTGGTTTTCTGAAAATTGAAGGGGTGTAGTCGTGCGTGACGTTACTGACGTGAGAAGCGTGTTTTAGAGGATACTAGCTAAGATGACATTTTTTAATTTTATTCCATGACTCAAAGGAAAAAAATAATCCAGCTATTGAATTGAAAAATACATCATCGTCATTATTAATTTGAGTCTGTAGATAAAATTACTAGATCAAAGTCTAATGAAAATTTATAATAAACATTTCGAAATTGGGAAGAAGAAGGTTAAGTAAAACATAAAGTAAAAAAATCTATTATCTGGTTAATAAGTTAATCGTTATATTTAATAATTTAAAAAAAAGGCTTCCAATATTAGATTTACAGAAATTATTCAAAATTAATTACCGTCTGAAACCTCATTAACACCACAAATTCGTTCTGCACCAATTCAGTCCCAAAGACACAAATCCATCCATCGCCCTAGGGCTCTAAACACCCACACACACATCAACTGTATCACGTTCCACATCAAGAGTAATTTAGCAAGTACTTTGCACGACGACGATGACAAAAATCTCTCCCTTTGGCCATCAAAAATCCTGCTTGCCGTTTATCCCCGGCAGCAAGGTCTGCGTTAATGAGTGGAAATATTTGCTGATGTGTTTGGATCGGGAAAGTGCTTCCTAGCCTTGTTTAAAGAGAGGGATGTCTGCGTTAAACATCATATTCACCTATACTTTTACAGACAATTGGAGACAACTTTATTGAGGATACGGTGTGTTTTGATATTTTTTCAAATATAAATGATTAATGTATTCAAGATCAAAACTATTCTTCCATGATTTTATATATTGCTTTCAAACATTAATTTTACCTAACAAGGTTTTTTTTAAATCATGCATTAAAAATTGTGGAAACCACACCGTGTCCGCACTTCACGTCGTTTAAAATTTAACGTCATTCAAACCACTAACCAGCAGCCGTGCCACCAAAAGAACGGTTGACAATGACAGTTTCCATCATCATCCCCCTTTGGCAAAGAAGAAAAATGGGGTGCCAAACCAAACCAGCAATGATGAAGGGTGCTGATTAAGATAAAAGTATTTGTTTTCAGCGGGTGGATGCTGCGTCGGGCTCTATTGTTTGATTGACAGTTGTCGAGAGTGTGACTGTGTGTGGGTGCGAGACCAAGGCGATGACTATCTTCACGGTATTTAAGCAGAGGACTTTTTGTTTTACACGATCCTTTTTACCCGCCCCGGTTACTGGCTGCTAACGATATTAATTATCATTAGAGTCAAGATTTGACGAACGAACACAAGTTTCGAAACTCGGCGGGGAAAGTTTCCTTCTGGAAAATTAGATTTTAATTCAATTTACGCGAGTTGCCAAGGAGCTGTGGTCTAATTGGAGTGGAAAGTTTTTTTTCTCTTCTTTTTGTTTTGATCAAGAAAATAAAAAAGCTTGGAAAGTGTCCATCATATTGAATTACATACAATAAAGAATTTCCAAATTATAACTAGTTGTTTCTTGTTTCCTCAGTAAAGTTACAATAAAATATAGAAGAGCTTCTGAACTACTGAAAAAACGCTTTAAGCTAAACGAAACGTTTGAATTTATGTTTTCTGTTGTATTTTTAAATTTTCGGTTTCAGTTCTCAACTCATTATTCTATTTTTAGGCTTTATTAAAGTTATTTCTCTTCATTTTACACTATTTTTTGTATTTTAGTTTATTTTTTTTAATT
This sequence comes from Culex pipiens pallens, assembly GCF_016801865.2. Taxonomy (NCBI): domain Eukaryota; kingdom Metazoa; phylum Arthropoda; class Insecta; order Diptera; family Culicidae; genus Culex; species Culex pipiens. Next base: position 60,894,657 of record NC_068938.1, on the reverse strand, counting down.
TCATCAACTATTCAGTTTTACAGTTGTTATTTTTCAAATTTTCAGATATTCAGTTGGACAGTTTTATTTTATTTTATTTTCACTTTTCACTTTCCACTTTTCACTTTTCACTTTTCACTTTTCACTTTTCACTTTTCACTTTTCACTTTTCATTTTTCACTTTTCACTTTTCACTTTTCACTTTTCACTTTTCACTTTTCACTTTTCACTTTTCACTTTTCACTTTTCACTTTTCACTTTTCACTTTTCACTTTTCACTTTTCACTTTTCACTTTTCACTTTTCACTTTTCACTTTTCACTTTTCACTTTTCACTTTCCAATTTTCACTTTTGACTTTTCACTTTTCACTTTTCACTTTTCACTTTTCACTTTTCACTTTTCACTTTTCATTTTTCACTTTTCACTTTTCACTTTTCACTTTTCAACTTTACTTTTTACTTTTTACTTTTTACTTTTTACTTTTTACTTTTTACTTTTTACTTTTTACTTTTTACTTTTTACTTTTTACTTTTTACTTTTTACTTTTTACTTTTTACTTTTTACTTTTTACTTTTTACTTTTTACTTTTTACTTTTTACTTTTTACTTTTTACTTTTTACTTTTTACTTTTTACTTTTTACTTTTTACTTTTTACTTTTTACTTTTTACTTTTTACTTTTTACTTTTTACTTTTTACTTTTTACTTTTTACTTTTTACTTTTTACTTTTTACTTTTTACTTTTTACTTTTTACTTTTTACTTTTTACTTTTTACTTTTTACTTTTTACTTTTTACTTTTTACTTTTTACTTTTTACTTTTTACTTTTTACTTTTTACTTTTTACTTTTTACTTTTTACTTTTTACTTTTTACTTTTTACTTTTTACTTTTTACTTTTTACTTTTTACTTTTTACTTTTTACTTTTTACTTTTTACTTTTTACTTTTTACTTTTTACTTTTTACTTTTTACTTTTTACTTTTTACTTTTTACTTTTTACTTTTTACTTTTTACTTTTTACTTTTTACTTTTTACTTTTTACTTTTTACTTTTTACTTTTTACTTTTTACTTTTTACTTTTTACTTTTTACTTTTTACTTTTTACTTTTTACTTTTTACTTTTTACTTTTTACTTTTTACTTTTTACTCTTTACTTTTTACTTTTTACTTTTTACTCTTTACTTTTTACTTTTTACTTTTTACTTTTTACTTTTTACTTTTTACTTTTTACTTTTTACTTTTTACTTTTTACTTTTTACTTTTTACTTTTTACTTTTTACTTTTTACTTTTTACTTTTTACTTTTTACTTTTTACTTTTTACTTTTTACTTTTTACTTTTTACTTTTTACTTTTTACTTTTTACTTTTTACTTTTTACTTTTTACTTTTTACTTTTTACTTTTTACTTTTTACTTTTTACTTTTTACTTTTTACTTTTTACTTTTTACTTTTTACTTTTTACTTTTTACTTTTTACTTTTTACTTTTTACTTTTTACTTTTTACTTTTTACTTTTTACTTTTTACTTTTTACTTTTTACTTTTTACTTTTTACTTTTTACTTTTTACTTTTTACTTTTTACTTTTTACTTTTTACTTTTTACTTTTTACTTTTTACTTTTTACTTTTTACTTTTTACTTTTTACTTTTTACTTTTTACTTTTTACTTTTTACTTTTTACTTTTTACTTTTTACTTTTTACTTTTTACTTTTTACTTTTTACTTTTTACTTTTTACTTTTTACTTTTTACTTTTTACTTTTTACTTTTTACTTTTTACTTTTCACTTTTCACTTTTCACTTTTCACTTTTCACTTCGTTTTTCACTTTTCATTTTTCTTTTTTCACTTTTCACTTTTTCAGTTTTTCAGTTTTTTAGTTTTTCAGTTTTTCAGTTTTTCAGTTTTTCAGTTTTTCAGTTTTTCAGTTTTTCAGTTTTTCAGTTTTTCAGTTTTTCAGTTTTTCAGTTTTTCAGTTTTTCAGTTTTTCAGTTTTTCAGTTTTTCAGTTTTTCAGTTTTTCAGTTTTTCAGTTTTTCAGTTTTTCAGTTTGTTCAATTTTTAAGTTTTTCAGTTTTTCAGTTTTTAAGTTTTTCAGTTTTTCAGTTTTTCAGTTTTTCAGTTTTTCAATTTTTCAGTTTTTCAGTTTTTCAGATTTCAGTTTTTCAGTTTTCCGTTTTTTATGTTTTTCGTTTTAACTTTCATATAACATTGTGACAAATTTCCGCCATATTTTGAAAAAAAAAATCGCCATGCCTTCAAACAATATTTTGTTTTAATTTTCTCTAGTTTCTAATATTTTAATTTATGATATTGTAATCCTAACATAATAACAACCAGCAAATTCCAGAATTCCAGGATTTTTCGATTATACTATGATATCACTTTATACATTCTTTGGTTACAATAAGAGAGATATTTGAAAACATTACACTCCCGCATAATTATCGTATGTTTCTGAATTGTGTAAATCTTCAGTAACAATTTTTAAATGAATATCTATCTATTTAATTTAAAAAAATAAAAATAACAAAATTACCTTAACTCAATAAACAACGGCTTTTATAATCTTTTTATCTTGAGTTTCCCTGCACGGAGAAAAAGAGTTCCCAAAATCGTGAACAAGCGTTCATGAAAATGGGAACCTCGAACAAAGTGTTCAAATCCCATGGTACGATTTTGAAAAACGTACCATGAAATTTGAACACTTTGTTCGTGGTTCCCATTTTCATGAACGCTTGTTCACGATTTTGGGAACTCTTTTTTCTCCGTGTGCACGCATACAATTTCTACCCCTGCAATATTTCCGTTGTTTATAAACATATTAGAGCGCATCCTGATATCATCCGCCTTCCAAACGTTGAGTATCCTTTAATTAAATTCAAAAAGTTTCCCCCTTTTCGCCGGAAACACCGTCGCATTTCTCTATCTCTCTAAAACGTTCATAATCTCCCATTAGTCTCTATTAAGAGGTATTATTATGAATAAATTCTATTAAAAAGGTAGCTGAACCAGTCATCGTCGTCGTCGCCGAGCATGTTTTGCATTTTGAGATTATTTCTAGGAGAGGTGGGGAACTCTCCTGGTGGGCGGATCCCGGCCAAATCAGGAGTCCCAGAAACTGTTTTGTGCCTCTTTTTGGTCCATTCAACTGGAATCACTGGGGAGGGCGGGGAGGTCGACGACGGATTTTGATTGGATGTCCCGGTCGGAAGACCAGCCTCAGTTTATGCAACAATACGCAGGAAAGCGGATTATGTGCACGGGCGGGAACCTTTCGGATGGACAGATTTTGCCGTTTTGATAACGATTTAATTAAATGCGATAATTGATGCTGGGTTGGGGGAGGACTCAATTTAAGATCTCCCTCTTAAGAAGCTTAGGATTGGTGCGTACAAGGATTAATGGGACGATCCTTAGGAAAAAAGACAATTCAAATTTGTGTTCATCAAAATTCATCGAAAGGTACACGGTCCTACGAAAAAAAAAACATATTAAAAGGCAATTTCCCAAAGCATCAAGAATCGTGCCGGAATTCGATATCGTGCCAGTCTGTTGTCCCACATCGTTCTCGAGTGCCTCTACGATGTAGTTCAGTTTATGCTCTTCGTACTGCGACTAATCGGTCTTAACATTTATAAAAGATTTGCAGTACTGAAATTATTTTATTATTCAAGATTTTTTTTCTGTTGCTGTAACCTGGAACATAAATATGATCCAACTTGTATTAACATGGATTTGCTGAATTTAACTTTATAAGACATTTGTAAAAGTTACTACCCAAATTGTTCTACTTCATACCACTTGTCCCACGTTGACGTGCGGAGTTCATTTCCCGCCGCGCTGAAGTCCTGTGGCCACGGAACAAACAGAACCGGGATGGCAACGAGACCTCTCGAAAGAACGAAACGTGACCAAAATTGCCAATATCGCTAAGGGATCGTCATCGTTGCTCTCGAAGCGGGGCGATAATAAGCGGTATCATGGCCTTCGAAATGAAAATAAAAATTTGTATGAGTCAAACTCATAGGCTGAGGGAGGATGGGATGTTTTTTGAAAGAAGAGTAATTTATTCGAAATTATAATTGAATTTATTTACTATATCCTCAGTAATTCTACATCAAATGTTTAAAACTTAAAATTTAAAAAAAAACTCACTGACTTTCAATACGATCCAGTTGTTACAATTTTTGAATTCAAAATTTGGAAGTAATTATACTTCTTGCAAATTTCACATCCAAGACCAAATCATAGATCCTAACCCTCCCCTTAATTGATATATCGCTTTCCTCGATGATTACAATCATTATGCAAACGCTTGCGACGTTCCCCTCCACAAAATTCAATAAAACCTACTCAATAAACGCCCACGTCAGGGAGCAGCACTTAATTTATGCCAGACGACGAGCCCGCACGTTCCAATTTACATGAATCCACAATCGATCTCGATAAGGCGGGAAGGACACTTTCTGCTGACAGAGTCGTAAATGAAAAACAGTAAATTTTCATTTTCCAACGATTCAATCGACGATTTCACTGAACAACAGCATCCACCCCGCCTCCAATGATGATGAGCACGGTCCACTTAATTGAAATTAAAAGCCATCGCGCCAAGATTTGCCCAATTTGGGTGGCACTAGTCATTTTTGTTTTTCGCCTTTTTTTTATCTCTCTCAGTGGAAAATTGGAGAACCGTAACCCGGGTGGAAAAGTCATTTCGATTCGACGGAGCAGCCACCACCACCGGGAACAATACATGGCGGGGAGGAAAAACGGCTCGTTCAGCACAACAATAAAATCCATTAACATGATTAAATTGCTTTCGCTGTTGAGTTTTCCCTGTGTGTGCATGCAGCAGGCTGTCATCGTTTTGGGTTGAATCGAGGAGTTTGGGATAACTGGGATGCTGCAGACACTATCTGAATCTGTCTGGACAAATGCATGTGTTGTACAACGGCTGTTAGAAGTGAGATGAATTTGAAAGGGTTCACTTGTAATTGGTGCAATCTATCGTTATGGTTACGGAGTAGCAACTGTTGAAAAGTATCTGATTCTGAGCAGTTCTCTAGGATTTCGGTCATTCGATTTTTTTTGTATTTTTTAATCCGACTGAAACTTTTTTGGTGCCTTCGGTATGCCCAAAGAAGCCATTTTGCATCATTAGTTTGTCCATATAATTTTCCATACAAATTTGGCAGCTGTCCATACAAAAATGATGTATGAAAATTCAAAAATCTGTATCTTTTGAAGGAATTTTTTGATCGATTTGGTGTCTTCGGCAAAGTTGTAGGTATGGATACGGACTACACTAGAAAAAAATAATACACGGTAAAAAAAATTTGGTGATTTTTTTATTTAACTTTTTGTCACTAAAACTTGATTTACAAAAAACACAATTTTTAATTTTTTTATTTTTGATATGTTTTAGAGGACATAAAATGCCAACTTTTCAGAAATTTCCAGGTTGTGCAAAAAATCATTGACCGAGTTATGAATTTTTTAATCAATACTGATTTTTTCAAAAAATCGAAATTTTGGTCGTAATAATTTTTCAACTTCATTTTTCGATGTAAAATTAAATTTGCAATCAAAAAGTACTCTAGTGAAATTTTGATAAAGTGCACCGTTTTCAAGTTATAGCCATATTTAAGTGACTTTTTTGAAAATAGTCGCAGTTTTTCATTTTTTAAAATTAGTGCACATGTTTGCCCAGTTTTGAAAAAAATATTTTTGAAAAGCTGAGAAAATTCTCTATATTTTGCTTATTCGGACTTTGTTGATACGACCTTTAGTTGCTGAGATATTGCAATGCAAAGGTTTAAAAACAGGAAAATTGATGATTTCTAAGTCTCACCCAAACAACCCACCATTTTCTATCGTCAATATCTTAGCAACTAATGGTCCGATTTTCAATGTTAATATATGAAACATTTGTGAAATTTTCCGATCTTTTCGAAAAAAATATTTTCAAAATTTTCAAATCAAGACTAACATTTCAAAAAGGCCAAACATTCAATATTACGCCCTTTTAAAATGTTAGTCTTGATTTGAAAATTTTGAAAATATTTTTTTCGAAAAGATCGGAAAATTTCACAATTGTTTCATATATTAACATTGAAAATCGGACCATTAGTTGCTGAGATATTGACGATAGAAAATGGTGGGTTGTTTGGGTGAAACTTAGAAAACATCAATTTTCCTGTTTTTAAACCTTTGCATTGCAATATCTCAGCAACTAAAGGTCGTATCAACAAAGTCCGAATAAGCAAAATATAGAGAATTTTCTCAGCTTTTCAAAAATATTTTTTTCAAAACTGGGCAAACATGTGCACTAATTTTAAAAAATAAAAAACTGCGACTATTTTCAAAAAAGTCACTTAAATATGGCTATAACTTGAAAACGGTGCACTTTATCAAAATTTCACTAAAGTACTTTTTGATTGCAAATTTGATTTTACATCGAAAAATGAAGTTGAAAAATTTTACGACCAAAATTTCGATTTTTTGAAAAAATCAGTATTGATTAAAAAATTCATAACTCGGTCAATGATTTTTTGCACAACCTGGAAATTTCTGAAAAGTTGGCATTTTATGTCCTCTAAAACATATCAAAAAATAAAAAAAATTAAAAATAGTGTTTTTTTGTAAATCAAGTTTTAGTGATAAAAAGTTAAATAAAAAAATCACCATTTTTTTTTTACCGTGTATTATTTTTTTCCAGTGTAGTCCGTATCCATACCTACAACTTTGCCCAAGACACCAAATCGATCAAAAAATTCCTTCAAAAGATACAGATTTTTGAATTTTCATACATCATTTTTGTATGGACAGCTGCCAAATTTGTATGGAAAATTATATGGACAAACTAATGATGCAAAATGGCTTCTTTGGGCATACCGAAGGCACCAAAAAAGTTTCAGTCGGATTAAAAAATACAAAAATTAAAATTGAAGAAAAAAGACCGATTTCGTAGAGAATTGCTCTTCTACATATGACCGATTCTTCGGCTCCTTTTCAAAAAAATTCCAAGTTTTTTTCAGCGTTTTGGCTGTAGTGGCAAAATAAAAGAAGAAACCCCCCAATGTTATTACATATTTGGAAAGATAATTGATTTTCCTAGAAAGAAACATCATGCAGAATGAACCATATAGTACCTGTGCTTCCCCTGAAATAAAGATGTAGCATGACGGGACAACATCGTAAAACTGGACTTTTAAACGGCACACTACAAAAATCGCTACAGTTTTGCCAGTTTGATTTTTTAAAACCTTTGCTCTTCTACACATTATCACAAATTAAAAAACGAATCTTTTGCTCCATGAACTGAAAGAATTCGATGAAATTTGAGTTTTTGCCAGCCATTTCTTTTTGTGACGGGACAACGAAAGGAGCAGATTTATGAAAAAACTCCTCTCCCGTACAATGGCTTGCAGACCACTTTTGGTCAATGTTCTTGGCTTTTAAGGTAAGAAAACGCATTTAAAGCATATTGCAATTATTGCATCATAATAAAAATGATTTTTTTCATATTAAAAATCATATTGAAAATGGAAAAATGAGACATTTTGGTGTAGCTTCGCTAAGAATCGGTCATTTGCACTACATTACATTGAAGGAAGTGGTTTAGGTCTCCGAAAGGATTTTTTTCCAAATTCGAAGAAAATCGAACTAGCGTGCCTGACTTAAAACCCATAATAAAAATTAAATTTTCAAACAATTTCTTAAAACAATTGTTGTTATTGCTGGTTTTTAGAAGTTATAAAAAAACAATTTTATTGATACGGTTTATTTTGACTTAGATTTTTTTTATTTTTCCGTAAAATAAATAGTACAAATAAAAAACGTATGGAATGGTATGGAATAATACTGACCGTGGTAGAGAAATCGTCAGCTGTGTGCTATCTTGTGCCATAGACCTTTTTGGTCGGAAATGAGTTAATGATGACGTTTTGCTATACTTAACAAACACTACAAGATGCTTTAACCCGATTTTGGAAACTAGCTTCCGTTTCCCGGATATCGCAATACACACTTGTGACATAGACCAATTTATCATCAAAATGATTGTGCACACTTGTGACACGGCATACATGTTGTTGGAAAATGTGGAAAAATTTTCTTGTTTTTTCACAAATTTATGTACACACATACTTTCTAAAGGCAATGCAACCTTTTGTTTATAAAAATATACTGATTAAGTCGATTAAACCATTGATTTGAGCTTATTTTAGTTTGTATGGGAATTCTGTGTACACTTGTGACACGTAGTACAATTTTACTTTCGAAACACACTTGTGACACGTGCTTTTCAGATTTTTGTTTACATAATTTACTGTCTATTTTAACTGGTGTAACTAAATTAGTTGAAACTTGGAGCGTTTGTTAAGCGATAGTATACGAACTGATTGCTTCAAAAAGTTTGGCTCTATCATTCATAGTCTTGAAATTATTTACCAACAAACTTTATAAATCGATTTTCTCCAAAAGTACTAAATGGTCGTTGTCACAAGATAGCACACAACTGACGAAATGATGTAGGGTAGGGTAGTCATCAATGAGACACTTTTGGTTTTTAACTTTTAACGATTTTTATATTATTTTCATCAGCTTGTTTTAATGAGCTTTTTGTTAGATTTTCTTTCTTGTTATGTGTTCTAACATTGACCAAAATATGAGATCGATCCGACCTCTACAGCCAGAGTTATTCAACTGTCTCATTGTGGACGCACTGGGCAGCAACAATGAGACAGCTAGAGAACAATGAGACACTCTACGGAAATCAATACTTTTCTTGTAAAACATCATGTTTTTGTATTGGTCCATTGCAGGTGACTTGCCTTGAACATTTCAAAGCAATTTTGCCAACATGATACTTTAATTAACAAAAGTTATACTTAAAAGTATTTGAACTTCGTAAAATCCATATATTTATACCAAATTACTTTGTATTTTTGGTTAAATGAAGTCTAAATTCAATAAATATGCAAAAAATCATGTTTTTTTAAGATTTACAAAGTTTTTAAAAAGTTTAATTGTTATCCATGGGCTGAAAGGAGTGGGAAACAATAAGACAGCCCTGGATTCTGGGTATATACTTTATTTTGGTCAACCCTAATGAAAGGATATTGTAGCCCAACTCATTCCCAATGGAACGTCGAAAGAAATTTGAAGAAATGTGAAGATTTAGTGTTGATGCCAGCATACGAGCGAAAATGTAATTTTTGTCCATAACTTACTTTTACACCCCAAAATCAAACATTTAAAAGGGAACGTCCATAATCAAAGCCACTAATATGGCAGTCGTGTATCCAGTAGACACAACTTTCCCAAAATATGAGCCTGATTGGTTGAAATTGCGACTTGTGAGAGCCATTTTATCATTGTTTACCGTGTCTCATTGATGACTACTCTACCCTACTTTTTTATAACTAAGAACATGTTGATTTATAGGACTATTTCAATATTTAATATTAACCAATGTCATGATTTTCTTCATTTAAAAAGATTTCGGATCAAAAATAAAATGCATTTTTGGATTGTTGAAAAAAAAATCCTCTTGGAAAAGATTAAATTAGTATGTAAATACTACATTTTATTCGTTTTCGAAACACAATTCGAAAAAATCTTCAAACATTTAAACATTTTCAGTAGAACATATTTAAAATGCAATCTAAATTGATATTTTAATAAACAAAATTTATTTCAATGATTTTAGGCAAAAATCTGACTTTCAATTATTTTCCTTATATCTATTCCTTATATTTATTCGTATTTTGCTTAAAAGCTCGTAAACATAGTAAAATAAAAATTTAAACACTTTAAACATGATTTAAACAAAAAAAGGCTATCAAAATCTCCCCGGAATTTACAATATTCCAAAAATATCATTGAAATATCATGATATCATTAACCGGGTTGACATTGCAATGTCACCCCGGTTAACGATCAGTGAAAAAAAAAGAAAAGTATTGAAAGCCGCACAAAATGTTGTTCTTAACTTAATTGAACCCAGAATGCACGTGCGACAAGATAGCAAGATCACGACAATTAATTTGTAAGGGCATCAAAAGTACACAAACAAATTAAAATATGATTATCAAATCTGTGAATTTTTGAAATTTCGTTTCAGATAGTCGAATCAGGAAAAAAATGTTTTTGCTTTTGTTGTAAATTTATTAATCTCTGGCAGCTCTAGTCTTCTTAGCCATTCGCTGCCCAAGAGCTTAAACATATTCCCAAAAATGCTCTAAAGTTATTGAGAAATTAAGAATCCAAGATGACGGCCGAAATGGCTTCGATGAGATATAGCGAAAATGTATTTGATTTGATGTATATGAGCAGTTCTCTAGGATTTCGGTCATTCGATTTTTTTTGTATTTTTTAATCCGACTGAAACTTTTTTGGTGGCTTCGGTATGCCCAAAGAAGCCATTTTGCATCATTAGTTAGTCCATATAATTTTCCATACAAATTTGGCAGCTGTCCATACAAAAATGATGTATGAAAATTCAAAAATCTGTATCTTTTGAAGGAATTTTTTGATCGATTTGGTGTCTTCGGCAAAGTTGTAGGTATAGATACGGACTACACTGAAAAAAAATAATACACGGTAAAAAAAATTGGTGATTTTTTTATTTAACTTTTTATCACTAAAACTTGATTTACAAAAAAACACTATTTTTAATTTTTTTTATTTTTTGATATGTTTTAGGGGACATAAAATGCCAACTTTTCAGAAATTTCCAGGTTGTGCAAAAAATCATTGACCGAGTTATGAATTTTTTAATCAATACTGATTTTTTCAAAAAATCGAAATTTTGGTCGCAAAAATTTTTCAACTTCATTTTTTGATGTAAAATCAAATTTGCAATAAAAAAGTACTTTAGTGAAATTTTGATAAAGTGCACCGTTTTCAAGTTATAGCCATATTTAAGTGACTTTTTTGAAAATAGTCGCAGTTTTTCATTTTTTTAAATTAGTGCACATGTTTGCCCAGTTTTGAAAAAAATATTTTTGAAAAGCTGAGAAAATTCTCTATATTTTGCTTATTCGGACTTTGTTTATACGACCTTTAGTTGCTGAGATATTGCAATGCAAAGGTTTAAAAACAGGAAAATTTATGTTTTCTAAGTCTCACCCAAACAACCCACCATTTTCTATCTTCAATATCATAGCAACTAATGGTTCGATTTTCAATGTTAATATATGAAACATTTGTGAAATTTTCCGATCTTTTCGAAAAAAATATTTTTGGAATTTTCAAATCAAGACTAACATTTCAAAAAGGCCAAACATTCAATATTACGCCCTTTTAAAATGTTAGTCTTGATTTGAAAATTTTGAAAATATTTTTTTCGAAGAGATCGAAAAATTTCACAAATGTTTCATATATTAACATTGAAAATCGGACCATTAATTGCTAAGATATTGAAGATAGAAAATGGTGGGTTGTTTGGGTGAAACTTAGAAAACATCAATTTTCCTGTTTTTAAACCTTTGCATTGCAATATCTCAGCAACTATAGGTCGTATCAACAAAGTCCGAATAAGCAAAATATAGAGAATTTTCTCAGCTTTTCAAAAATATTTTTTTCAAAACTGGGCAAACATGTGCACTAATTTAAAAAAATGAAAAACTGCGACTATTTTCAAAAAAGTCACTTAAATATGGCTGTAACTTGAAAACGGTGCACTTTATCAAAATTTCACTAAAGTACTTTTTTATTGCAAATTTGATTTTACATCGATAAATGAAGTTGAAAAATTTTTACGACCAAAATTTCGATTTTTTGAAAAAATCAGTATTGATTAAAAAAATCATAACTCGGTCAATAATTTTTTGCACAACCTGGAAATTTCTGAAAAGTTGGCATTTTATGTCCCCTAAAACATATCAAAAAATAAAAAAAATAAAAATAGTGTTTTTTTGTAAATCAAGTTTTAGTGATAATAAGTTAAATAAAAAAATCACCAAATTTTTTTTACCGTGTATCATTTTTTTCCAGTGTAGTCCGTATCCATACCTACAACTTTGCCGAAGACACCAAATCGATCAAAAAATTCCTTCAAAAGATACAGATTTTTGAATTTTCATACATCATTTTTGTATGGACAGCTGCCAAATTTGTATGGAAAATTATATGGACAAACTAATGATGCAAAATGGTTTCTTTGGGCATACCGAAGGCACCAAAAAAGTTTCAGTAGGATTAAAAAATACAAAAATTAAAATTGAAGAAAAAAGACCGATTTCGTAGAGAATTGCTATATATATATATATATGTATCAGGCAACTAAAGTATTCCAAATCTGAAGTCGTTGAACACTAGGGCGCTCAGAATTGGGTCCTAAAATGAAGCTTAAATTGCTGATATTAATTTTTACAGCTATTATTTTTCTGAGTACATTGACCCTTTGTACGACCACAAAGAGTTTAAAATGGATTTTTAAATCAATTTTGAAAAATTAACCTCGCGGTCCTTCTTGACAGAAAAGTTCCTACTTGACAGCTCGTTCCAAGGGGACCATAGTTGATCCATCGAAAAAATGTTGTCTTGTCAAAAAAAAATTTTGCATTAAAATGAAAAAAAGTGATTAGAAATGGTTTTTGATCGTGTTTTTTACCATTTTACATAAAAATTTACATATGGCTTTAGTACCCAATTTAGGACATTTTCTCAAAACCTCGCTTCCCAAGCTGATTATTGTTCCTTGAGCTATTTTAGCAATCTGGGCCAAATATGAGTAAAATCGGTCTACATTAACCCATTGATACTCAAAGAGGAAGTTTGTATGGGAAAAATTAAAAAAATGTAAGGAAAACTCTATTTTCTTACGGTTTGGTCTGCACGGTGCGCTTCTTTCGTCAAAATATTCCCAAATGTAAAATTGGAAATTTAATGCTCTACAACTTTGTAGAACATACCAAAGCTGTAAAACTCGACCCTTAAAAGTTATTAGTGTTTTAAAATAAGTCATTTTTGTATGAAAAACATTTTTTTCGCCAACTGCAGGCTCGGGTATCAATGGGTTTAACTCAACCAATTTCACTCAAAATTTGCACAGATGCTTAAAATAACCCAAAAACTGTTTTTCGCTTGTGGAGCAAGGGGTCATTTTTTCTGGGCACCCACCCCGATTTTGTTTCATGATTCGATTTCCCAAAGATCCCAAACCCGAAGTTGAAATCCGATTGAGTGGCTTATATGAACAAATGACCGCCACTTAGTCACTGAACCATGGTGTTCGATACGGCAAAGGCGCGGATCAATATGCCTTTTTTTTGTTGAACGTTTTGGTAAATGAACTCACGCGTAAAGTACTCTCGGTAATTTCGGGATTTATCCTCTCCGTCCGTTCACAGTACCATTTTACTACCGAACCATGCTCTTTATCTTCTCGTATGCCGATGCCCAGTTCTTGGTATCCAAAGATTCCTCATGCATTGGTTCGAGTAGAAATCTTACAAAAAAAATGACAGTTTTATTTGTTTGTAACTCCTTATTTGTATTCTTCAAAACATCACTTTCAAACAAAATCAAATTTATTAAACAAATGTGCTTACTCAATCACTCCCAGAAAAAAGTTTGCATAAATTTCCTCCTCCAAAACAGTGCTCCCGATAAAGCCACACTGGCATCCCATAGCCAAGATCCAATTTCACACTTCACCAGTTTCGCTCCAATCAAGTCCGGGATGCGCGACAGTTATGAAAACCGCAACGTAATGAAGCAAAGCTTTTGCTTCCTCTTTTTTTTCTTTTCTCTGGGAGGGAAAATTTACGACCATAACGCACCCAAGAAGGACTACTTTTTTCCTCCCCGGGTCTAGTTATGGTTCATAAGTTTTTGTTTCAATGTGGTTACATTTTTTTTTCTTTGCAGATTTCCGGCACTAGAATGCACCAGAACGACCACACAAAATAAGTTTAAATTTATGAAACCGCTTGCGCAGGGGTTTTGATCCTGTGGGTTGGAACCAGGCAGTCTTCGTTACGACAAATCCGATTATAACTTTGTTGGCAAATGTTTTGCAATTTTTTGCGGTTCCAGGAATAATCGTATGACGCACTAGAACGACGACATTCTTTCATGTTGGTTTGGGTCGTTATGAGTTCTTTTTGGAATAAGTAAGATGCTAAAGAAGTTTGTAGTCCTTCAAGTGGTTAAGCTCCCTGTATCAAATCCTTCCTCAATTTATCGATTTTCACCGGATTCATCCCTATACAAGATACAACCCGAAATTCCTGCCCAAGTTTGGCTTCCATCATTTGCCAACAGCCCGAAAAAAAACTTCTCGAACCGCACTTTTATGGCTGTCGCCAGTAAGTCGCTTCCGAGTCTAGCCAAGAAGTCTGGCGCTATAGTTTTGGTATCATCACCATCCCCAGCCACACGATGGCTAACGGTTGCCAAGAGAGTAGAAAAAAAACACCCAAAAACTCTTAGTACAAGAATAGTCGCTATTCTAGCATCGAGACGGCGACGTTCGGATGCTGTAAAAATATTACTATAATTCAATTCCTTCCTCCGCGCAGAAAGAGCGTTTTTGGGTGACTATCAGCATCCGGCAATCTACCCCTCGCTAATGCTGTTGATGTTGACTTCTAAGGGTGGTGGAAAAGAAACATCCCTTAGTTTTGCTCTTGGCGTGGTGGTAGATGACGCACGAACATTCGAATGGAAATTTCGGAGGATACAAATGAAGCTGTTCTAGATTTGGTGGCGCCAGCCAGCCAGCAATTGGGAAAGCGCGTAGGATGATGAATCGATATACTGGTGCTGAAAAGGGAAGCAATGCACAGTGGTCCAGATCGCAAAATTAATTGGAAAATTGATTTTCCGAGAAAAATTTTAGTTTTGGAGCTTTGGTTTCTTCAGAAGAGTTGTTGCTAATGAAAAGGAGCAACTTTTGGTTTAGTTGAAATTAACGTGGTTCACGATTAGGGTGATTTTGAAAAACTAACTTTTCAGGAATATTTTTAGGATTTTTTTGTCTTGTAAAAAATGTTGGACTTGACAAATCAAGCAACTTTGTGGAAGACACCAACATTTTATCTTTTAATCTACGCGTCTACGACCAAATTCATAGAAAGTAACTGAGCAAACCATCAAAAATGAGTTTTTTTTTTAAGTGCAATTCAGGGATAAGTTTTAGAAAAAAGTGACTCATTTTTGCGATCTGGACCACTATGCAATGATTGTGCCTAATGGGATCTATTGAGATACTTCAGTTTTCTTAATTTGCAATATGAGTACAGTCATGCCCCGGTTTTGCACGCCTCGGTTTTGTACTGCCCCGGTTATGATTCGTGCAGCTGCCTCGGTTAAGCACGGCCCAGTGCTTAACTGAAGCACAGAGTTTATGGGATTTTGGCTATATGGGAGACATTGGCTATAATCCTATGAAAAATCATCCAAACTTCAATATATATATTTTAGTGTTTTGAAATCGGGATGATGTCAGCTATTCATTGCAATTATAATTACATGAAAATTTTCACAAAAATACGTATATTTCCTGTTTTTGCTATATGGGTATCAAAGGATCGGGATTTTTCATACATTTCGAAAGCTATAATTTTTCAAAATTTTAACAAAACTACGCATTTTTGAAAAAAATACTCAAAATGTCAAGATTTTACAATATGGGTATCAAATGATCGGGATTTTTCATACACGCAAAGAAATTCCGGTGAACGTTGGATGCTCAACCGGCCTAACCCATCTGATGTTCAAATTATTGAGCATTGGACGTTCTAAAATTACCCACACCACGACAATACAATTCATACGATTTCGTTTTTGTCTTGGTATGCGTGATATTTGCTGGCAACTAGCGGAGAATTTCTTCTTCATCCTTTTTTTAAAATAGCTCACTCTTCTTTGTGAGCATTATTACATTTCGAATGTAATATCACACTTTTTTAAAAAAAATAGTTAAATTTACACAATATTTTCGAAAGAAAATACTTTAATTTTACTCAATATTTTACAATATGGGTATAAAATGATCGGACATTTTTTACTCATTTCGAAAGTAATAATATTTTTGTGAAACACTAAATATTTTCACAAAATTACATATTTTCGAAAACAAATCTATTGTTTTTGTTTTGCAGAACTATTTATCCTCGAAAAAAAATATTCAAGATTTCAGTAATTTACAATATGATTCAATCAAATGATTGCAAATTGTTGATACATTTCGATAGTAATAATATATTTTGTGAAATACTCAACATTTTCACAAAATACGCATTTTCGGAAAAATTCTCAAAATTTCAATATTTTACAATATAAGTATCAAATGGTTGGAAATTTTTAATAATCTCGACAGTTATGATATTTTTTAGGATATTCTCAAAATTTTCGCCAAATTACGTATTTTCAAAAAACCCATATAATAAAACTGAAATTTTGGGTATATTTTTTCAAAAACAGCCTACTATGAAAATTTTGAGAATTAAAAAAAACAATCGAAATGTGTGAAAACTTCCCAACCTTTATATGCACATTTTGTATAAAAAAATAGTAGTTTTAAAAAAGTCTTGTCAAAATTTTGAGTATTTCACAAAAAAAAATAAGAGTACCGAAATATGTTACAAAAATCCAATCATTTGAATCCTAGTAAAATACAAAAAAATGAGTATTTTTTCGAAAACACGTACTTTTGTAAAAAAAAATACAGTATATCACCAACATTACTACCGAAATGTGTGATCAATTTTTAAATTTTGTGAAAACATTGAGTATTTTACAAAAAAATATGATTACTATCGAAATTTATGAAAGAAATCCAAACATTTGGTAGGTATCTTTATTGTAAAAAAACCGAAATTTTCAGTATTTTCTTCAGAAATACGTAGTTAAGTAAAAAAAAAGTATTCCACAAAAAATATAATAATTTTCGAAATGTATGAAAATTGTCCGATCATTTGATACTCGTATTGTTAAATATTGATATTTTGAGTGTTTTTTTTTTTCTTAAAAACGTAGTTTTGTGAAATTATTTAATATTTTTAAACAAATTTATTATTTCTTTCAAAATGTATCAAAAATTCCTAATCATTTGATACCAATGTTGTACAAAACTGAAATTTTCAGTATTTTTCCGAAAATGCGTAGTTTTGTGAAAATTTTGAGCATGTTACAGCAATGTTACAACTTTCGAAATAAATGCAAACATTCCAATCATTTGAAATAGAAAAAAACAATAATTTTTAGTATTATTTTGGTAAAAACATGCTTTTTCAAAAAACAGGAAAAATACGTATTTTTGTGAAAATTTTCATGTAATTATACTGGCAATCGATAGCTGACATCATCCCGATTCTAAAACTTTATAATTTTCCAATGTTTGGATGATTTTTCATAGGATTATAGCCAATGTCTCCCATAAAGCCAAAATCCCAATAGCTTTGTGCCTCAGTAATGCACGCCCCGGTTTTGCATCCCCCATAAGCGGTGCTAAACCAAGACTTGACTGTGTCTTGCGAACCTTCGTGGTGAACGGACACTAGAGCTGCGGTATTTTTTACTACCTAAGCTCAGATTTATTTCAAAACAAAATTCACAGTCTTTTTAAAGACTACCTGAGTTATTTTCCAAAATTCTAAACAGTCTTTTGAAGACTAACACCACCTGAAATTTTGTTGTATTTTACAAACGAAGCCATCTTTTTAAGAGAACTTTGCTTGCAAAATGCGTCAAAACAAAGGTAAACGCAAATCTTCTGAAGATTTGGTCGTTACGTCGGTGAAGCGTTTGAACGCTAAACCAGCTAACGGAAACAGAAAAAGAAAACAGCCTCTTCTGAGGTCTGATTCTGATTCTGAATGTGAGGTCAATCCTCCAATTCCATTGACAAACAGTTTCGGTGTTTTATCCGAAACTGATGACAAGGAACCTTCTCCTCGTACTGAGCCTTCTGCCGTCGAGAAACGAGTAAAGGCTCCGCCAATTGTAGTGACTTCCGTCTCCGATTTGGCCAGCTTTCGAACGCAACTGAAGAATTGCAAGGAAACTTGCAATTTGAAGGTTTCGTTCCAGCTTGGTCGAAGAGGAGAATGTCGCTTATTGACGGAATCTTTACAAGATCACCAAACTTTTGTTGGTTATTTGAAAAACCACAAACACAATTTCTACACGTATGAGACCAAGAATGTTCGGCCATTCAAGGCGGTCTTGAAAGGTCTCTCCAACGACTTGTCGGTGGATGAGATCAAAAACGAACTTAAGGTGTTGCTTGGCTTTGCCCCATCCCAAGTAATACCAATGAAGAAAAAATCAAACGGGAATATTTCTCGCTTTGGTTTGACTTCACAATTTTATCTGATTCATTTCAACAGAAATGAAATCAACAATTTGAAACTTTTGGACAAAGTTCAGTTTTTGTTCCATGTACGGGTAAAGTGGGAGCATTTTAAGAAACATGGCGGTAATGGCCAGAATCTGACCCAGTGCCGGCGTTGCCAGGCATTCGGTCACGGTACTGATCATTGCGCCATGGTTCCAAAATGCATGGTTTGCGGGGATTCTTCTCACGACAAGGACAATTGTCCCGTGAAAGAAGTCACCCAATTTAAATGTGCAAATTGTGGTGGAAATCACAAATCAAATTTTTGGGATTGCCCCATCAGAAAAAAGGTTTTGGATTCTCGTGCTAAGCATCAGCCGAAATCCAAACCGAAATTTTCTCAAAGTCAGGTTGTACCTGCATCTTTAAATCAAACGTTCGTGCTGTCTCACTCGAACAATTCTAGAAATACCCCTACCGTGGAAAAGTTAGGTAACAACAATTGCTTTTCTTATGCAAACGTCGTTTCGGGCTCATCCACGAATTTTAAATCCTCTACCAATCTTTCTGAAATTGGGCAGGTACCTCAAATCTCATTTGAAAATTTTTCTGCTGGCAACGCTTTGGGATCTTCTGATCTCGGCGATGTTACGTTTGAAAAAATGACTTTTTTGCAAAACTCACTGTTTGGTTTGATTCAAACAATGAGTAATGCTACATCTATGATGGAAGCTATCCAGATTGGATTAAAATTTGCGAATGATGTTGTTCTTACCCTGAAGTTTAATCATGGATCTAAGTAATTCCATCAATATTATGAATTTTAATGCTCGCTCTTTAAAAGCGAAAGAAAATGAATTTTTCAACTTTTTACGAGTTCATAACGTGCATGTTGCTGTTATAACCGAAACATTTTTAAAAACTGGCACTTATTTGAAAAGTGATCCAGATTATAAAGTTATAACTAATAACAGAATGAATCGAAATGGCGGTGGAGTTGCAATAGTTATCCACCGTAGTATGACTTATAGCACGTTACGTGACTTTAAGTTAAAAGTTATTGAAAGTTTGGGCATTGAACTTGAAACTTCTTTTGGGAAAATTATGATTGCAGCTGCATATTTGCCATTCCAATGTACTGGGGAAAATAAAAATTATTTCAAAGGGGATTTGAATAAACTTACTCGGCATAGATCCCGATTTTTGATCATCGGTGATTTTAATGCCAAACACCAATCTTGGAATAATTCAAAAGTAAATTCCAATGGTAAAATTCTGTTCAGAGATTGCACTTCTGGTCTTTATTCGGTTTTATACCCGAATGGGCCAACTTGCTTTTCTTCTGTTAGAAATCCATCAACAATTGATTTGGTGTTGACAAATCAAAGTCAGTATTGTGGTCCTTTAGTGACTCATGCTGATTTTGATTCTGATCATCTTCCAGTAACTTTTTCACTTTCTCATGAAGCAGTTATCAGACCCAATAGTTCTGTGTTTAATTACCACAAAGCTAATTGGGACAGGTATCAGCATCATATTGAGAATAATTTGAATCATGATTTTGTTTTAGAAACCAAAGCTGATATTGATTCAGCCTTGGAATCTTTAACTAATGCAATTTTGGATGCTAGGAATATTGCTATTCCTAAAGTCCAAGTCAAATTTGATTCTCCCATTATTGATGACGATCTTCAGCTTCTGATTCGTCTGAAAAATGTTCGCCGAAGACAGTATCAACGTTCTCGTGATCCTGCACTGAAGCGAATTCAAAAGGATTTGCAAAAGGTTATTGACCACAGATTCACTCTCCTGCGAAATGAAAAGTTCGCAAGAGATGTCGAACAAATTAAACCTTATTCCAAACCTTTTTGGAAACTTTCAAAGGTTCTTAAGAAACCTCAAAAACCCATCCCTTCTTTAAAAGATGGTGATAATATTCTATTAACTAATGGGGAAAAAGCTCAAAAACTTGCTCAGCAGTTTGAGAGTGCTCATAATTTCAACTTGAATGTTTTGAGTCCTATTGAAAATCAAATTTCAATAGAATTTCAGAATATTGTTGAACAAGAATTTTCATCAGATGAAGTTTTTAACACGGATCTGAATGAAATAAAATCTATTATCAAAAAATTTAAAAATATGAAAGCCCCTGGTGAGGATGGCATTTTTTACATTTTAATTAAAAAATTACCAGAAGCAACTTTAAGTAGCTTGGTCAAAATTTTCAACAAATGTTTTGATTTGGCATATTTTCCCAGTAGTTGGAAAAATGCCAAAGTAATTCCGATTTTGAAACCGGATAAAAATCCTGCTGAAGCCTCAAGCTATCGGCCCATTAGTTTGCTTTCATCTATTAGTAAATTATTCGAAAGAATAATTCTTAATAGAATGATGACGCACATTAATGAAAATTCAATTTTCGCTGATGAGCAGTTTGGATTTCGCCTTGGGCATTCAACTACTCATCAGTTGTTGAGAGTTTCAAATTTAATTCGAAGCAACAAATCTGAGGGCTATTCTACTGGCGCTGCTCTTCTAGACATAGAAAAAGCATTTGACAGTGTTTGGCATAAAGGTTTGATTGCGAAATTGAAAAGGTTTAATTTTCCGATTTATATCGTGAAAATTATTCAAAATTATTTGACGGATCGTACTCTGCAGGTATGTTATCAGAATAGCAAATCTGATCAACTACCTGTACGTGCTGGCGTCCCTCAAGGAAGCATTTTGGGTCCAATTTTATACAATATTTTTACTTCTGACTTGCCTGATTTGCCCCCAGGATGTCAGAAATCACTTTTTGCTGATGACACAAGCATCTCCGCCAAAGGCAGAAGCCTTCGTGTCATCACAAGAAGATTACAAAAAAGCTTGGATATTTTCAATTCTTATTTGAAAGAATGGAAAATTACTCCAAATGCTGCAAAAACTCAACTTATTATTTTCCCTCACAAACCAAGGGCTGATTTTCTTAAACCAAAAAGTCATCACATTATAAAGATGAATGAGGTAAATTTAAAGTGGGAGGATCAAGTGAAATATCTTGGACTTGGTTTTGACAAAAACCTTACTTACAAGGATCACATTGAAAGTATCCAGGTTAAATGTAACAAATATATTAAATGTTTGTATCCACTTATAAACAGGAATTCTAGACTTTGTCTCAAGAATAAACTGTTAATTTATAAACAAATTTTCAGACCTGCCATGCTTTATGCTGTGCCGATCTGGACAAGCTGTTGCTTAACCAGGAAGAAAAAACTTCAGAGGATTCAGAACAAAATTCTGAAAATGATTCTGAAACTTCCTCCCTGGTTCAGCACCAGTGAACTTCATCAATTAGCCGAAGTTGACACTTTGGATGTTATGTCCAATAAGATAATTGATGCATTTCGACAAAAATCATTGCAGTCTTCAGCTGCATTGATCCGCTCTTTATATAGTTTATAAGTTAGTTTTAAGGTATCCCTTTTCCCTTTTGTACATGTAGGACCTCCTACATTTGAAATCACTTAATAGCGAAAGCTACAATATTTCATGAATAAATGAAAGTTGCTAGTATTTAAAATTGAGGTGAAAAGTCATCGTTTGTGATTGGACACTCAATAATATTTTAACTGAATGAATGTACATGGAAAAGAAATTTCAATAAATATAAATTAAAAAAAAAAAAAAAAAAAACCAAGACTTGACTGTGTCAAACGATTTGAAATTTGTATGCATTTCCACTGTTTTAGATCTTTTGGAATTAATAAAAATAAAAACAACTTCCGACTTCCAGGAGAATTGCTCTCAAGTTAAAATTATACAAAAAAAACGTTTAATACTTTTTCTAAGCAACCATTTTTCCACCAAAAGCAAAACGGTGACTGCTAATTTACCGTAAAAAGTCTCGGCACCACACCGTGAGCCTGATTAAAGCCGCAAAGCCACATCAAAAGTGGAAGTTTTTCCCCTCGATATCTTAAAAATCCTCCTCCCCATCAACAGCACCAACATTCACCAATACAACCAACCCACGGCGCGCGTTCTCATTTTCTATCGGATGATTATCATATCAAAGATTGAAAGCGATGAATGGAGCATCAAACCCAGCATGTGGCCAGCACCCAGGACACATGAAAAAAACGGTCGTCCTGGAATTAAGGCGTCATTTCGCTCGGATTTTTCCTGCTGATTCGAATCCGTAGCGAGCATTATATTGAGTCGTTCGCGTGGTGTGCTACTAGACAGAAGTGTCCTCCTCCTGAGGGTCTGGGGGACGGCACGGGCGCTCAAGTGGAAAAGCATTAAAAAAGGCAACGTTAGTATCCTGGCAGGTTCAGCGGGGCATGATGGTGGTAGATGAAGTGGCAAACCGGGAGATGATGATGATGCAAACCGAGCGTTTCGAGGTCTCTCTTCAAGATACCGACGACGTCGTCCTCGTTGTCGTCGTTGACTAAAGAGGAAGGTATCAATGACTCAATGGATGCTGCGCGCTTGAACGGTTCGTTGCAACGAGATTGGCGTTCGCACTATAGAGTTATCTACGTGCGCATGTATTGCGTGTACGTACACGAAAAAGATTGAGGTTAAATTTTGTCCGGCCAGCAAAATCAAATGGTGCGCTAGTGTGTGTACGTGAAACGTCATAAAGCTCTATGGTGACGGATTTTCAGGGGGTCGAGATTTGAGGAGATAGATATGCTGATGCAGCTGGATGATATGACGTTTCAAGAATGTCAAATTGATATGCTGACAAAAGATAGAAGATCCAGTTTTTAAATAAAGAAGGTTTGATGAGAACCCTTAAAACATCGTCATTTCTGTTATCCGTATTATTGAAATTTTTGAAGCAACTGGGAATAGATCTTGCTTAACATTCCAACGCCCAAGGCTCCAAAAAAGTTGGAACGGTAACTTCAACTCAATGGTTCTCGGGCATAACTCAACCAATCAAGATGATTCTTCTTTCCAGTGATTTGTTAGGATGTCTAGATGATTCTAGACCTTTGCAGAACTTAATTTGATCAAATCTGTAATTTTTGCGATCAAAAACATCGTTCCAACTTTTTTTTTCGCGTGTAAAAAAAAATTCGCCGAAAATTCCGCGGAGGCAGTCGTTTAAAAAAAGTTGGAACGATGTTTTCGGTCGCAGAAATTACACATTTGTTCAAATCAAGTTCTGCAAAATTTTAGGATCATCTAGACATTCTTACAAATCACTGGGAACAAGAATCGTCCCGATTGGTTGAGTTATGCCCGAGAACGGGCGTGTTGAAGTTACCGTTCCAACTTTTTTGGGAGGCTTGGGCGTCCGTGTAAGTTGGACATGCGTTGGGCGTTCCAGTGTTAATGAGTATTAAATTATTACAATTAGGTAAGCTTTAAACAGATTGATTAAATGTCATCAAAACAATATTAACTCTTTACCTCCAAATTAAAATTGAGATTTTTTTACGTTTTTGTTGACCATTATCAAATGAGATGAAAATCGAATTTGTGCAAAAAGAATTAATTCAATTGGTTGAATGCACAATTTGAAGTAAAGGAATCATGGAGCACTGGTGCAACTACAGATGTTAAAGAGTTAAATGTGAAAAAATAGAAGACTTTTTGTGGAATGATGTTAATTTATCGTATAATTTATATCATGTTGCATAATAATACAAAAAAAATCATTGAAAAATTACTTTCTATTGTTTGTTCTCAAAAAATGCAAAAATATATTCAAAGCTTGCTTCAAATATTTGAAAACATTGGGTTGTTTGGATTAAAACCAACACTAAAAAGCTTTACCATTTGTTCAAGAGCTGAAACCAGTATTTGTCATGAAAAACATAATTTCTGCATGTTTTTGTTTCTCATTTCAATAAACTGGTCACAGAGGCAAGTTTAAAATTTCTCAAATGAAATACCGAAATACATTTTCTTGCAGTTGAATGATTTTTTACATGCAGTCAAGCTGTTTATTGATCTTCAGACTTATTTAAACCATTAATGTTAATGTCCTATACAATTTTGTTGCATAATATTAATTCAAACCAAGATCATAACAATTTTCAATGCATTTAAAATTTCCCGGGAATTCCCAGGATTTCCAGGAATTTGTGTTGCTTTTTTTTGTTCGTTTCTAAACACGTTCAACTTCTTGCAAACGGGCAATTCTGGCTCGCGAGAAAGCCCGTTCACGAGCGGAGGAGAGCACGGTCAATCGGTGAGTTTCCCGGCAGCTCGAGACTCGCGGCGAGAACTCGAGAGAGAGGATTTTTTTCTCGCGAGAGCGCGAGAATACTAACACTGATGACTAGAGGGTGACGAGCGGGAATTCCCGGGAAATCGACCATTTTTGGACCTCACGATTCCCGGGAAATTTGGTCGAGACTCCCGGGAAATTTTATACTTATAAATATCGAACCAAAATTAATAATTTAATCAGCTAAACATTTGAAACATTCGAAATTGTTCAGAACATTAGATGTTCAATGTTCGATTTTCAAGTTTGGATAAACCTATGGATCTCTTATCTTCTTATTCTATAAGTGTTAATTTTAACTTTTCAAAAATTCCAATAACTATAATTGAGAGTAACCAAAAAACATTCTTAGCAGTTACACACCAGGAATGAAATATTTATATTTCTAAGAGGGAAAACCTTTTCAAGATAAGTTTATTTTCAAGCATAGCAAACCTCATAATCTTGTTCTTTTAATTCTTACTAAGTCAATTTCGCTGTATCGAGGTAATTTCCTTTTTTGATGTCGATAAGTCATTTTGTGTTTTGCGTATTAAATTATATTTTGGGAAATAAAAATCAGCCATTCGTTGTAAAGTTAGTGTCCGCTTATTATGAACATTTACAGTTGACCTTGAGAAGGAAAAATCAACTTAAGGTTTTTGTTTTGTGTCGTTATTTACCATAATGCAAAAATACGATATTGCATAAATGGAAAATTATATATGAGTTATTTTTTAACCTTCAAAAAATCTATTAACAAGTTTGTGCAACTTTTGAAAAATCACTCAATGCGAATGAAGATTCGTAAAAATTTTAAACTGCAATTTTGAGTCCTAAAAGGCTCAAGAAACGATTTTTTATTTGTAGATTGAGGGAAAAAATCAAAATGAAGAAATAGTTCCTCAAAATAATGAGGTTACTTAATTTCACGTTTCATTGGATTGGCATGAATCAATTGTATATGAATACATTAAAAAGAAAAGTTTTTTTACTTATCTTATTAAGTTATTGACACTATTGGCTGGTTAAAAAAAAATCCCGGGTCCCGGGAATTCCCGGGAAATGGCAAAACTCAACTCTCGATTCCCGGGAAATTGAAAATCTCGATAGTCGTCACCCTCTACTGATGACAGCTAAAGAGAAAAATAATAGTTTAATACCAAATTCTGTAACCCCCAATGTCTTTGAAAACCTAAATAAAGGAAAAGACATTGTTTTTCATTGCTTTCAGTTGATATTTCGATATTCTTATTCTCTTATAATAACAAACCATGGTCTTTGTCTTGTATTCTACATTCACAATGTTGACGAAAATGAGTAAAACTCAATTTTTCTTTTGCAGCACAATGTTCTAAATAGAAGAATTTGATCACAATATAACATATTATTCCCTAATCAAACTTCATCACAACTCATAGAACCTGTCAGTCACGCTTCCGGTAATATCACATTTTCAATGCCACATCAACTCAATTTGCCTCCAGCCAGACACTTCAGTCGTCACTAATAAACTTCATTCGGCGGCTGCAACGACGTCCAAGACTTCACTTCATTTGTACTCCATAAAATCATGCTGACGACCGGCGGTAATAATTGTATCTCTTCAGTGCCATCAGCAAAATATCCCCCTGGTTTTAAACTTGATGAAATTTGGTTATTTTCAAAATCAAAGAGCTTCCCCTCCCCTTTTTCAAAAGTCACCCTCCCAGGCTAAATATAAATATTAAATGCGATATGGTTTTACATCAAATTGAACGCTCTGTTACGCTTCGCCCCCTCGCTGTCAGAAGTTGAAATACATCTTCCACCCCTTCCACCCACAACCACCCAGCAAGTACGGCTCTGACTCTCTTTGGGGCGATTCTATTTATGCTGATGTGCGATTTATGGTGCGGAATGGAACAAAAAACAGTAGCACGAACAACAACAATTTGTTAAGGAGGGGGAGGAGGAGCTAAAAAGCATGTAACCGAACAATATGACCACGTGGATGCATTAGCTGAGCCGCGTGTTGCCCACCCCAAAAGGACACTTTTTTATGCTGTTGTTATGCTGCCGCCACATGAAACATAATGCACAACATGCTCTATGACTAATGGGTGACGATTATGAGTTTTGGCGCCAAC
The DNA here is from genome assembly GCF_016801865.2 of Culex pipiens pallens. Taxonomy (NCBI): domain Eukaryota; kingdom Metazoa; phylum Arthropoda; class Insecta; order Diptera; family Culicidae; genus Culex; species Culex pipiens. The sequence goes on along the minus strand of NC_068938.1, from coordinate 60,868,043 downwards.
CAACCGTTGCCGCTTTTACTTCCCCTCTTTTTAGATTGGATCCATCAATCGCGGAAATTGGTTCATCAGAAAGCATTAAAAATCACCGAAATTATCTGCCATGAAAAATCACCTCAAAACACTAACCACACCGGTTGTGGGATACCTCCACAATGGAATTTCTGAAACTCACCGGGATTCCAAAGATATCGTATTTCAATTTCGCCTCAGCTCTGTTGGTTTCAGGAGGAGGAGGCGCTTCAGATTTAATTCGACCCCTGGGGAGCGATTTGTTTTCATGTTGTTTTACTACCAGCCCATCAAAACCCCGGAAGGACCCCCCGAAGGCGAAGAATGTTGTTCCAGGATTTTGCGGGTGAAGCTGCATCACCTACACGCGGTGAAATAATAGAATACGTGATTTGGTCCATGGCGGCGGCAATAAAGAAACTGAGAAATTTAAGAAAATTTAAGTTTATGCAACAAGTTGCAAAAAGAAGATTTTATCCAACGAGGTTCACCGAGTTGGATAGATACGACGAGTGATGAAAAAACCTAGTTTTGCAACGAGTTCCATACAATATTTTTTGCAATTCTGAAAACACCCTTTGAACTGAATTATGAGTCAAAGGATATTCAGTCAATGAATCGTTTAAATCAAAAAAAAAAAGTATTTCTTTTCGAAAAAAAGCTGATAAGTTCAACTTTTCAGCGTCCGTTTCAGTGCTGAAAAGTAGAACTTTGAACAGGATTTCTATTCGATGCTGTTATTTTTGGTATAGAAAAGTAGGCTGTTTCGTCGTTCGAGAATGACAGGAAAAGTAATTAGTTTCACGACGGAATTGCAAAACAGAAGTTTTTGCAATTCCGTCGTGAAACTATTTACTTTTCCTGTCATTCATGAACGACGAAATAGCCTACTTTTCTGTACCAAAAATAACAGAATCGAATAGCACACCTTTCAAAATAAATGCTGAAAAGTTCTACTTTTGTACGACTCGTGCTGAAAAAATCCTCTTTTTGCAACTTGTTGCATAAACTACTATTATGTAACTAGTTGCAAAAAGAACATTTTTTCAGCACGAGTCGTACATTTATCCAACGAGGTTTATTGAGTTGGATAAATACGACGAGTGTTGAAAAAATCAAGATTCACAACGAGCTCCATACAATTTTTTTGCAATTCTGAAAAATAATCACTGAAAGAGTTTTTCAAAAAGAAACCAAAATGTGTTGACGTCCAAGCATCTAGCCATTTTTCTTTGCATTTTTCACATTTGTCCGACTCAGCATTCTCTGAGCACTGAAATATTTTGTTCTGTCATATTTTTTCAAACAACGCTCGGATGATTCACTCACAGATTACGACATTTAGCGGAATTGCAAATAAAAAATTGTTAATAGTTGTAAATAGGGGAAATATACCCATTTTAAGCCTAATAAGTGGTCGTGTATGAATGATGCTGGATCATCTGGTGTGTTCCTTGAAATTTACTAAAACCAATTACACCAACGAGTAGAGCCATTTTTTGTGAACATTTCTGTTTATTTTCACTTTTGCTAAAATTTATTTTATTCCTTTAACAAGCATTTGAAAAAAAAATCCAAAATGTATTTTTATCAAACGAGAATGCATTGGGCAACGCCCATTTTTCTATTTTCAGCTTGGTTTTTTTTCGATTCCTGGGCTCTTTTGGGAAAAATAGTAAGAAGTTTTAAAAATGTAGCCTAACATATGAAAAGGGCGTATGAAACTTAAAAATGCCGTTTTGACGGTGTCTGGACCAAAGAGCCTATGTCTGGAAATATTTTTATCGGATTCTCCGGACATTTTTACTCAACATACTAAAAAATGGGAGGTGTTCATTAACAGGATTTCGAGATATGACTTTTTGAAAATAAAATCCGTGTTTTTCCATGTGTCGCGCGCAAAAAGTGAAAAATGACGAAATGGGCAAAAAATCTACATTTTTCACTAAAATTGCGATAACTTTAAAATTTCAGCGATGACCTATACATGTTTGGGTACCACAATTTTCGTTATTGAAAGACGCAACTTTTGGTGGTATGTATATCTAATCTAATCTAATCAAACCCTAGCGCAGCCAATCTTTCGAAGGGATCCTGGAGAGTGCCTTAGGTTAGATGACGCCTAGCCTCTTCTTGTCGTTTATTAACATATGTAGTGCACCATTGCATTAGAATGCATTGAAACATCACAAAACGTTAAACCGGCCAGGCCTACTGCGTAAAGTTTACCGCAGAGATGATTCGTTGAATTGGATTGAGTTTGAGCACAGGGTGTGTGTTCAAACCACAATACAGTTCTGAATCTACAGAGGAGGAAGAAGCGTGGGGACACACCACCATACGCTCCGAGTTTTGGTTTTAGGTTATTATTCGTTGGGAGCACCATGCTAAGAAGTTTTGGTGCTCCGGGACCCTCAAGGAAGGGACATTGTATTTCCACGAATGCCCAGGACACTATTTGCCGTGGTTATAGCGCCACAAACAACTTTTGGTGGTATGTATATAAATATATATTTTAATGCCATGAAAACAGATTAAAAAATAAGTGAGTGCTCATACCAACCCTAAACATTTTCTACGATTTACATGTTTTAAGAAAAGAGTTTGTTTTCCATTGAAATTTCTAGTTTATTTGAAAAAATAGTTTTGCCCCTTAATTTTTCGGCCCAATTTTGGGGCAACATAAGCTTTTGATTTTTTTTTGCTCAGCCTCATGCTAAACAATATTGTCTTGCTTATTTTTATTTAAAAAGTAGTTTCTTCCAAAAGCGATATTTTTATTTTCTTACCTTTTATTCAAACCATGTCAATTTTTTTTATAAATTATGTTTCTTACTGCGATATTTTAAAGGAGCAAAAAAAATTATATGTTTATTTTTTTTAAACAATGAAATCAAAAGAAATAGTTTAATATTGTAGGCACTTTTCAAAAATAGATGGAGAGTTCAAAAAATCTAAGCAGTTGCATCAGAAAGATACAAAATAAAAACCTGAACAACCCTAGCTTTTGGAAATGAAAATTGAACATATACGCTAATATATATGTGCTTTTAAGGAGCAAATAATTTAGCTGGAAGCTGGGACATAATCCTAGTAAAAATTTCAGTTAAATCTGTGCAGACTTGTAGATTTTGTAAAACACCCTTTTTTGAATAAAAATGTTGATTTTTTCCGAAAACAACATAAAAAATCTGCACCGATTTAACAAGTGTATTCCCTTTTTCAAAGGAATTCAGCATTATGATTTTTTCATCCAAAAATATCAAATTCATATTACAACATTCGCAAAAAAATGAACTCCTGACAAACCGTTTTGTTCCGCTTCATTAAGTTTCCTCCAATTTAATAACTTGTCAATCACCATCATCATCGTCGTCGTTTGTACCCAGACGAAAAAGAATCTTATTCACCGAAAATATATGAAGCGTGCATGCACTGATAAGCAAAGCCTCTTTTCTCCGTTATGAGACTCCACCTCCTATGTTCCACATAAACCGCTTATAATGTGGGCTCATTCCACCGTGAGTTTCCCCATATTTGTAAGCAGAAAGATTTGATAAATGTACGCAATTCTCCACTGAGATTTTTTTTTTTAATAAATTGAAGAAAAAAATTAAATTTTTAAAACTTGTTTTACTGATATTTTACATAAAGATGAAATTGAAATAAATTTTTATTCATCTATTTTTTAACAGTGTAACGATGCACACTCCGGAACCAATGCCCAACTCCTTCAAATGCGTGTGTCCTGGCAACCAGGCCCATGCCTAATTCCAGTCGAGTGGGGATCCAAATCCGGATTAGGATCCGTGCGCGATAAGGACGTTTTGTAGGATTGCGCCAGCGAACAACGAGCCACTCGAAAAATACACAGCCTGTGAAGCGAGTTTCATGCCAATTTTGCGGAAAAACAGAAATGTTGAATTCAAAACCCAGCAGTAGAAAAAGACGGGGGGGGGGGAGAAATGGAAGTGTTCCCAAACTCACCCGCTGAACACGCCGGCAGCACGGCCCTTGAGCCCGGCAGCGAAGGCAGCCATTTTGGAAGGGGATTCGCAGGCAGGCAGGAGCAGTCGTGAATTAACGGTAGGACCTTCGAAGGAGCTCCCCGGTGCTCCCCTCCACAGTTAGCTACGGCTACAGTTTTTCCGAAGAGGGGAAAATTATTTCAGGTGGAACGATGAGCAGCAGCAGTAGGTTACGCCATTTTAGCTGGGTTTCGGATTGATTGTGATCTGGAAGGAGAGAGAATGTTGACGTTGTGAGTTACAATATTTTCTACTAGTCTTTTTATACATGAGACATGTTAAGAAAAAATAAGCCTGACTCAGGGATGGAATAATCGCGAATCACGTAAAAATCGCTCCCGAAATTCTCCAAGAAAATCAATCTACTGATAATTTTTTGGAAATTTTATTGTCAGCACCACTTAAAGTCATTTATTTCACTTTGTTTACACACATTACCCATCTACAAAATGTGACAGGTCATTTTTCGACGTGTGACGTTACACTTGCAAGTGTAGTAGTGAAAAAGATGCTCCGCCGAGTAATCTGCCCATAATTAAAAATTCGAATATTATGCCAATTCAAGTATTCCGAGAAAAACGCGTTTTAGTGTTTGTCACCAAATCTCCGTCAAGGCAATTTCCCATAAGACTGGCATATTAGCCGTTTGGTTTTTCGCATCGGCAGCCAAATCTGAACACTATTTTAGTGAAATTCAAGTTTCAGAAGATGCGTTGGAACATTCTCTACCACCTAGTGCTAATATCTCGTTTTTGCCAAAAGTGGTTATTAGCCGTTTTTTCAATGCACAGTGGTCCAGATCGCAAAATTAAGTGGAAAATGGATTTTCCGAAAAATGGTTAAGTTTTGGAGCTTTGGTGTCTTCAGAAGAGTTGTTGCATATGAAAAGGGGCAACTTTTGGTTTGGTTGAAAATTAGGGTGGTTCACGACTAGGGTGATTTTGGAAATCTAACTTTACAGGAATATTTTTGGGAATTTTTTCGTCTTCTAGAAAGTTGACGGGCTTGCCAATCCAAGCAACTTTGTCCAAGACACCAAAATTTTATCTCGTAATCTACGCCTTCTACGACAAAATATATAGAAAGCATCTGAGCTCATCATCAGGGTTCAGTTTTAGAGAAAAGTGGTATTGGGAGCACTTTTAGAGCTCTAAAAACAAACATTTTTATTATCTGACAATTCAATTGGGACTTAAGGGTCAAAAGTTACAGCGCTTTTAAGGTAAAAAAGATGCAAATTTAAAACTGAAATATCTCGAAAAGGCGCAAGCCAAATTTTAAGCACTAGGCTGCATTTGAAAGAAGAGATCCAGCACTACAAACGCTGAAAAAATCTCAGGGGTCAACTTCTTCGACAAAGTTGCTTGGATTAGCAAGCCCGTCAACTTTCAAGAAGACGAAAAAATTCCCAAAAATATTCCTGTAAAGTTAGATTTCCAAAATCACCCTAATAGTGAACCACCCTAATTTTCAACCAAACCAAAAGTTGCCCCTTTCCATATGCAACACCTCTTCTTAAGACACCAAAGCTCCAAAACTTAACCATTTTTCGGAAAATCCATTTTCCACTTAATTTTGCAATCTGGACCACTGTGCAATGGTGGGCAGTAATCAAGATGATAACTTTTTTAGATTCTTTTTACCGATCTTTCGTGCGCGAGAGAGGAGAGCATGCTCTCTTCGGATTTTTTCTCTTGATGAACATCCAAAGATTTTCTTTTGATGATGATTATTCCATCGCTGGTCTGACTAAAAACAAAATGATAACATTGTTTTCGATAGTATGGATTTAAATATAACTTTTTTATTAGATATCAATTATAGTTTAAATCAAGAGTATTTTTCGGAAAGGTCCTTTAAGCTATTGTCTTTCAAATGTTTTTAGGCCCTTAAAAAACTCTATAAATGTACCAACAACATCACCTTATAGTTCTTATAGTATAAGAGTTTACTGATATGAATTCCATAACAAGACACGAATTTGGACGCAACCCCATGCTTATTCTATTGTATTGTCAATACCTAATTATATTACCAAACATTCTCCTAGATTTATAGAGTTTTTTTTAAGTTCTATAAACCAAATTTTCAGTTTTAATTTTGTTGGTGTTTTTGAAAGCGCCTTGAGTCAGGGATATTCAAAAATACCCAAAAAAAACAATTAAATTAAAATTTTGTTATAACACCTTTTCAAACAATACTCAAGAATTTAGTTATTTAAGATTTTTTATTATTTTAAAATACACAGTTCTGATTGAGAAATGCAAATTATTAATAAAAAGTTTATTATCTCTAAATTTATTTGTCAATGTTTCATATTTTTGTGTTGCAAGATTTCTCTGATAAAAAATAGTAGTTCCTAGAATTATTGGAAACTACTCGATTTACTGCGAGTAATTCTGGAAATAATCAGTAATTCCGCAATTTCACTGAATAATTTGCTGTAACCTTGTGTTTCCGATTAGTAACCATTCTGACAGAGTGCCAAAAACACATCACATGAAAATAAATAGATGATTAGGACTTTGCAAATATTTTTCAAGGATTATGTCGCCGCCACCCTTGCATACTAGCCCGAAAGTCGAGAAAATAAACAAATATTTATTTCGAAAAAAAATCAAAATTTCATTGCATACAACTGCAAACAATTCTGAATGCAATTTCCTGTATTAAAAAACCTTTTTGTATGTTCCGAATTGTTTGAACAAAAAAGATTTTTTTTAGAAATTTCGATAAATTCATTTCAATTTTGAAGCCATGCACATAAACTTATGCTTTAAATATTACACAAGAAGTTTTTTTTTAAATAATAGCATGTTTCAGTTTCATAAATTTTGTTGTATGGAAAAGCTACTTTGAACTGTATGAAAAGAAACAATACTAAGAAATTTTTGATAAAAACAGTAGTTTAATTGCTCATGCCAACATAAAGTTTGAAAACAATTAAACAAAAAATTGATTAAAATGCTGTCCTCAGTAGTGTGTCCTACATAACACAATTTGATAGTGTTTATAGTTTGTTTTGAACAATGAATATTTATAATGACTTTTGCAATAAATTTACTAAAACTTTTAAAAGTTTTTTTGCTGAAATAATAAAACTGAATGAAATAATTTTCGTATGGCTCTAAAAATATTTAATTTTGAAAATTACCTATTTTTTAGTTAGGGGGTTAATCAATAACAAAAAGTGCATACTAAAGATATATCATAAACACAGACACACAAGTTCTTTGCACTGCTTCACTTGAAGACGGTGATTTCATCGGATTTCGCCATGTGATAATTGACATTCAAAGTTGCCTAGGAATTGAAAACTGGGAGAAACAGATCCACCTGTACCAGATTCTCACAGCAGTGACAGCCATACATTAGGACAAGGAAAGTAATTTTGAAGACGAGAAGTGTTGATGCTCCACTTTTTTGAGGAGATAATGGAAAATCTCCACGGTATCCCATAAACCAACAATTTCTATGCGTGACAAAAATTTAGATTGCAATTGCTCTATGAACAAATTCATAAAAATATAAGAATTCTCGACAATCATATGCAATGTCAGTATTTTCTTTTTCAAAATTATGGTAGTTTTTATTCAAAGTATGTAAGAAGTGCAAAAGTTGTTACTCTCAGAGCACATTTATTGCAATTTTGACTTGTATGAAGTAGCGACGAACCGCCCTAGTGCTCCATACAAACATTGGAGAAATAGGCCTTCCAAATTTTGAATGGTAAAATTAAACTGCTTGTGATTCTGGGAAGTTTCTAATTTGTGCTTTCTCAAAAACTTGTTTTGAATTTTGATGATAATGTTTCGTTTCTGTTAATATTTTCTGTTGGCCTTGCTTGAAATTTTTGCTCAGATCCAGTCTGCGCATGTCTGTGTGTCGTTAAAAAAATTTAAACCTTAAGACGATCCTTTGTAAGAAATTGAGTATAATATATCCGAAAACATAATTTTAATAGACTGATAAGTCTTTTAAATCCATTCACCAACAATGATTCACATTTCACTTCTATTCAAGCCTTTCCTTCATATCTCCTAACAACCATGCGCAGTACCCTTCACGGCTTTGAATCGATCGTTACGTAACGTGAAAACCGTTGAACCGAACACGTTGCTGGAGTACTCACATTCTATTGCAGCTTCAGCAGCTAGTATCCTGAGTGGTAATGTGATAATCCTACAAATTACATCAAAGTGCTCACACTTTCACGTTATTCATCATTTCTGCACAATTTTATTAGCCCACAACTTTCACAGGACATCACTTCAGTTGAAACATCACTTTGATCCTTTCCGTATCCATCCTATAGGTTATTTCCGGACTCATTAACCCCGATTACTCAACCACAGCCAATATCCGTTAATTTGCAGGAAGCCACAGCCCACACTTCAATCACTGCACCGCAAGCAAATCCGATTGCACTCGATCCCGGGACGTCATGACCGTTTCTTCTGAAAAAGAACCTCGTGAACCATTTCGAACCCACCCCCACAGCTCCCTTCCCCCCAATGCACCCAGGAAGTAGAACAGAAAATGGCGACCCTGTAAGGGACCGTCCACAGATGACGCACTAGTTCGAATCGCGACGACGACGACGACGACGACGCGAGAGCTGCCGACACGCGAGCAGGACGACAGTCGAGTTTCGTCTGCCAGCAAACGGTCCAGGACCTGGGCCACATGGCCAAGGATGAAGGAATTCCGCGGCCAGCGTGACTCTCTCCAAGATTCGCTCTTACTTCGAATTTCCCCAGGCTGTTTTGAGGTTATGTTGGTGCCAGGGCATGCGCAGTGGGCGCTCACGGGTGGTGGTTTCCCCGACTCCAAGGACCTTTCAACCTGGGGGGAGATTCCAAATCTCAGCAAATTCTCCAGTTCTCTCGCACTCTCGGAACAGAAGCTGTTGGCAACACAAGTTGATACAAAAGTTTAGCTTTATATATAATTTACAGTCGTTCGCCCAATCGGTAGCACGTGAAGGTGGAGCAAATGGCCCAGGGTATCCAAGGCAGCCCCGGTTATGTACTGAGAGGACTCCCCCTCATCCCCCAAGCGGTTCAACGGAACCAGGTAAAAACTGTATCCAACATCGGTCTGGTGGACGGGGAGTTTCGAGACGAGAGGGTATAAATTAACAGCGACGGATGTGTTCATTTCCATTTTCTGTCTAGAACTTAAATGGAAACACCCCGGCGCACCCAACTCTTCACCTAAACTCTAAAATTGTTCACCATTACCGGGGGAGTAATGGAGAAAATTGTGCTGATGTGTTCAAGTTTTTCCTCTCATCGTGCGCCGCAGGTTGGTAGACAGATGACTGGGGTTGTGGGAAGGGAAAAGTTTTTACTTTTTGATAAATTTTCATGAACCTAACCACATGTCGTACATGCTGGTGATGGTGAACGCAAAACTAGCTTTGAAAAGGTCTTCGTTGGGTTTAGATTGTGGTTAATTATAACCGTAGAAGATATTTAATCATAACAAGCTTTTCATCTTAATGCCAACTTTTTTGTTCAAATTATTTAATTTTCTATTCTAATTCGAATTGATTTTAAACTCATTTATTTATAAAAAAAAACTCACGTTCACACTATATTTAAAACTAATCCCATAAAAAAATTTCTGAAATATGATAAAGGGACCATCCACAAACCACGTGGACACTTGGGGGGGGGGGGGGGTAAGGCAGTTGTCCACGCTCCATACAAAAAAGACTGCTCTTTGAAAAACATCCTTTCGATTTTTACGAAAATTATGGTTTTTGAATCGTTATGATACATTATAAATTCTTATTAAAGTATTGGAAAGAGATTTCGAAATAAAATTATTTGAAAATAGTAGTTTATGCAACAAGTTGCAAAAAGCTGATTTATTCAGCACAAGTCGTACATTTATCCAACGAGGTTTACCTTAACTATTTCTTCAGATTTCTTTCGACGTTCCGATGTCCTTTCAGTAGGTTTGACCAAAATTTAGTAAATACTCAAAATCCAGGACTGTCTCGTTGTTCCCTACTCATTTTAGCCCATGGTAAACAATGAGACACATTGATTTTTCTTAATTAAACTTTTCAAAATCTATGTAAATCTTTCAAAACATGAAAAGAAAGTTGAATAACCTTCCGTTACCAAGCGGTTAATGAAAAGGAAATAGTTTTAAGGATCACCAAATCTCTATGAACCAGCCATTAACACAAGTTGTAAAATTGTTATTTCGGAAAATAAATTGGAATTGGATTGAAAGAAAAGAAAGTGATTTTTGGCATATTTATTGAGTTTTAACTTCATTTAACCAAAAAATATAATGTTATTTGGTATAAATATATGGATTTTACAAAATTTATATACTTTTTAGTATAACTTTTGTTAATTAAAGTTTCCAGAAGACAAAATTGCTTTAAAATGTTCAAGGCAAGCCACCTGCAATGGAACATTACAAAACATGATGTTTTACTTGAAAAGTATTGATTTTCGTAGAGTATCTCATTGTCCTCAAGCTGTCTCATTGTTCCTGCCAAGTGTGTCTACAATGCGCAATGAGACAGTTGAATAACTCTGGATGTAGAAGTAGGGTCAATCTCATATTGTGGTTAATATTACACCCAAAATTCAGAGTCGAGATAATCGTTCTCTCAAAATTTATTGAGGGCTCAGTGCCAAAATCGATAGAATAATGGTACCAACTCACACCATCATAACAAATGAGTTCATTCGTTAGTTGAATCAATAAATCTCCAACAAGTGTCATACATCGACTTCTGACTTCTCCTTGGTCACCAAGCTGTGGTGGCCGAGGCAGCTAAGTCATTGGAATGATTTGTCAAAGGTCTCTGGTTCGATTCCCGTTGTCGACACTTTTGGTTTTTTGTTTGACGGATGAACTTTTTTTGCAAATGAACCTCGAGAGAATAGTTCTATCGCCCATCTCGAGCTGTGTTCTCTGCGTCCGTGAATGGTACCACTATTCTCTCGACTCGAGACCATCATTCTCTCGGACTAGCGCTGCCAGTTTTGGGTGTAGAATACATTAAAGGAAAAAAAATGCAACAAATAGCTCATTAAAACATGCTGATGAAAAAAATACAAAAATCGTAGAAAGTTAAACACCAAAATTATCTTATTGATTACTACCCTACCCTACATGCAGTGTGTAGTATTATTTATTTTGAAGTTTTCAATTATTTTTATTTAAAATTATCCGTGGAACAAGATGGTGATAAAACAAAAAAATATAGCAAAAATGATGAGGGTTGATATTTAATTTTGAATTTTTAATACACTTGTCCAAGGAATCCTATTCGCAATTCCATTTGAAAAGAGCATAAACCGAGAAAAAAGTTCACCGATCGGACTCAAAATTAGTCTGGGGGTACCTTGGCCAAAATAATAAGACCCGTATTTTTGTTTGGCTTGGTAGTAAAGGTGACCTACACCGTGCTAGGGTGGTCCTTAAAACGGTTATTTTCGTAATTTTTAGCAAAAAACTTCTTTTTCAAAAAATCATAAGTCCGTGCCATTTTAACCGAATAACGTCATGATTCGAATTCCCGGACACCTAATATTGTTTTATCAACTATTTGGATATAAGTGTTTGCATTATGAATTTCAAAATTGTGTTTTTTTATGAATTCTAACATCAACTTGCATTTAAAAGCTTATCTACAGCGCCAAAACAATTAAATCAAATAAAATTATAAGTTTACCAAAAATGTGAAACATTTCACTGAAATATTTCATTGGCGTCCAAAGCACCGGAAGGCAAAGCAGAAATTTATGAATTTGGTTTCATTAAATTCTAGCTAGTTTATTCATAAAAATTTGTGCTATTCATAAGCAAAATCGAGTTTCCGGAATTCGAAGCAAAAGTGTCCGGTTCGAATCAGCTTTTATCAGTGTCGGGTTTCGAAGCACAACAAGTCATTTTAATTTAAAAAGTGATGAAAATTTTTTAGAAGAGATATATTTTGCATGCATTCTCTTAAAACTGACTGTTTATACTACATCCAGTTGATATTTCTACATTTCCAACCTGTTACATGATTTTTTCTAGCAATAACAAAAATGATATGCTACTAAGTGTCCGGAATTAAATTAATTAAATTGCTGTCTTGGTCGCAATTGAAAGACATTTGAAAAAGTCGTATGAAAACAAAAAAAATAGCGTTTTGACTGTGTCTAGAGCCTACGTCTGAGTCCTCTGAAAATTTCACATGACATATCAAGAAATTGACGACCCGTTCGAAATTCGATAAAAATATTTTTTGACATGGACTTTTTTCGAATTATGCTCTTTTTAAATGGAATTTTTGCTATAAAATGCAACCAGTCTGGTCTGAAAGTTGCAAAGCTAAGAGTAAAACAAAAAAAAAAAGTGTAAAGAAAATCATCAAGAAAAGGGGTTGGGATTTATGTTAAAATCGAAAGATGAACATTCTTTAGGATCAAATTCATCAAAAAGCATCCAAACCTGATGAAATTTTTCAGAGATTTGCAACTGCATTTTTGATAAAGTGGATCAATTCAAGGTTGTTGGCACTTTTATGACAAAATATTTAAAAAATTTAAATGTAAATTTTAAAAATTAGTCCGCAATTGAATCATTTCGAAACAAGGAATTGGAACACCAAAACCAAAATCTATCTCGATGTGTAGGGAATAATTATAAACAACACAATAAACAAACATTGAATTTCAGAAGGATGACAATTTGGTTCGTTGAATATATTCACATTTTTGACTGATTTTACCTGAAATAATGTGTAAAAGTGAAAATCACCAAAAACTGTTGAAAATTTAACCAGTTCCTTACATAAAATTGCACATTTTTTGTCACAGAATCTGTCACCATTATCAGATTTAACATTACAATTTTTTTTTTGTTTGTTACCAGATCCAAGCGATAAGTGATCTGCTCTTCCGAAAGTATCTCGTTGGACGAGAAATAAATAGTAAACAAAAAAATGTTTCAGACTTAACCAGTAAGCATGCACAACGTGGTTCAAGTTACACAGATTATTTATTTTCCTAGCAACAACCACACAACACTACCTGCTAGTGGAACCTTGCGTAACTGGTGGACTAATCGTCGCTGCTTGCTGCAGCAGTTGTTGGCTGGCCGAAAGTTGCTGGCTTTGCTGCAGTTGCTGAACCATGTTCCACAGCTGAATCAGGTTCATTCGAGCGGGTACCGCTCCCGCTGCAGGTGCTGACGCAGGAACCTGCTGCAACAGAAGATGTTGCTGCTCATTTGCGGAAATTTTCGACATGGCTTCCTGCTGGAACTTGCTGATTTCCGTGACGATTTTTTCCAGCTCGTCCTGGATTTTCTGGTACAGGACCTGGATGGGACTGCAAACTCGCGGTGCTTCGGTGGTCGATGAGTTGGTTGATTCAGTCGTTGGTGGTTCGATGGATTCGGTTGTTGAATAATTTGATGTCTCGTTTGTTGCTTCTTTGGTTGATTCGATTGTTGTCAACTCGGTTGTTGGTGATTCGTCATAAGAAACATTCGTTTTTGGCGTCGTTGAAGGCTTCGCAGTGTAGAGAATTGTCGCTGGATTTGAGTCCAGCGTAACTTCCTCACTTTCATCGGACTCAGCTCGACATGTAGACAGTAGCAATGCCAGCACGATGGTCAAGAATGTAGAACCTAGCAAATGTATAGAAAGTTAGGGAAAAAGCACTAACAAACAGAACACATTACGCAACAACCTCTCATTCCAGCGGCAGTATTTGATCCGGAAAATGTGTTACAGAACTCACCTAGACTAAACCGCGCAAAACGTTTTGAAGTATTTATATAGTGCCTCAGGTCGGTAGAGCTACGATATCTGGTAGACACACCAGGAACGTGTGTTGTGCTTAGTATATTTACGGAAATGTTTGGCGAAACTGATGCACTTTTTTGCGAAGCACTCGTCACATCCACCACAGTGTAAAATACGTTACTATGTGGTTTATAAGGGTTTGGCCTATTTTATGGTTTTTTTCATTATTTTCATATTGAAATTGGTTTAAGTGCCACTACGCTACTTACATTTCGGCAAGGCTTTACTAAACTGATTCCAGATATAATATTTCAATCAAGTACAATTGTTAGTACAGAACGTAATTAACGCCTACAAAACAAATGTTCCGAACGGGATTTCCAGCTTAACGACGGAGACGTGTAGTTTATGTGGTGAAATTGCAAAAGATTCAAATGGAAATGAGCTGTGAAGATATATGTGGAGAACGTGTTTGCTGGAATGTGATAAGCTTGGGGTGGAATTTGTTGGGATTTGCTCCACCGAGTGGGCGTTTTTCAACACCCACACACAATACGAATGCTATATATATTTAAATATTTGGTTCACATTTCCACAGAAGTGAGATTTTCTTACGTAATAATACAATTCCTCTAAAAAAACATACTCAGTGAGCAAGGTTTAAGCCTAAAACTAGTTTTCACAAATCCAGAGCAAATAAATTGACTCTCTTTGTTTGAATGGCTTTATTAACTTTTTGTTAAACACACACACACACACCGACGCAAAGAATTTCCAGATCAAGGACGGGTGGAATGTATTGCCCCGGGGCGACTCAGCAAACTGAAACGGGGCCAAAAAGGAGCGGGGTGGGATGATGTTTGCCCACCCACATCGTCAGAGAGGGGAAAAGGTGATGGGAGATACCAGAGCCAGAGAGGAGGACCGTTGATGAAGACACGCTGGAGTGACAATCAGCAAACACTCGACGGCGCTGGTACGCGTGTCGGCAGCGCGCTATCAAGTGTATTAGGTGCACTGGAATGAGACCGTCTAATCGTTGGGAAATTGCTTTTAATACCTACTCTGAGGTACGAGTTGTTCTAATGTAACATATTCTCGATTTCGAGAAACACATTTGTTTTCAATTCGGGAAAACAAGTGTTTTTAAGAAAATGAGAGATTGAACTTAATCAACCTATATGGTCTCACTCTTTACCAACTATTGGTAATTCGATGTTCTTGGACACAAATTTCATCTAGTTTCTCTTAAAATCCGCAATAAAAAGTAAATATGTAAATATCACTTAAGTGGGCATAACTCAAGACAGAGTTGCCAGATTTGGAAAGGTTTTTTGATTAACTGACCAACGGTGGTCCGGATGATGGATCTGGACATAGTTTAAATACATTTGAATGAGATCCGGCTACAATAAAGTGCATAAATATCACTTAAGTTGGCATAACTCGAGACAGGGTTGCCAGATCTTCAATGTTTTGGACTCGTTGGAAATGTCTTTCAATTACCTAACCAACGATTGGTCAGACATAGTTTTGATACAGTTAAATGAAATCCGGCTTCAAAAAAGTACATAAATATCACTTAAGTGGGCATAACTTGAGACAGGGTTGCCAGATTTACAATGTTTTAGATTCGTTGGAAAGGTCTTTTGATTAACTAACCAACGGTGGATGATGGATCTGGATATAGTTTAAAAACATTTGAATGAGATCCGGCTTCAAAAAAGTACATAAATATCACTTAAGTGGGCATTAATCGAGACAGAGTTGCCAGATTTACAATGTTTTGGATTCGTTGGAAAGGTCTTTTGATTACCTAACCAACGGTGGGTCTGATGATGGATCCAGACATAGTTGAAATACATTTGAATGAGATCCAGCTTCAAAAAAGTGCATAAATATCACTTAAGTGATCATAACTCGAGACAGGGTTGCCAAATATTCAACGTATTGGACTCGTTGAAAAGGTATTGTGATTACCTAACCAACGATGTATAACATGAAGATATTTGAATCGATTTCCGGTCACTTATCCAACATCCGGATAAATGCAAAAACACTTTTGAACTACAAATCAAAACTTTATAAAAATCTTGACCAAAATTGGTTCATCCAGTGCTGAGAAAACTCAGTGAGAATTTTGGTCACATACACACACACAGACATTTGTTCAGTTTTCGATTCTGAGTCGATAGGTATACATGAAGGTGGGTCTACGAGCTTTCTGTGAAAAGTTCATTTTTAGAGCAGGATTATAGCCTTACCTCAGTGAGGAAGGCAAAAAAGTATTTGAATTAAAGAAGGCATAACTTTCTATCATTGTTGTCAACTATTTATTTAAGTTTCTATTTATTTGCCTGAAAAAAATGTAATTTTTCAAATTAATTTAAGTACTTGGTGACGAATGATCGATTTCGGATATCGTCACCATAATGAAGTTCTTTTGAAATGCTTTTATTCATTGTATTCTACTCACTCGTTTGCATGGTAACAATATTTTCGGTAAAAATAAATAGAATGTACTCTTTATGTACTTCTTTCGCTTAAAATAACGAAAAAGAACACAATTTGTTAGTTTACTGATGATCAAAATTCGAAATTCCATAATCATTCTGCTTATCAAGACAAGGCCAGAAGACGTCCTGCCTTCTAAGCAAAAGACAAAATTCGGTCTTTTGAAATCCGACCTTCCGAGATCCTGACTTTTGAGTTTTGGCCTTTTGAAGCAATCCCGTAGCGTTATCTAAGCCCGCTCTCACGCAAACTTGCACACCATTTGTTTAGCTGGTGGGTACAACATTTAACCTATACGCCAGGGGTGCCCAACCTTTTGGCTAACTAATGTTTGACAAAAGTTGAAAAAGAAGACAATATTTTTTTCATAATATAATTTTGAAAAGGTTCTTTTAAAGTAAACAATTCAATAAACTAGTATTGCAAATAAGATTCTTGGTTTTAGGAAAAAAAAATCTGTAAAAAATGTGTCAAAAAAATATCAAAAATTCATTGGTCGTTATAAATTTTTCAAAACCTAATTTCTCCAACACAACAATATATTTCAAAAATCAATGAGGCATGATAAAATTTATTGAAACTAAATTTGGATCAAAATCACCTTACAAAAAAAAACACTTTTTACGTTGTTGTTCAAATTTATAACAAAATATTTCAAAATGGTTTTAAAAATGATGAAAAATGTATATTGAATAGTTTAAAATTCGTTACTTCTCAAATTTCAGTAAACTATTGAAATTTATGAAAAAAAAACGTTACTTAATCCACCCTTAGGTGGTTGGCGCCTTCCTCACATTTAAAGGGTGTTATCCAAAATGAAAAAAGTGCGTAAATAACACTTAAGTGCTTATAACTTTTGATAGGGTTGTCAAATCTCCAATGTTTTGGACGCGTTAGAAAGGTCTTTTGAATACCCATCCTACGATAGGTCGCATGAGAGATCCGGACAGCATTTTCATCAAAATATCTGAGATCCGGCCTCGAAAAAGTGCGTAAATAACACTTAAGTGCTTATAACTTTTGAAAGGGTTGTCAGATTTTCAATGTTTTGGACGCGTTGGAAAGGTCTTTTGAATACCTATCCAACGATAGGTCACATGAGAGATCCGGACAACGTTTTCATCAACATATCTGAGATCCGGCCTCCAAAAAGCGTATAAATAACACTTAAGTGCTTATAACTTTTGATAGGATAGTCAGATCTTCAATGTCTTGAACGCGTTGGAAAGGTCTTTTAAATACCTTTCTGAAAATGTATAGCATGACGGGTTTTCTTACAAAAACCACCCTTTTTACAATCTTCCGGACTTTAGTCAAAATCGTTTTTTTTAGCATAACTTTTGAAGTACTTTACTAAACTTCATAATTTTCAATAGGGACTTATGGGACCCCAAGACGAATCGAACGAGACCAAAACGGTCCAAATCGGTTAAGCCAGTGCTGAGATAATCGAGTGCATATTTTTTGGTGCACAGACCCACATCCCTACACACACACACACACACACACACAGACATTTGCTCAGAATTCGATTCTGAGTCGATAGGTATACATGAAGGTGGGTCTAGGAGGTCTAATTGAGAAGTTCAGTTTTCGAGTGATTTTATAGCCTTTCCTCAGTAAGGTGAGGAAGGCAATAAAGTTTTGTTCTCTGATTTCTTGACTCATTTTGATATGTTTTTGTTCATAAATGAAACAAATATTTGCAGTGATCTTTCTTTTCAGAATGAATTATTTGCTTTTTAACAGTTGTTCTCAAAAATTCCAATATTTTTTGCTTACTCATTTATTAAAAAATAAATTTGAATCATGTTCTTCAAAACAGAAAAGCATCAATTTGTAGTAAAGAGAGTAAAAACTGAAAGAAGTTTAAATTTAGTGTCTTTTTATACATTTTTTGACAAAAAATCTATATTTCAACGAATTGGATAATTTAGTTTCCTGTGCCATTTTTCAGTTTAATGTTTAATATAAAAATGATAAGAATTAATTTCAATTATAAAGAATGTTAGATTTTGAAAAACAAAAGACAAAATTCAAATAAATGTTGGAACAGCAACATTTTATTGCAAAAGCAAAAAAAACAAACAGAATGTTTGTCATTTAGTTTTAGCTAAAACATTTTTTTTTTTCATTTATACACTCATTTTATTAGTTGAATATTTCATGAACAGCCTTGAGTTGAGGGCCGGTCATAGAACTATTTTGGTAAAAAGTGAGGAAGGCATCAACCACATAGGTGGATTAGGTTAGTTTTTAATGGTGGTTTTAAAATAAATTTTCTATCTTTTCTTTTATCACAAGATTTCAGGAAACTTTATAAATATCAAGTTAAAAAGTTCAACAAAAAAAATCAAGAAAATTCTAAATAACTTATTTTATATTACATTGTGCAAGTTTTGAAAAACAAATATTGCAATTCAAGAAACTTTTGATTCAATGGGACCATCCATAAACCACGTGGACACTTTTTTGAAATCTCGGTTCCCCCCTCCCCCTTCGTGGACAATTTCCATACAAATCAAATATTTTTTGTATGGAGCGTGGACAATCACAACGCTTGGACAATGGACAACTTTTACAAAACTTTATTAGGTACATGAAATGAACGCATGCTGGATATGAGCTAAAACGGGCTATTAAATTGATAATCTCAGAAAACACTTTGTTAAAAAAATCTCGTGTTTACATGAAAATCGATCGAATACAATTCTGTTCGTTGCGTCGAAATGGTCAAATTACTGTGAATAAAGAATATTTTAAATCGTGGTAACGTTTTGCAGCAGCCAAAAAAAAATATTACTTGTATTGGTTGAAAGTTATCGTCTAATTGTTTTGTTGGAAAATTAAGTATTTTTCTCTTGCAAAGACGATTTTACTGTGAAAACTTTTAACATCGTTCATTTCTGGCATCATAACCCTGATAGCATTTCAGAATAAATAAATAATTCTGTAAAAATCTACATTCGAAATGTTTCTGCAATTCTATTAGGGGAACTATACCCTTTCTAAGCCTATTTCTACTATCGGCCTATCAGCACTTTGATCATGAATTACAGCTTAATTAAAGTGTTTTTGACAGCTCCAAAGTAATAAATAGCTCAAATAAAAGTGAACAAGCAACTAATCATTGTTGATACATCTGAAAACGGCAAAAGTAATGAGAATTGGTCGAATGGCTTAGTGTGATTAAAATGGGTATATTTACCCTACCTGACGTTGTTAAATCAAAACTTCCTTTTTGATTAGAAATAGAACTTCGCAACCCACAGGACATTCACTGAAATGCAACACCAATATGAAATTGATTCGAAACGTGTCCCAAATGGCAAACTTTGAAAGGAATAAAAAGCTCACGGTAAAAATATCGTGACAAAAATAGCACCCCGTTATCTGCAGCAAGATTGGCCCCAGCCTTGTGATAAAAATAACAATTTTATGACCATCCAAGAAAAACTACAGCAGGAAAATTCTCCGAAACACCAATCCTGCAAAAGATGCACAAAAAACTCCCACGACTATTATGTAACAATCACAAGGGATGCAAAAAAAAATCATGAAAAATCGATACTCTGCGCCTGGACGTGGCGAAAAATCCGACTTTTCCACCCATAAAGTAAAAGCTTTCCTTTCACCCAACACCCGCGACCTCCCCATCAGCGTGGAAAATCATGGCTCGTAAATGACGACGAAATGGATACTGTTCCGACAACTGTGTGTATGTGTGCGCCCCCAATTTGAGTATGTGTGCATTCTACTGGTTGCCACTGTTGCTGCGTGGGTGTTTGGGCGGAGCCTAAACTTACCACCCAAAAGGGAAGGCAGGGTGGGGTGAGATTATATACTTTTGGTCTCATACTCTCCAACGTTGAAAGGTGTTCCTGGGACGATTTGGGTGCTGTTAATTGTTGCAACAATGTTATAGGATTTGTGCCAATTTATGTTAAATAAACTTTTTTTTTTTGACCTCTCCGAGTCGAGTGATATCGATTTTCTGTTGCCCCTGGAAAATGAAGAGGTCTTTAGAATAGCGTTGCTGATCATTAGAGTAATTTAGCAGGATTTTTCATCAGGCTTAGTTAGAATAAGTTAAAAACAGTTTTTGCAATTCCGTCGTAAAACTAATTACTTTTCCTGTCATTCTTGAACAACGAAACAGTCTACTTTTCTATACCAAAAATAACTGAATCGTATAGTAACCCTTTTCAATACAAATGCTGAAAAGTTCTACTTTTCAGTACTGAAATGGAAGCTCAAAAGTTGAACTTTTCAGCACTTGTAATACTTTTCAACATTTTTTTGAATTAAACGATTCATTGACTCAATGCATGGACATTTGTCCTATAATTCTGTTTTAAGGGTGTTTTCGGAATTGCAAAAAACGTTGTATGGAACTCGTTGCAAAACTTGATTTTTTCATCACTCGTCGTATTTATCCAACTCGTTGAACCACGTTGGATAAATGTACGACTCGTGCTGAAAAAATCCTCTATTCTCAACTTGTTGCATAAACTACTATTAAATGAATTATAATATAAATTTTTCGTAAATCTGCTTATCATAAAAAAAAACGTTTAGTTTTATTTTTTGGCAAAATCAAGATTTCTTCAAAAAATTGATTCATTTTGGCTGCCAAACCGAAAAAACACCAATTGGCTAATATCCCATTCAAATGGGAAATAACTCTAATGAAGATTTGGTGACGAACACCACCGCGGTTTTCTCGGTTAGTTGATTTGGCTAATATGTAGTCGAATCTTCAATTATAGACGGTGATGCACATGCATACTTATTGAATTGAAGAAAAGAGATCCTGTCAATCTAATAAGACCAAATTTAATATTTCATTTCGAAACATTGGAGCTACATTTGAATAAATTTTATTAATATTGGTAAACTAAACATTTAATTAAACACAGGGAAATGCTTTTGTTTACTTTTGCTTAAAAAACAAACTATAATTGTATTTATTAGGATGACATTATTAAACACAGCTTAAAGGATCTTCAAATTATCTGTATTGCGGGTACAAAAAAAGTTCTAAGTGGAATTCATATAAATAAACTGAATTGAATTGAAATGAATTAAACAAACGAAAAATATATGGATCAATAAACGTTCCTTCAATGTTCATGGGGTTTGATAATTGAATATGAAAATTTAAAACATAAAAAAAAAACAAAAATGTTGTCAAAAAGAATCCCCAAAACACATTATTCAAGCACCATCAACAAACAGTTGATTCAAACTCTAAAAATACATTACAGGCTCTATAAATTTATATAAGGTTTCAAAATATTTTAAATTGAACAATAAACCAGAACTTCACAGTAGATATAAAGTAAAGTATACAAATTCCTAGAACTGAATAATTTAATGAAAATTCTAAGGCTCAATTTGCACAGAAAAAAAAATCATGGAACAACTCAGTGCGCAGAATCCATCCTTACCATAAAAATTCGTTTTGAACTTCTTGTCCAGCTTTTAAAGTATACTGTGGCATTATGTTGAATGAAATGTTGTACTCAAGTTTCTTACCATTATGGCTGGACCATTTTTCTATTTTCATTATTTGAATGACATTTGCTTTAAATTGCAAATCTTTAAGATTTTTTATCCATACAAAAGCGATGCAATTGAAGAAAAAATATTTAAAAAAACAACATTTAATTCTATAAAGTTGCATGAAATATTGCATACAACATAGCGTAGAAGCCACGTACATTCCCTGTCCGTTGGTATCAATCTATATCTTTATGAGCAAAAAAATTTTGATCTCCTAAAATGTATTTTTTTTTTATTTAAGGGGAAACGCCATGTATTTCCATAATGCGCCTAATGTTAGCAAATCAGCACTTTGTCGCAGATTCATAAAAGCAATACTGCCCCTGATCGCATAAATGTCACATATGCATTTTCATCCATTTCGACAGTAACATTTCAAAAGGCATCATGTATATTTTGACACTTTCTGGGTTATTGCATATTCTGAAAGTACTCCTAATAAGCTACCTCTCCACCAAAAATGATCAAAAGTTACTTCAGTAAAGTCTGTTTAATAATGATTTTAAATAAAGTAACATAAACAAAATCTCTGCCATCAGCAGTTACTGTTTATATAGCCCTGTCAACCTGTCAAACAAAAGACTACATGAACCTCGTGACGAAAAAAAAGCACGTTGGTGATTTCAAAAGAAGTTATGTTTGTTTTTCTCAAATAAAATTACGGAAATAATGTTTCATTGAATTTGGATGATCAAGTATCAATATAAGCAAGGTTTTTCATCGTTTGTCATCATTAGAACATCTTATTTTGCTTTTTTATTAAAATGGGAATTGAAAATGGATGCTCAACATTCAAATGCGTTTTTATCAAAAAGGAGGTGTGTACATGATGCTTTTTGAAATGTTGGCATCGATTTCAAGTTTTTGATGCAGTTTGGTCAAAATCGTGTGCATTTTCAAAAGAGCCTATAACATCCAGTACTTTGTTCTAGAAATCAGGAGGAAATCTAGTTTTTTTCGCGAAAGCTTAACACGTAGCCTTATGTATGGGACAAACTTAAAATGCGTTTTTCTCAGCTTGCTGTTTTTGCATATGAGACATTTATGCGAAAATGGACAGAATAGTAGTTGAAATATCTTAGAGAAGAAGCAGCTTCGCTTACTATTTTTCTTTTGCACATCTACTTTCATACAAGTTATCTTTGATGTCTTTTTTAGAAAATCAATTTATATTTACAAAAAATGGTTTCAACTAAGAACTCTAAAAGGAATGCTTCTTGAAACACGAGTCATACTCGTTAACTGTATAATATTATAAAATGTTATGCCTATTTTTTCCTTATTAAAAGATAATGTTGAATGTTTTCCATTAGGCTAAATATCTTAAATAATCAAGTTAGGCATACAAGTTTAGCTGAGATGCAATAATAATAATTTATGTTTTTCTTGAAGAATGAAATTGTACTCGATTTTTATTTTAATAAAAAAAAATGTTTTGCCTATGGCGTCATCCATAAAGTATGTCACACTCTCGGGGGGAGGGGGGGTCTGAGAAAGTGTGACATTGCATGTTATAAGTATAGGAAAAGCGTGACAAAGGGGGGAAGGGGGGGGGGGTAAATTTTGGCTGATTTTAGCGTGACGTACTTTATGGATGAAGCCAATGACCCATAAGTAGTATTGGGCCACATTTAAAAAAAAGCGGTTTCAATGGCTAATTTTTAAGCTTTCGAATTTTGCAATCATTTCTAGGTTGTTATATAGAGCTGAGTATCATAAGTGTGATTTTTTTCTGGGGACGCACACTGGGAAAAAAGGGACCCGTAGCCCCATGAATTAGATGCCGCTGAAATTTTAACTTGGAAATATATGTTTATTATGTGAAAAAATCCGGGGAATCGAATGGTGATGGTTTCGTCTGCCGGAGATAATGGGAAAGGGTCCATTTTGCCCAAATATCCCCTAAAATGCAACCTTTTTATATTATATGCTACATTACGAGAAATACCGCAGGTTTTTAGACTTCAAAATAAGTGAACTTTATGTAAAAAACTATGACAAATCAATTGGTGAAGGTTTCACGTGCCGGAGACACCGAGAAAGGTCTCATTTTGCCCCAATTAACCCTATATTCGATTTTTCATGTAATTTGCTCCACATCGTAAAGTGCCGCAGTTTTTCAGACTTCAAAATAAGTGAACTTAATGTAAAAAACCATGACAAATCGATTGGTGAAGGTTTCACGTGCCGGAGACACCGAGAAAGGTCTTATTTTGCCCCAATTAACCCTATATTCGATTTTTCATGTAATTTGCTCCACATCGTAAAGTGCCGCAGTTTTTCAGACTTCAAAATAAGTGAACTTTATGTAAAAAACCATGACAAATCGATTGGTGAAGGTTTCACGTGCCGGAGACACCGAGAAAGGTCTTATTTTGCCCCAATTAACCCTATATTCGATTTTTTCATGTAATTTGCTCCACATCGTAAAGTGCCGCAGTTTTTCAGACTTCAAAATAAGTGAACTTTATGTAAAAAACCATGACAAATCGATTGGTGAAGGTTTCACGTGCCGGAGACGCCGAGAAAGGTCTCATTTTGCCCCAATTAACCCTATATTCGATTTTTTCATGTAATTTGCTCCATATCGTAAAGTGCCGCAGTTTTTCAGACTTCAAAATAAGTGAACTTTATGTAAAAAACCATGACAAATCGATTGGTGAAGGTTTCACGTGCCGGAGACACCGAGAAAGGTCTTATTTTGCCCCAATTAACCCTATATTCGATTTTTCATGTAATTTGCTCCACATCGTAAAGTGCCGCAGTTTTTCAGACTTCAAAATAAGTGAACTTTATGTAAAAAACTATGACAAATCGATTGGTGAAGGTTTCGCGTGCCGGAGACACCGGGAAAGGTCTCATTTTGCCCCAAATAACCCTATATTCGATTTTTTAATCTAATTTGCAAGTGTTATGTAGTTTGAAAAAATCACTTATTCTAAAAATATTAAACATTGCAGCCTTACCCGTTGTGCTTCTATGATGAGCAACCAGGCGAGCATACACACGAACGTTACAAACAAGCTCGGACTCACCTCGCTCGTAAAACGACTCCTGAAGCCAATTTATTGGACATAATGAGGCTATCGCTGACCTGGTCGGACCCGAAAATGTCCGATACCAACTTTCGTTCGAACACCATCGATTTCTTTATTGATGAATAATGTTAGGAAATGCACATTTTTCCATATAAGGGACATTTGGGGCAAACGGACCTATTTCTGGTGTCTCCGGTGCATAAAAACTTTCACCAATCGATTTGTCATGGTTTTTTACATAAAGTTCACTTATTTTGAAGTCTAAAAAACTGCGGCACTTTACGATGTGGAGCAAATTACATGAAAAAATCGAATATACGGATAATTGGGGCAAAATGGACCCTTTCCCATTATCTCCGGCACGTATAACCTTCACCAATCGATTTGTCATGGTTTTTTACATAAAGTTCACTTATTTTGAAGTCTGGAAAACTGCGGCATTTTATGATGTGGAGCAAATTACAAGAAAAATCGAATATAGGGTTAATTGGGGCAAAATAAGACCTTTCTCGGTGTCTCCGGCACGTGAAACCTTCACCAATCGATTTGTCATAGTTTTTTACATAAAGTTCAATTATTTTGAAGTCTGGAAAACTGCGGTACTTTACGATGTGGAGCAAATTACATGAAAAAATCGAATATAGGGTTAATTGGGGCAAAATCAGACCTTTCTCGGTGTCTCCGGCACGTGAAACCTTCACCAATCGATTTGTCATAGTTTTTTACATAAAGTTCACCTATTTTGAAGTCTGAAAAACTGCGGCACTTTACGATGTGGAGCAAATTACATGAAAAATCGAATATAGGGTTAATTGGGGCAAAATAAGACCTTTCTCGGTGTCTCCGGCACGTGAAACCTTCACCAATCGATTTGTCATGGTTTTTTACAAAGTTCACTTATTTTGAAGTCTGAAAACTGCGGCACTTTACGATGTGGAGCAAATTACATGATAAATCGAATATAGGGTTAATTGGGGCAAAATGAGACCTTTCTCGGCGTCTCCGGCACGTGAAACCTTCACCAATCGATTTGTCATGGTTTTTTACATAAAGTTCACTTATCTTGAAGTCTGAAAAACTGCGGCACTTTACGATGTGGAGCAAATTACATGAAAAAATCGAATATAGGGTTAATTGGGACAAAATGAGACCTTTCTCGGTGTCTCCGGCACGTGAAACCTTCACCAATCGATTTGTCATGGTTTTTTACATTAAGTTCACTTATTTTGAAGTCTGAAAAACTGCGGCACTTTACGATGTGGAGCAAATTACATGAAAAATCGAATATAGGGTTAATTGGGGCAAAATGAGACCTTTCTCGGTGTCTCCGGCACGGGAAACCTTCACCAATCGATTTGTCATAGTTTTTTACATAAAGTTCACTTATTTTGAAGTCTAAAAACCTGCGGTATTTCTCGTAATGTAGCATATAATATAAAAAGGTTGCATTTTAGGGGATATTTGGGCAAAATGGACCCTTTCCCATTATCTCCGGCAGACGAAACCATCACCATTCGATTCCCCGGATTTTTTCACATAATAAACATATATTTCCAAGTTAAAATTTCAGCGGCATCTAATTCATGGGGCTACGGGTCCCTTTTTTCCCAGTGTGGGACGGTTTCAACCGGAAGTCCATTTTTGGCTCAAATATGATAAGATACGAAGAAAAAAAAAGATACACAAAGTCATAAAATTTCTGCTCTTTAGGTACCAATGGTCATAAGTTAAAATAACTGTCATGATGCTCTTGGGTCATATAGACCCGAAGACCATATCCGGGATAAAAACAAACTTAGTTTACTGAAAAGAATAAAATAATGAATTAAGAGGAAACCTTTCCTCTTTTGACTAACAACATCAATGATCGTACTGCAATCACACAAAACCATATGACTAAAGAAAGCAAATTCAATCAACTGTCCCATCCCGAACCCATCCAAAAGAACGATGTAATTGAAACTTATTGACTTTGGCGCACTATCAAAACTAATCATTCATTATTGAGATGGTTTCATACTTCATAACCCACTTCCGGTCACCACGTCGCAGCAGCATCGAACCGCGCAGCAATTCATACCAAGATTGTGGTGGAAAAGTCCTTGAAAACTTTTCCTCCCAACAGCGAGAATGACAGTCCGGACTCGTTTGGCAAAAGTTCGACAAGCTCAGCTGCTTCCGCTTTTGATGCATTTCTGCAAACTGAAATGTGAAACCATCATTCCGAACCCTGCTTGCAATTTCTCCCTCCAACCAACCAGATTACTTCCAAGCGATTGCAACTTTTCAAGGTTGGCACACTAGCTTCTTATTTTCCCACGCTTTCAGTTTGGCGGTTTTAGTCGAAGCAATCTAGTTTTGCACTTAATTTTAATGTGTCATTTTGTGAGGGAATAGATTTTTCAAAGCGTCTTTTAAATTTATTATGGTAAGATTTATAATCTGCAAAACAATTTAAGATGAACGAAATTTTTGTACAACCTCACAGGACCAAATTAGTCTAACTGAACTAAGGCGCTTCTATTTTGGACCAACTTTGGCTGAGAGTATCCTGTACGGGTACGACTGTTTGCAGGAGTTTTTCGGTTGGAACAAATCTGAGAAGAAGAAAAACGTCTAACCGGAAGACTCAAAGTGTCTGCAACAGTTTGAATCTATTGAGGCTCTGGATGAGAGTATTGTGAATCCACAAATAAATACAGGACAGGACTTGGACGAATCTATTGGTAAAGAATTGGTCGTAGCCAGTATGTCCAACGACAGAACCACTCAAAATTTAAAACGGTAAGATTTAGTTTGTGCATTTGAAATATTTGTTGTTAAACAATATTTTTTCCCAAAGCAATAGAAAAACATCAAGCATCATCGAAGATATAACAAAAAATGACCAAAAACAAGACATTAATTTATCAGCAGACAGTAAAATTGGTCAATCTTCTAAAAATAAAGTCAAACCTGAAGTTAAACTGGAATCATTGTCACCTCAAACGAAAAAATCCTCGAATAATTTTCGGTAACTTTTCCACAAAGGCCTAATTAATTCATTCATTTATGATTTTATTCAAATTTTAGAAAATCATCAAGTATAATTGTAGAAGGAATCAAGTCAGCACCGGTTTCTGTCCATTCCTCGGTCGAACAAGCATTTGGTCAATCATCCATCCATTCTGCCGAAATCGATGTTCTGCCGGTCTCTCGTGAATTAAAAAGGGCATCAAACGGACTACGGTATGTAGCTTTATAATAAATGTAGTAAATAGTATAATAGAATTGGAAAAATGTTTAAAATCTATTTTCAAAAGGTTTAAAAAATCGTTTTAAATTGTACATTAAACTTCTACAACCCAACCCTATTTCTAGGTGGGCTTCAATAAAATAATATAATTTTTAAAATATATTGTATTTTTGAATTTGGACTTGTTTTATGTGACTTTGCCAATTTCTTGAAAAATGACATTATCAGGGGTCATTTTGGCTGCATTTTTCACTTTCATACACTTTATTTCAAGTCAAAACAAGTATGCAGTATTTTGTGGTATGTCCCAAAAAATAGGGTTTTGAATTTCCCGGGAAACGGGAAAAATATTTTTCAAAACCCAGGAATACCCGAAATCCCGGGAAATTTTGGAAACAATCACAACATCTATGTTTTCGCTTTATTTGTTTTATTTTTCATGCTTAAAATCATAGAATTAGATCTACACTTCAATCTAAACAAGGGCAATAGTTTTGATATAGCTTGAAAGAAATTAAAAATGTTTTTAATTGTTCCTTTTTGTGCTTTGGATTTTAAATTTGACACAATTTTTTATCCAATGTGATTCAAAATGAATAAGTTTCTTATAAATGAGCAGTTCTCAACGAAATCGTTTTATTTTTCTTAAATTTCAATTTTTGTATTTTTTAATCCGACTGAAACTTGTTTGGTGCCTTCGGTATGCCCAAAAAAGCCATTTTGCATCATTAGTTTGTCCATATAATTTTCCATACAAATTTGGCAGCTGGCCATACAAAAATGATGTATGAAAATTCAAAAATCTGAATATGGACTACACTGGAAAAAATTAAACACGGTAAAAATTTTTTTGGTGATTTTTTATTTAACTTTTTGTCACTAAAACTTGATTTGCAAAAAAACACTATTTTTAATATGTTTTATTTTTTGATATGTTTTAGAGGACATCAAATGCCAACTTTTCAGAAATTTCCAGGTTGTGCAAAAAATCTTTGACCGAGTTATAAATTTTTGAATCAATACTGATTTTTTCAAAAAATCGAAATATTGGTCGCAAAAATTTTTCAACTTCATTTTTCGATGTAAAATCAAATTTGCAATCAAAAAGTACTTAAGTGAAATTTTGATAAAGTGCACCGTTTTCAAGTTAAATAAATTTTTAAGGTGACTTTTTTGAAAATAGTCGCAGTTTGCATTTTTTTAATTAGTGCACATGCTAGTCCACCTTTGAAAAAAATATTTTTGAAAAGCTGTAAAAATTTTCTATATTTTGCATTTTTAAACTTTGTTGATACGACCCTTCGTTGCTGAGATATTGCCATGCAAAGGTTTAAAAACAGGAAAATTGATGTTTTCTAAGTCCCACCCAAACAACACACCATTTTCTAATGTCGATATCTCAGCAACTAATGGTCTGATTTTTAATGTTAAACTATGAAACATTCTTGAAATTTTCCGATCTTTTCATTTTTTTTAAACCAAGACTAACATTTTAAAAGGGCGTAATATTGAATGTTTGGCCCTTTTGAAATGTTAGTCTTGGTTTAAAAGAATTGAAAATATTTTTATCGAAAAATATATAAAAATATATAAATATATATATTTTTCATATAAATTCATACAACCATTTAAAAAAGTACCCATGAGTTTGCATCATCAGCTGGCTTTGTTTACTTTTAAACCACGTGGCGCGAAGATTTTGACATAAGCAATCTCGCTTGGGCAGGTTTTCGCCAAGAAGAACTTTTTGAAACCCCGTGTCATGTCCGTTCGTCCATGCTAATTATTCCTCCAAATTTCAGCAATGTGTCAGACGTTATGTCGAGAGATTTAGACCGAACTGGACAAAACAATCTAGTTAAATCGGAAATGCCTACAACCAAAAGAGCCAGCGATACATCCACCAACGAGTTTATTTCATTTGAATCGTCAGGCGAAAGGAAACGCTCATCGAGGGACTTGCGGTTAGTATTTTTCTGTGATTTTGTTTTAAGATTTAATGAAAAAGCTGTTTAAAACATCGATTTTTTTTATATTTTTTGATTAAAATAAAATTTCTATGTTAATTGAAACTTGTAAAACATTGTAAAGTATTCTAAATGATCAGAAATTATCATTGTTTGAACAAGTTTATTTCGCAGTGATGGTCCGATCAGCGAAGATGAACTAGTGTTGCTAAACGTTGCGAAAAACTGTTGTAATAATGGTCAAAGAGACTCTCATGAGGATGCAATAGGTAGCTAGTCAATTTGAATTCTTTTTATATTTTGTTGTAGCTAGAGTTTTATAATTGTTGCAACATGGCTTTGTTGTTGTTTTTTTATATTTATTTAAATTTGATTTAAAATTCGAAACTAATGTACAGATCGCCTTTTAATTTGCACCAACAATTTCTGATTTCAGCACATTGAGTTCAACTTCACTATCAAAAGACTTGTCTGCACATAACAGTAAATTCAAATCATGTCACTCCGGAAGTATTCAACGAATGTCTCTCACAAATAGCAAAGGTAATCTTATAATGTTTTTGATTACTTAATTATACTATTTAAACTTCTGTTATTTTTTAGAAAGACCAGTTACGAGTCCAATTTGCAATACTAGAAACAGCTTTTCCTCACCAACCCCCCAAAGACGACGTTCGTCCTCAAGTTGCCGTCACCCATCTCCTCATGACCTCAAGGGAACATCGGCCACGACGCCCCACCAGTCCCGCCACCGGCCCCGGTTGACCGCGACCAGATGGGCCATCGCACGGGTGAACGAGTTCGACGATGGGGCGAAAACGTACGAAATTCTTCCGGATGCCGCCAAACTACTGCCGGTGGTTGAGGGCCGCAAGCCACTGGACGTGCTACGGCGGATGCAGAAGCTGCAAAAAACCGAACCGGTTCCGGAACTGACCGCAACGGAAGTTATTTTCGCGACGCTTCCGGGGGGTCACACGATTGCGTACAAAAGTGATGAGGCCAAATCGCGGTGATGTTGATTGAGATATATAGATTTAAAATAAACTCGATGAACGATGATGGGGCCAGCCCTACTGAGTAAAATTTACTGAAGAGACGATTCGTTGAATCTAAGAAGCACATGCCAGAATGCGAGATTTTTCAGTGACGTCATGTTTTATTCAAAACAATCGATGTGCCATTCGAGCTTTAATGCTATGAGGTGTTGGCTTTTCACCTGACAGTATTGTTGAGATCGTCTTTATAAATAAACACAATGATCACAGAACAACTAAATTTTGCCACGTTTTCATCCAGCAGCTGATTGATTAAGTTAGCTCAACAAAGTGTAACATAATTGCCGTGGCTGGCAATTTTCCTCAGAAAACAAACCATCTATTATCCCATTTCAACCGTTGCTTCTTCACCTTCATACGTAAAAGTTTGATTCCTTCCAAAAAACGCTCTCAGTTCTCAGCCACCGTACCAAGACGTAGAGGTATCCGGAGGAACACTAAAACGGTTCCGGCACCACCGGCTTCCACTTTCGGATCCACGGATGGCGCCTACTCAGCAGCACCGTGAACTTGTACTTTGTTTTGACAGTTTTGATTTATTGCTGAAATGTTAATCATCATTCTACGGAGCCGCTGCACGACTGCTCCCGCATCGTTCGACCGTCGAACCGGTATTGTCTTGCCGGTGGAGGATCGATCTCCAGAACCTGGCGCCACACCTGCCCCGGCTGAGGAAGACGGGCCTCCCTTAACCCTCTACTGCTTGATTTGATTAGTTTTAACAATTTACTGGTTATCATCAGAAACTTTTTGTTCTTAAACTAGATTTTTTTAATGTTTTTTTTTTTTAAGTGACCGTCACACTTGAGGGTTAAGAATTGATTGGGTGACTTACGTGGCCGTCTTTTTTTGCAACCATCAAAAACAAACAGTCTTCAACGTCTCGTTGGCCAGACGGGATTGGCCCCTCCGAGGGCTGTCGGCAGCCGGCACGTGGCCGGTGTGGTGTCATTGTCGACGGTCGCGGTCCTCGCGGGAACCGGCGGCAAAACCCAGACGCGCGCCCGGTTGACGCGTCGGACGATGACAGCGAAAAGACGACCGACTCTTTGTGGCGAAAATGTTTGTCTGCCACGAGCCCGGGGACAGGATTCGGGCAGAGATGACTGTACGGATTTTGGTCGGATACGCAATCCATCAGAGCCTGAGCTGACAGGAGGTTGTCGATGATGATTGTGACTTATGGCTAGACTGAAGGATGGTCTGTTTGCAAAAAAAAAGAAATTGTTTTATTCTGCGACATTTTAAAAGGAACAATTTGAAGTTATGAGAATGTCAAACTCAAATATTTATCAAAATATAAGCAGGCATATGTTTGTTGATTTGATACCACTAAATTTAACAATTCTAAAATAAAACGAATCATCCTTGAATCAGTGGAGCACATGATCTTTCATGGCTAGTTTACACCTTTTTTTCGAAAAATGCTAAACTTTTTACCATTTCAAAATATTTTATGATATAAATGCACCCAGTGCTCAAATTTAAAAAATTGTGAAATGTTCAGTTTTAAGAAAAATGTTTTCTCATTTGTTTTGCAATCATTAGTTTCCAAAAAATGTTTTATTTGACGAAAAAAAATAGCAAAAACAAAACTTTTTGTGGTATTGTACATCGAAAATTTTCATTGGGTATCAACCCAATCATGCTGAATATGATTCTGAACGATATTTTTTATTGATTTCAGCTAATTGCACTAAATTTCCAGTGAAATTTTGAAGTTTTTTAGATTTATTTTTTATTTCTGATATTTTGGCCCGATTTTGAAGGGACGATGACAAAAACATTTAAAAATATTTCTTAATCCTAATCATGACTTTGAAATTTAAAAATTATTTTGATTAAAAAATCACAAAAGTTTCAATTTCTAACATCGAAATTCGAACGAATAGTTTACGAGTTATCGTGATTTCAATTCATGGGATAATTAAGTGACAAATAAAACCAGTTTGTTTTTCTAAAACTTTCAACTATTAAAATGAAGTATTTTTTCTCTGGTGTCCAAATAGTAGTTTATGCAGCAAGTTGAAAAAAGAGGATTTTTTCAGCACGAGTCGTACATTTATCTAACGAGGTTCACCGAGTTAGATAAATACGACGAGTGATGAAAAATCAAGTTTTGCAACGAGTTCCATACAACGGTTTTTGCAATTCCGAAAAACACCATTTGAACAGAATTATAGGACAAATGTCCATGCATTGAGTCAATGAATCGTTCAAATCAAAAAACAATGTTGAAAATTATAACTTTTCCTAGCAAGTGCTGAAAAGTTCAACTTTTCAGCATCCATTTCAGTGCCGAAAGTAGAACTTTTCAGCATTTGTTTTGAAAAGGGTTACTATTCGATTCTGTTATTTTTGGTACAGAAAAAGTAGGCTGTTTCGTCGTTCAAGAATGACAGGAAAAGTATGTAGTTTCACGACGGAATTGCAAAACAAATATCATTTACACCTCATTTTCTTTATTGCAACAAAAAAAAACATTTCGGAATAATTAACTATAATTCACTTTATTTTTTCAAAGCTTAGTAAATAAACGAAATTTCATTTTCAACTGCAATATTTTTCTAAAATATCTCGATTTTTTCAAAAATTCATGCCTCTACAACCAATTGTTGCAGATGCATTTTTAGTCCCCTACGCAGGAAAAAATATTTTAATATTCATCAGGGAATATCATCAAATCAAATCAAATTATTCGCTCTACAGCATTGCCTTGGCGTTCTCGATTGCGAGATTCCTACTCGAAACTAGGTGTCCGAAGGCTTGATTGTTGAGGCAATTGCAAACCTCTTTTTACACCTTAGCTTCCATCTACCCCGGGATTCGAACTGACGACCTTTGGATTGTTAGTCCAACTGCCTACCAGCGACTCCACCGAGACAGGACCCAGGGAGACGACTCCTACACCTGGACTGAGCTAACGACCTAACCTTTGTAGGTTAGTCCGGGACCAACATTTACTTCCCTTCCGACGGAAGGCGTGATCAGACAAATCTCGTCTCGAAAAATGCCACCGGGACCGCCTGGGATCGAACCCGAGCCGACTGGGTGAGAGGCAATCACGCTTACCCCTACACCATGGTCCCGGTCCCGGGAATATCATATTTTGCGTAAAAAAAATGTGCAATGTTACATAAGGAACTGTTGAATTTTCATCAGATCTGACGAATTCTAATCGGGTTTACATTTTACACATTTTTAGGTAAAATTACTTAAAAAGAGGTAATATTTAACCAACCAAATTTTCAACCTTCCATAATACAATTTCTTTTTTCTGTGTTCAACATTTAAAAAAATGTGACAACTATTTATCAATAATAAAATGTCCAAAAAATAGATGTATTTTTTTTTTATTTGAACTTATTTTTCCGGAAAGCTTTGATCAGAATGTTTCACTTTGCCTATCGATCAAAAATTCACATATTTTGTGCAATCAGCTCGAAAAATTATATGGAGTCTTGCATTAGAAAGCTATTAATGTAAAATGGCCAACCAAAAAGTACAAAATAAAAATTTGGAAAATAGTGAAACTCCAAAGAATTACTCTTGGAATTCTTTTTTACATATTCTAGATCCTCCTAACTGAACTAAAATATATACTTTTGGACTGTTCTGAGCCTTCCAAAGAATCCTAAACTACAGAGCTTGGAAGTCGATCGCCGTAATAATATGATTCGACCCAGTTCGCAATTGAAGTTTATATTGAGTGATATCCTTGGGACCCCTTGGCATTCCGATGAACACGTTGGGCCACTTTTGGGATGTTCTGGGCCCTCAAGGTTCCTTAACACTGGAACGCCCAACACATGTCCAACTTACACGGACGCCCAAGCCTCCCAAAAAAGGTGGAACGGTAACTTCAACTCGCTGGTTCTCGGGCATTACTCAACCAATCGGGACGATTCTAGTTTCCAGTGATTTGTAAGAATGTCTAGATGATCCTAAAATTTTGTAGAACTTGATTTGAACAAATCTGTAATTTCTTCGACCGAAAACATCGTTCCACCTTTTCTTAAACGACGGCCTCCGCGGAATTTTTGGCGAATTTCTTTTTACACGCGAAAAAACAGTTGGAACGATGTTTTTGATCGCAAAAAATACAGATTTGATCAAATTAAGTTCTGCAAAGTTCTAGAATGCCGGGACCGTGGTGTAGGGGTAAGCGTGATCGCCTCTCACCCAGTCTGGCTGGGTTCGATCCCAGACGGTCCCGGTGGCATTTTTCGAGACGAGATTTGTCTGATCACACCTTCCGTCGGAAGGGAAGTAAATGTTGGTCCCGGACTAACCTAAAAAAGGTTAGGTCGTTAGCTCAGTCCAGGTGTAGGAGTCGTCTCCCTGGGTCCTGCCTCGGTGGAGTCGCTGGTAGGCAGTTGGACTAACAATCCAAAGGTCGTCAGTTCGAATCCCGGGGTGGATGGAAGCTAAGGTGTAAAAAGAGGTTTGCAATTGCCTCAACAATCAAGCCTTCGAACACCTAGTTTCGAGTAGGAATCTCGCAATCGAGAACGCCAAGGCAATGCTGTAGAGCGAATAATTTGATTTTTGAAAGTTCTAGAATCGTCTAGACCAGGGGTGACCAAAGTATGGCCCGCGGGCCAAACGTGGCCCGCAAAGTGATTTTTTGTGGCCCGCGGACCAATTTTGAATGATCATGTAAAATGGCCCGTTAATTGAAAATAAACCGTGATTGTATACTTCTCAAAATCAAGGGTTATTTTTAACTTATGTTTTTTTAAATTTTATATTATTGTTAATTTTCATGAATCTTTCTAATTTAAAACAATTTCACACGTTACAATATGAATAAAATTAGTAAATATCAAAATTTTCAATAAACATTTTTGGAAATGTATATGAAATGTTTAAATTTGACTGAAGTAAAAAAAATGTAATCATGGTTAAAAAATAAGTATTACATATTAATTAAGCAGTCTTAATGACCCTTTTTATGGACTGAGCCATTAACTTATTTAGCACTAAGAAATCTTCCATCTCGGGGTTTGAACTACTGACAGTTGGATAACGAATCTGATTGGCTACCATCTCATTCAGGCAGACTAAATGTTAAAATCAGAGGAATAAGACTGTTGCAAATATTTTTCAAAGCCTTTTTCAAATCAACTCTTCCCCGGCTCGAAAAATCAGAGACAAAAATATTTTTTCAGGCAAACTTACAAATTTCAATTGAAAATAATGTGCAATCAGCTGAAATCAATTTAAAATTCATACCTCTGCGTTTATTTTCAATTTGAGCATGTTCGGGTTTACTCAAAAATATCTAGAAATCTAGAGCGAAAGAAAATTCGCTTAAATTTTTATTTTCGTCCAATCTTACACTTTTTGAAAATAATACATTTTCTATTTTTTTTCATTGCAAAGTTGTTTAGGTATTTGAAAAATACAAAAAAAGCAATAAAACTGATGGAAAACTGTCTTTTATTTTTTAAATAAACAAAATCTAGAGTTTTTTTAAAGGTTTTTTAAAGGAAATGTTCAAAAAGTAACAGCAAATTCTCAAAACTTCAATTAATAGATGTAGTTTATTGCCTTTTAAATTAAAATGAAGTTATTTATTTTTTTTAAATTACCTTTTTTATACATTTGGCCCGCAAGCTCATTTGAGCTTCAAATTTGGCCCGGCATCCAAAAACTTTGAGCACCCCTGGTCTAGACATCTTAACAAATCACTGGAAAGAAAAATCATCTCGATTGGTTGAGTTCTGCCCGAGAACGATTGAGTTGAAGTTACCGTTCCAACTTTTTTGGAGCCTTGGGCGTTGGAATGTTAAATACAAATCTTGGAGGTTAGCTCCGTAAAAATACGATCCTACTAACCAAGATTCCAACTAGGTTCATATTCAGTTATGTCCTGGTACTTGCCAGATAATTGAAATAATTATAATGATTAAAATAATTCTCTATTCAAGAAATTTCTTACATGTTTTGCAATTAAATTCCGTCCTCCTATTTAGGTTTGAACTCTTATAAATCTTATATTTAAAAAAATGTCATGTGATCGATTGAAAATACTTACCTGCTCAACCATTCCGTAAGCAGCAGCAGAAAGCAATCGAACCATGACTTGAAACTTTTTTCGAAACATCCAATCCCATCCCGCCAGTTGGTCATCACAATTTGGGAAATCAATTATCAAATCAGAAACAATTAGCACCCTTTCAGCGGGACGATTTGCCGGGATTGTTTAGCCCAACGAAGACAACGACGAGGGAGGGAGTTACAGATCAATTAAAACACAATTAGGCATTAACTTTCTCTACTTCAGAACTTTATTACTCTTTTTTTTAGTTTAACTTGTTTTTGTGGTAGTGGTTGTCCATTGGTGTTTTCTTCTCCTTATTCTGTGTACACAGACGAAGACTATTCTGCAGGCAGAATAGTACCTAGTCATGATTTTGTTGTTCGCTACACCGTTTAATAGATCACACCTTTCGTAATTTTTAATTGTAGCCGCCCATTTTTGGCCCGTGGGCCAATTTAAAGCATTTCGTTTTTTTATCCTCTAGGGACCATCCATAAACCACGTGGACACTTTTTTTGAAATCTCGAACCCCCCCCCCCTCCCCTTCGTGGACAATTGTGCATACAAAAAAATCTTTTTTGTATGGAGCATGGACAATCGCCATACCCCCCCCCCCCCCCAAAGTGTCCACGTGGTTTATAGGTGGTCCCCTAGCAACTGAAAAACGAAAGGTGTGCACTGCTCTTGCGATAAATTGTAATGCTTCACTGGTATGTTTGTTGGTATTACTAAGCTATATGGTCGAGACAAACTAACAATATTTTACGTTTGACATATGATTACATTTTAATAGGAACATTTGTTTTAGAGCTTTATCTTTGTTTTAATAAATAACAGAGAGAGAGATAATTTAGTGTCGCGGGAGAAAGAATCTGCTGCCAATGTTGAATCGCTTGAAAACAGTCAAAATATTAATGCAAAGCAAAGCTCAACTCCTATGGAATCTAGTGAAGGTACCTACTATCTACATCCATCAATTATAATTGGTTATTCTAATGGCCACCAAATTGTTTTGTTTTGTTAATCTCAGCTCAGTTTCATCTATTTTGTGTTCGTTCATTGGGTACATATTTTTGAGTGTTATTTTATTATTGTTTTTACAAAAATAATTTGCTTATTTCCTCTTTTACTTAAATACTTTTATCGATTTGCTTTTGTACAGACTATTTGTGTAATCGTTTTCGCCATGGAAGGTGGTGACGGTTTCTTGTGCATATTAACTGTGTTTATAATTTATGTCATACTGTGATTAGATTGTTTACCTAAAAAAAGCCGCCAAACATTGTATTGTGCGCTATTCCTGCCGTCACTTTTTTTTGTAACCCATTCAACAAATCATCGCCTTAACAAAAATCGACTCATCTTGGGTGATCAAACCCCGTGCGCCAAAAATGCAAATAAAAAATTGATTTCAAACGATCCCCAAGCACTCAATCAACCAACCATGCTTAAGGAAGTAATCCCTCCACCCCTCGGCCGAAAAGCCGAACTTAGTTGCTCGTTAGTACGAACGCGCGCGACACAATCTTCTTAGTCATCGCGTGCGCGTTTTGTGATTTTGAGTGATAATTTTATGTCTGTTTGAATTTTGGTGATTATGGAAATTGGGGCCCCGTAACCTGTTCTCGTGCGGGCCCCGTCGCAAGAGGTCACGCCAGGGGCCCGTCAATGAGCGGGATGAGTCACACGAGTCGCCGAAAAGGTGGTCCCCGATGTCTGCGGGATGACGTTTGTCAGGCAGTAGCCGTCGAGAGTTGTGGGACTGGATTGAAAGAACCATGTCCAAAATCTATTATCTTGAAACATCTAATTTTATCTGCTACCGATGATTTGGATCGACTTTAAACAATTAAATGATCTTATGATTCCAGAAATTTATCCATGCCAATACTAAATCAGCCATCAAAAAAACAAAAAAATAGATTTCATTAGATCTAAATGTAAAAACGAGACTTTTAATGCTGTTCAACAGTCTGGATAGTTGTGTAGAAAACAGAAAACACAAAAGCAAAAGTGATTTGAGTTTGAGTTTTTTTGCAACAAAATAAGTTATAATATTTATGGAAATTATGTTGCAAGATGTCTCTAAAAACAATCGCTAGAACTAGAATAATTGGTACTTACTCGCATCTAAATCCAGCCTGCCTCTAATGTTGCTATATCAGCACTTTGACATTCAATTACAGCTCATGAAAAAGCGTTTTCAACTGAAATCGAGTGATAATTAGCTCAATAAGAATTGAGCAAGCAAGTTTCTATCAAAAGTTTTGGAAAATTAGTTGTTTAAATAGTGAAAATTTGCGAATAGGATGGAGTTAGGAGCGAGTGCTTAACCTTCCAAACATTAAAGAATTTCCCCCATATAAATTTTTTTTTTCATATATTTTGCTGGAATTTGTTGTAGCCATCTATAAACTACGTGGCAAAAAACACATCCCATACAAAGAGTTGAAATTTTGCATGGCGAAAAAAAACCCTGAAAGTGGGTGGACTGATAATTGCAAGGTTCCTTAATCAATTTGTGTTGCCAGATTTCTCAAAATAAACTCGTGAAATTAACAAGATTTATCTGCAAAAGCCTATCAGAAAACACTTAACAAACTCCAAAATCCAAATGTGCCCAAAAATGAACGTTAATAATAACAATCAATTGCACAACTATTTTCAGGAAAACATGTTTGTTTTGAGCAATTTAAAAAAATAATAAAATTTGTATGAATTATTATTTGTATCAAATTTGTCATCAAATCAAAAAAAAAATCAAATAATTATAGCTTTTTATTTCATTCTATAAATCTTTGATTTTATATGAAAATTACTATATTTCCAGAAAATAAACATTTAATACTTTTTAAAATGATCTGTTTTGCATTTAAATTTAAAAAAGAGATCAGAAATTTGTTTTGGGCATGCCATTAGCCATTTTTAACTCCACGACAACCGGAAAATTGATTTTATTTGTATTTGTTTGACTGGCTTACACTTTTTGAAGGACTTTTGTACGAAAAAAGAAACATTTTTACTTACAAATTCATTTCCTCGAAAGTTTGGTGTCTTCAGCAAAGTTCCGTAAAACAGTAGCACTCGAAAAACATTTTTCATTAACTTTTTTCTACAAAAAAAAAGCAAATTCTGAGCAAAAAAGTATGGACTAACAAAAATACAAAGTTAAAATTTTAAATAAATTTTAAATTTTTCAAAAATTATTGAAATTTAGTCTTATTTTTTCTACTAAAATATTTTTTTCAATCAACATCTGGCATGCTATCAAAAAGTACTTAACCTTCAAAAATAAAAAACTTTCCTCTTTTTAAGTTATAGCCATTTTAGGGTTAATTCCAAGTAGAAACAAGTATTTATTTGGTTTTCTTGAAATAGTGTTCATGTGTTTCCATTTCAGAAAACTTTGTTCAAATAGCTGAGAAAACAGCAATTT
This sequence comes from Culex pipiens pallens, assembly GCF_016801865.2. Taxonomy (NCBI): domain Eukaryota; kingdom Metazoa; phylum Arthropoda; class Insecta; order Diptera; family Culicidae; genus Culex; species Culex pipiens. Next base: position 60,827,375 of record NC_068938.1, on the reverse strand, counting down.
TTCTTTTTTTTATCTGAAACTCGGACGAATAGGGGAAATAATCGTATGTGTATTTTGACCCGGTCCAAATTCCGTCGAATTTGCAAATTACCACTATTTAAACTACTTGTTTTGCCATAGTCTTGATATAAACTTGCTTGCTCACTTCCGACTAAGCTATGCTTGATATGAGTTGAAAACGCTTTTAAGATGCTGTAATCGAAAACCAAAGTGTTGATATGCCACCATTAAGTGCCCGATGGTATAACATGCCGTTCCTCTAGTCTCCGAGACATTTAATTAAATTAAAAAAATGAGAAAAATAAAATTTTTAGGTGTTTTTCGTTAGCCTTACGATTTTCATTGTAAAAAATTTAATCTTTGTCGAATTTTCAAATCATTCAAAAGAAATTAAGCTTTGGAAAAATTTGGAATCAAAACTTGTGAAATTCGTCTTGTTCTAGATAAAATCGAAAAAAACAGTTGGTCCACAAAAAAAACCGATCACGATAATCTCACACGGAAAAAAACATGTACTTCTCCATAGCCGATGATGTTCCAACTTTGTTTTCACGCAAATTTATTCATCCCACCAAGCAGCATTGCCTCATCCTCTGGGGGCTTGCGTCCTCTTCAAAAGTGGCTAAAAACGATTTGGAACACCACTCTCTCAGGTGACTCATTCACTCATCACAAGTCTTTGTCGTCGTCACCTCCCCCCAAAATCAGCACCTGTTTGCATTGCATTAGAATAACAATGCCACAAACGAGTGAGAGTCAGAGGGGGCTCCAATTTGGCGGGATAATCCGCCGGCGGCAGCAGTGAAATTTGATCGATCGATTATGGCCAAATGTGTGGGGATTGTGGCACTAATCCGATAAATCTGTTGTTGATTGCGGGGGGATGTGACCACGGAGTTCGGTAGCCACAGCTACAAACTATGAATCAGCGTTTGGGATTTTTGAATTGTGGAAGTTTGAGGAGACGATTTGACGATGTTTCTGGTACTATCGGATTTTTCCTACAGTTACTGGAATCGATTTTGCATTCGAATACTTTAGACGCTGGCGTTGAGTCTCTAACGACTGTCTTAAATCATTGTTACGATGAACCTAACAATTAAAAGGCAATAAAAAGTGTTTGCACACAGGAATTAAAGCAACAGTCACAATGCGGTGCGGCGGCGTCGACGGCGCCGTAGTCGACGAACTTAACGGTGTCTCTCCAAAACTTAAAACAAAACAGACCTTAAATAATAACCTTACAGAAACAAACAGAGAGAATAAAACCTACACTTTCTTACACTTCTTGGTTTTTGGACGCGTCGGAGATTGGCGTAAATGCGCCCTGACGCCCCCTCTCAGAATCACAATCATTCACACTGTGACACACACACACTCACGCACTCTACGCCTAATAACAGAACGACAAAACAAAAAAATAAAACGCGACTTAGTTCAACGGCTCGGCAATGCATTTGCACTGCTTGATGCGTTGGATGCGCTTCCGGCGTAGCTGGGGCACGAGCGAGGGACACCGCAACGTGACCGTGATCCAGGTGAACTTTTTCGGCTTGCAGAAGGCGCACGAACGAAAAGCCGGCCCGGTCAGGTCCTCGTCCTCAAAGTCCAGGTTGACCTCCCGGGGTGGAACCGGAGTGCCACCGTTCCGATGGTGGTGACCACCACGGCCACCGTTATTGTTCTGGCCACCATGCCGCCGTGGCCGCTTGGGCGACTTTGGAATGTAGAACGAGTTGCACTGGCCATAGCAGAAGCGGTTGATGATGGTCCGGCTGAGGCAACCTTCCTCCCGAATCCGCTGCACCAGCGGTTCCGTCTTGCACCAGTCCTTCTTGAGGTACTCCTTGCGCGTCACCACCAGCGCGTTCTTGCTCGACTTGAGCAGCTTATCGCCGCGGTATGCCTGCAGATCGGCCAGAATGTCCGCATTCGACGAAGACGACGTAGCCGCCTGATACTGATAACCCCCAGTCTCGTTGAACGCCCCTCCTCCTCCGCCGTGACGTCTCCCGTTAAAGTCAAAGTCAATCGCCACCTCGGGCGTTTGGTACAGGTCGGAACCGATGCTGCTGTCCTCGGTCGCCCCTCCCCCACCACCACCACCACCACCACCGTCCTCGTCCTCGGCCAGCTCGTTCTGAACCAGGTAGCGTTTCTCGTCGCGCGATGAGGCGTTCATGCGCCGTTCCGCGAGCACCCGTTCCACGTGCCGTGTGTTGATGATGTCCAGAATCGAGTCGGACAGCTGTATCCGGTGGCCGGAGGAGGTCGGGTACAGCAGCAGGCAGGACGCCAGCGCTAGCAGTCGCATCGTCAGATTCATTCTGCAAAAGAGTAGAGACAGACGGGAGAAAGAGAGATGGTTAGAAGAATGCGGACTCAATAATAAACTGTTGTAGGGGAGATGGGGGTAAGACGGCCACCCTAAGGGAGAAGTCTAATAAAATTTACACAACAGATTATTTTGATCTCAAATTACGTACATATTGTTCTACTACTAGTCCATTATAGAAATGACATAAATTAGTTAGTCTAAAAACCAATTTTCAATACTTTTCAGGAATTTTAAAAAAATAATTGAAATCGTATATATATGAAATACGCGGGGTAAGACGGCCACCCATGTGGGGTAAGACGGCCAGTGCTATAAATTAACTTAATAACTTTGCTAAATCCACCCAAATTCCTACAAGGTTGGTTGAACAGACTTCTCTGAACATCATAACTATTTTGGTTGAAAAAATCAGGTTTCAAATGTGAAGGAAAATGCTGTTTAAAATTTTCATATTTTGGCTCAGTGAATTTCATATTATTGCGACCACATTTTATGAAAAACTGTGAATTTTTACTACAAAACAAACACAATTTGATGCAAAATAATTAGTTTGTGTATTTTGATTAGAATAAGTAAATCAAAATTATGTAAACAATATTAAATTAGCGATTTTTATGAAAAGTTTGATAGGATTTCATACTATTCAATAAGTTTTGCTATATCACAGTAAAGAATGTTGTCGAAACGGTAGTTAACAGCATTTTGATTAAAAATGGATAGTTTTATTGAAAATGCTTTTCCTTATCTACAAATATGTCTTAATAGTCAAAAACCGTCAAAAATATAACCTATATCAATTAAAATCTACAAATTACGGGTGGCCGTCTTACCCCCGGAGGAGGTGGCCGTCTTGCCCCCAAATAAATTATTTTTTTAAACAATTTTTGTAAATAGCTCATCGCATTTTCTAAACTTTTTCGATGGACAAAATCTAGGGAAAACTTCAATTTAACATGAAAAAATATTTGAAGACAGGAAAACATATTGTTATCTAACAAAAATGCCTAAGTTGTTATTCATGAAAATTACATCCAGTTTCAAGTTCAAAAATTATTTGTTTATTTTGAGCTATTTTTATACTATTTCAAACAATATTTTTGGCAAAGGTGACTCCATGTGCATTATTTAGCATGAGGAACAGTATTGCTAAACATTTTAGTAATATTCATTAGTATACTTAGTAAAACAGTGGGGTGGCCGTCTTACCCCGCCTGGCCGTCTTACCCCCAGCTCCCCTAAGGCAAATTGTTGAACTGTTGTGGCATGAAACAGTCGCGACTTCCCCGATGGGTTTCCGGAGAAAGAGCAAATAAACTGCTCTTTTGAGGTGAATCAGTCAAATTCTTTATTTTCAATTAGAAATCTCATGATTCAATTGAGTTATGCCAAAGCGTTCACTTTTCGAAGTTCGATTCATGTTTTTATTTTCTAATTTTTAAAATTAATTCGAGTTTAGCGACCCCATGTCAGTTATAGTAATTGATTGCCTGTTACATAACCAAATGCAATTTTCAATATTTTATCACCGCCAGATTGGCTACCATCTTGGATTACAAATTATTATTATTATAATTTATTATTGACACTTTACCATAATTTTGGTAATCGTGTCATTGGATTTCAAATGCCTCAATCACTTTAGAGCATTTTTGAAACATATTTGAGCTCGTCGATACAAAATAAAACAATGAAAATTATCCGAAACTAATCTATACACACAAAAATATTTCCGAACGAATATAACATCATTTACACTAAAATAAAAAGAAATAATAAAATTCCTTTGTTCTAGCAACTGTGCCTCCCTTTCTTATTTAGTAATTCGAAAACCCAATTACTAAACATAAAAGGGAGGCAAAACTCTTAGAATAAATTAATATTGTACTTAAAAAAATCAGTGTCTGATGTAACACTATTGCACGTCATTTAACATTTGAATTCAAATGCAATTTGATGTAAATTTGCAACAAATTATACGTAAAAATATGATTCAGCGTGCACAGAAAAAAAAAAATCATGGTAATATTACATCTGGGAAGGGGTACATCTTTTATGTCAGAAAAAATGTGTAATTTTACCTCTGTAAATGTATAATTTTACCACTTTTATGGTGTAATGTCACTTTTTCAGTCTAAATTGAGGTTAAATTACATCATAAAAGAGGTAATATTCAACCTTCCAAAATTACAGCTTCCAAATTTACATTATTTTTTACTGTGTGTGATTGAACCGCTCACGTCGAATCTCAAGTTTACAGAAACTAAGTTTACATTTACACTTTTTTTGTGTAGCCTGGACAGATTAGTTATTTTAGGCATGTTTACAATTGTCTACGATTTCTTTTTTTAGATTTTACATTTTAAAGTTTTTGATTTGTAGTAAACATTTTCCATGCATTCATTATGTAAAAAAAGTAATCTGGTATCATCAGTTTTTCCATACAAGTATCTATACAATTTTGGGCCTGGACAAAAAAAAATGATGAAAATGATCGACTTGATGTCTCCGGCAAAGTTGTAGATTGTGATGATGAAGACTTATTAGGAAAAAATAAGTACACGGAAAAAAATATTTCAGATTATTTTACTTGATGTGTTACAACTAAATGTTAAATTCCCAAAATACATATTTTTTTATCTTCGAATTTTGTTATATGTTTTAGAAGGCTAAAATGTCTAATAAGCCATAGTGCGCAAAATCCAAATCTATTTTAGAAAATATGATTTTTTGAAAAAAAATCGTGATTTTTGTAAAATAATGAAAACCAAAAAATTATTAAAAAGATTTTTTTGAAGCAAAATCTAATTTGCAATCGAAAACAGTAGTACTGATTTTTATTTTAAAAATTCGATTATTCGAAGTGAATTTTTTCCGAGGTCTTCGGATAATCGAGTCTGGACTGTACTACCTTGCAATTATTATTATATTTCTATTTTTTTATAGAATGTAAAGTAGCTTAAAAGCTACTTTTCTTTTATAGCTATGTTTTCATTTTTTTTAGTTTTTATTTTCATTTTAAAAAGATTTATTGAAAGAGCACCAGTGAGAAAAAAAATGTTTGAAAAGCTGAGATAAAAGAATTTCCTACAATTTTCTCTCTGGAACTATGGAAATTGAGCAATTAGTTTCTGAGATATTTTCAAAAAAATATTTCAAAAATTTTAAGATTTATTCTAAACTATGGAACTAACAAAATTATCTTCTTGCAGACCATTTAAAAAATAAAGCTTGATTTTAAAATTTTGAATTTATTTTAATTGAAAAGATCAGAAAATTTCTCAAATGTTTCAAAAAATATTATTGAAAATTGGACCAATAGTTCCGGAGACATCGTCAGTTGAAAATTACATGGAAGTTTTATCCAAATAAAAAAAATACAAAGAAAATTCGATTCGTGAAATCGTTGAAAACCACCACCACTATTTATCAATTCAGATTTTGTGAATTATCTTGCCTAAAAATTTTAAACAATGAATAGCAGTTACAGCATTTAAGGATAATATGAAGTTTATTTTTAAACAAAATCTTCATGTTTTGCTTTTTGAGTAATTTTGAATACCCCTGGGGTTTTCAAAACCACCCAAAAAGCAAATATTTGAATATTTATTTATTGAATCTTTTTAAAAACTTTAGATAAAATATGTTGTAATCTGTCACATCATCTAAAATAAAGCCGTTAATACAATGTTGACAGCCGGGTTGACATGAGTATGAACTTACATCCCTCAGACCCTCAGACATTCCTTCTGTTCGATTCAATGTAGATTAGATGTGTGGTATGTGTGCCCTGGGACGATTCTTTCCGTACTTCGTCGCTGTCGTGCTATCTTGTCGCACGTCGATTTTGGGTCAAATTTAGTTGAGAACGCGATTTTGTGCAGCTCACAATGCCTCACCCTTTGACCTACACAAATCCCCAAAAATAGATTTCAATCCTGAGATATTATAAAAACAACTGGCCAACGGGATTTCAAGTCAGAACGCGTTTGACACACGTACAAGCCCGACTACCGTAAACGTTTGTTATTGCAACTCGGGACTCCGGCAACCAAATTCAACCAAACTTCGGGAAAATGCACAGAATGGTGAACCAGACAAAACGTGTACGTTATTGTTTAAAACGTGTTTTTATCGGAACGTAAAAAAGCGACGTGCGACAAGTTAGCACGACATCGTCGACTTGCAATATGAAGTTTATTACACCTGAAAGCTGTCATAACAGCTCATTAGCTAAGAAATACCTGAGTCTGAGAGAAGGACTTCGAAGATATACTTTCTCACATCAAGTCAGCTGATTCGCCAAAGTAGATTAAGCTAATGTGTCAACAATGGAACCAATCTAGTCTGGAGGTTGAAGGGTGCACTACAAAGCTGCAATTCAACGCCGCAGTCCGTGTCGTGTGTCGTTAACGATTTCCCATAAATTTTTACGACACTTTGCGAGTATTGATGCATTGTGACTTTCAGTGTGTGTGCGAGTATCACTGACAGATGTGGTCTCTCCTCCGTATTATCGCAATTTATCTCAATTATCGCGCATGGAATTTTAATTACAGCCTTTGCAGCCCAAACAATGGGAATATATGAGTATTTGAGCAAATATATGTATTACACGCCGCACGCCGAGTGAGTGTTCATGTAAATTTGTCGTTTATCTCGCAGTCATCAGTGCGCGGCTTTGGGGCTGACAAAAGCCGGACGGATTTGTCCCGTGACGGAACATACCAGGACGGCAGCGTCACTTTCCAAACGTCTTCGTGGGTGTCTCCTCCTGCGAAAAGGACTGACTGGGAAGATATGAATTCTATACACTTTTTATTCTTATGTCATAAATGCAAATGAAACTTTGTAGTCATTGCAGATTTTTTAATGAATGAATTCTTCTTCTTACACTTGTTGATAGAATTTCGCTTGCAAAAACAAATCTTGATCATTTACCGCAATCGTAAACGTTCATCTCCGACTTTGTTTATTTCCAGCATAAACAATCGCCGAAAATTATCCCACCTCTTCATTCCTGAAATACCTGACTGGCTGTTTGATGGGTTATTCACGGAATATTTATAAAAAACCGCCCGTAACGCTTAAAATAATGCCAAATACTCATTGGACGTCATATCCGCGGTTGATGAATCTACGCGTGAATCTGCCGTCTGGAATGTGCGGCAAAACGTTTGCGATTAAATCTGGCAAACCCTGGAAGAGGTACACACACACAATGGGCGGCCATAAAGTCAAGCGCCAGGGATTATGACCGACGGGTTTACATACCTTCCACCAACCACATCCACAGCCAGATCGGCTAAATATAACATTATTTTATTGAATTTGTCCTACTTTGATTTATGGGCCCTGATCGGCTGCGGTCTGGCCGCGACGGTGGCGCCACCAGCGCATTTTTCGAATGGAGTCGCCCCCGAAAAATCTTCAAGACACACTGACTAATTAACGACGGAGCAAAGACCCCACCATCAACGGGAGTGACTAACTCTTCCTTTGGGGCGCAGTGGCATAGAGCAGCGGACGTAAATTTGAATGTCACAGCGAAGAGGGAAGATAACGGTCATTTTAAAATTATCAAGGCACAAGCAGAAGGAATAAACTGGCTATGCTCGAAACTTTCCTGTCTGAGATTCTGTGATCAAAGTATGGTAACGCGATACCTGGCGATCCAGACACACTCACACACGGTGCAAAGTCGTTGCTCGAAACTGATAATTGGTAATAAGCCAAAATGGTTGCTGATTTCAATATCAAACCCATCTCATCAAATATGCGGCATCGGCGGCGGCGGTTCACAAAACCCACCTCTTGGAAATGGTTAAGGTGCCCACCGATTATGGTACCTCGAGTCATGTTACAAGATCGCTTCGATTTGGTCAATCCGCAAAAGGCGATGTGTTTTCGAGACCAAATTGCCAAATTTCCAATATTGTTGGCGCAACTAGAAAGCTGAAATAAATCCTCTTCTTTGTTTTAAAATATCGCTACCATTCAGCTACCAACAAGCACCAGTGTGAAGATTCCCCTCTGAAACAATGAATGAATGACCCTTAATATTCCTTTTCTTTGTAACGCACTTCTCATATCATCCTCCCCATCTAACCGCGTAACATAATTGAAGAACACTCCCAAATGGCAAGTCAATGTGATGTAAAAGCCACTGAACTATTTCAACATTTGTTTTGCCTTTGACTTCAAACCAAAATGTTAGAACTGTTTAGAATCTGAGCCGGAGCCGGTCGAGTTGAACCTTCCTGAGGACCCAGAGTCGGAGTAGGATTCAACGACTTTTTAACGACTTTGTTCGAGGTAATTCTCCGACATTCTGAGTTTCCATAAAATTTTGGTAGCCGTTCACACAAAAAAGATATTAAAATATTCAAAAATCTAAAATATAAATAAAAACATTTTTTAACTTGACTTAGACCCAAAACAAATATTTGTGAAAAAAAATTATTTTTGAAAAAACTCCCATTTTTATATGTTTTTGATGACAAAAATGCAATCTATTGAGCTTTGGCACCATTTAGTCCAAAATCATTTGACAGTGTTGCCATCAGTGTTGTAAAAATATCAAATTATCAGCTCTCAACAACTACAATTATCATGCCTGAATATTCATGCCCTAAATACTACTGCCCTTCTCTCCGTATTGATACTCTCAGCGCTGAACATAGCCGAATACGTTTGTGTGTTTACACACTCGCGTTTGACATTTTCCTTTTCTCTCTCATTCCCGCTTTCACGATCAGCCCACCGCAACAACGTAAACCACAAAAGCCGCCACAAAACTAATTTCGGCTCCTAATTGCCGTCCCACGTTCTTTCAATACAGTTTTCGGAGAGATTAAGAGACTCAGCGATGAGAGTGCATAGTCGAGGAAAAGCGGAGGAGTGATAGAGAGTGAATGTCATCGCTGAGAATCACGAGACACAAGAAGAGATCTCACAAGCTGTAGTGATGGTCGCTATATTCTCTGATGTTTTTGGTGCAGAGATAATCAAGTGATAGCTTTTTTATCACTCATTTGCAATACTAGTTGCCATTTTTTCAAAAAATCTTAATTTTCAAAAACTGGAAAAAATCGAGAAAAATAATATTTATTTATTTTAAATGTTTTCAAGTCATAGCATTTAAAAATCGATTTAATGTTGAATGCGTAACTTTTATTACCTATAGAAATCATAACCATGTTTGACAATCTCTAATATTTTTTTTACGAAAAGATAAAAAAAAATCCAACAAATTTGTTTCAAAGACACTAAAAAATCAATTCGATTATTACTTTTGATGTGGTTGACAATTAGTATATTTGAGCATTTTCAAATGTTAGAGTTTATATGAAAATGTTGCAAATAATTGGATTCGAAAAATTTAAAACTTAGTGTTATAGTTTCATTTTTGAAAGAAAACCACATTTTCTTGTCTTTGCAACATATTTATAGGAAATTTCTGATCTTTTCGAAAAAAAAGATGCAGTGGTAATGATGTAGGCATGACCACAATGACGAAGAAATTGGAAGTATTATTTGTAATTATTATTTATTTCAAAATGAATTAACTTTATATGAAACATAAATTTTAATATTTCTTTTTTAAATATTCAAATTTTGCAAGGGAAAAATTATTTACAAAGAAAAGTGATGTGATTTGTTTATAAAAATTGGTAAAGTTTACTACGAAAATATTGCTTAAAATATATTTTGGTAGTAAAAGAACTTTTGAAATAAACACGCTAGGTTCACAAACATAAAAAAAAAGTCAAAAAAAAATATTTTCTAGCGCCATGTTCCTTAGTAATTTCTAAGGAACATAGCCTCAGAAGCCAATTTTGGGCACGTTTGGTAAAGGTTTAGTGTCTTAAAGTTAGTATGGAACTTAATAAATTAACTATGAAAAAATCACTTTGTACCTATTTTTAGAGAAGTTTAGAAAACCTTCTCCCAATCAAATTGATTCATACTCGAAATTTGTAGAACATCGCAAAGCGATAGGAATCGATCCCGAAAAGATATAGAACGATTTAAAGAGTATGATAAACGGAAAAAATCAAATCGCGCGGCCGGTTGTCAAGTTTGGTCACCCCTGCTTCTCTTCACGGAGAAAAAATAGTTCCCAAAATCGTGAACAAGCGTTCATGACATTCGGAACCACGAACAAAGTGTTCAAATTCCATGGTACGATTTTGAAAAACGTACCATGAAATTTGAACACTTTGTTCGTGGTTCCGAATTTCATGAACGCTTGTTCACGATTTTGAGAACTCATTTTTCTCCGTGTTGAAAACAACATTATCTCGTTAAAATATGAACAAATTCAAGTTAATCAATCGAAATTCAATTTTAAAAAATACATTTACGGTTAAACACTACCAGAAAGTTTAAAACATGTTTCCAAAAAAAAACATATTTCTCAAAGTCAACATTGTCACGTCCTTTCCGACCTTTTTCAACTCAATTCCCACTAAACGAATTAGAAACGGTGATCGAAAGCACGTCCGTTTGTCGCATCCTGCGGTCTTCCGGACCCGAAATTCCGGACATCAGTACATTCCTCGTTTTTTTTTTTTTTTTCGTTAACCAGCGCCAAGCAAGGTGTGAACATGATCTTTGTCTTACAAAAGGAGCGCAAAAAAAAATACGGATCCCATTCATTAGAACTCTTCGTAAGTTCCATTCACCAAAACCTTCGGATTCGTTTTGCCTGAGGTTTTTTTTTCACCCTCTAAGCCGCTTTGGAATGTCTTTTGAATGGTTGTTTTCATTTTCTCACTTCTCTCCGCGCGCTCGGTGTTATTATTGTCTGGGAAAGGTGTGGGCGACCTTCCTCTCTTTATCGGAATCGGTTAATCTTGTTAGTTTTTCGTCGTTTGGTTTGGGCCACGTCTAGGGGGAAATATACGTGTCATTTGGTTTGTAATATGGATCACGACAAGGAGCGGTTATGGTATGGCGTTGATGGGCGACTTCCAGGAATCGGAAATCTTGAATGACGTGCCGTTTTGGTGGCGATTTTGAGCAAAGCTGATTTTCTAAATCATGCTTGAAGTCGGTATAATGTTAGTTTAAAGAAATAAAGTTGTCATTTCATGAAGAAGCTGGCACATGCTCTAGATTTGCAACAAATTAACTCAAACGGAAACGGATCTGCGGGAGCTTGTCGCAGATCGCGTGCGACCGCGTTGAACAACGAAACGGCGCCAAACCGTGGTCATTTTTTATCTTCGATCACCAAACTACAAATGCCGCGAACAGAAATGCATGAATGAATCGTGTACAACTATGAATGGACCCGCGCCGTGACCACAAAGTGTGGCACCAGCATTAAGGTCTCCGCGGCTCGTATTTATCGCGCATTAGTTGCCACACAGCTTCAGAAATTGGACCCCAAACCCGGTCCATCCCACGATCGCCGCCGGTCCTGAGAGGAGGCGCTACTCAGGTCACTACGACTTTGAGTCGTGGACGAGCCTCTCGTTTGCTTGGGGTGTTCAGGAAGGATAAGGCTTTGGTAGGTTGAGGTCCCGCAAGTTGACGACCTGAGCATCCCTAGAGCTCAAGCCCCCAGATACCGGCGGCAATGCAACTCTGTGTAGAGATCAAGTCGTAAAACTAAATATTATTGTGATGGAATCTGAGCGCACGGGCACGGGTATATGGAGACGCCGTTTCCGTCGCCAAACTGTGTGTAGGAGAGTCATCATTTGGCTGGAACCGTGGCGTCGTCGACGACGAGGTTACCCACGTGCTTTCCAAGTTTTTGCGCCCCGGTTGGCCACAAATCTCGTGCCGACTCCTTGGCACACGAGTTGTCACCGACCGCGACACGCTGGGTACAAATGATGATCTTCCCGGGTTGAGGCCCGTTTATTTTGAGGCGTTCAAGAACGTGGTTTGTTTCAGGTTACCTCGTGTATAGAACTCTACCCCTACGCCTATGAACTTTCTCACCAAATAAGCTGAACTCGGCGAAGAAGACGAAGAAAGCCCGCTTTTTGCTTAGTGGTGCGCGCGGTTTGAGCTATTTGTTTGTAAGCAAAAAAGCGATAAAGTCAGCAATAAAACGTCTTCTTTGGCGCTACTTTCAGAGTCGCGGCGGTGAAACAAATCATCTTCCTGGCAGCATCAACAGCGCCAACCGTGACAACGGAGATGATCATGATGAGCCATCAAGCTTGGGTGGGATGATGTTGAGATTACGTGTACTACAGCTATACGAACTACTGGGAGTTCGATGGAGAACTGTGAAACAAGCAGTTCAAACTGCGGTACCTTAGGAACCACACTCAGTTAAAACTTAATAAAACGAAGATTTTTGAACTACGTTTTAACTAACGTTAACTACTCAAACTCCCCAATCCGTCAGCGGAAATAACACTCACACACCAGATCTTCAGCGCGCGATATTCTCCACCCAAAAGGCACAACGCTCGAATCCTACCCACGAACGACACCTTTCCGCTCCGACGAAATCCAAGAAGGTAGCTAGAAATGGTGATGATATAATTTCGCGTGTTTACAGCCTCTTCTGAACTGCGGTTCGACCGCGCAGGTGGACACCACTCGTGGAGTTCTAGCCGAAAGTGTGCTTCCCACCCCTGGCGGAACCTGCTCTTCAAGAGTCGCACCGGGTAGGTTGGCTTGAACTGGCGTGTGCTCCCTCGTAGAATTGCGTAATTTGTGTGACCAGCGCGCCCTCCTCAGCTTGGGCCAGTCAACCCGACCTGAAATCTTGAAGCTCCGAAGAATCCCACAACACCTACCCAGTCCTGCCAATACATTGTCAACGATCCGAACGAAGCGTTTCCGGTGTAAACAAGCAATTAATCTCGTTGACGGCGGGACCGAGCGGTGGTATTTCCGCGGGTTAAAACAAACGAGTCGAATGATTAATGTCAACCGACCTGCGTGAACCGCCAAATGGGATCGTCGTCTGCCATCATCATCATCAATAAAGATCTACGGACCAATTTTCTCGTTTAAGGGTTCTCCCAAGTCCCGGTACTACAGCTTTTGACACCTTACAAAAACTACAAATCGACTTTGTGTCGCATGATTCGGTTCGGCCCACCTACAGCTTTCTACTGTGCCATATTCAGTAAGGTGTTATGGGGTGACTTACTTCAGTACATGGTCCATGAGGGTTACGAACAAGTGCAATTTCTCCACCAAACGTTGTCAAATTTGTCAGCAAATGTTTGCAAGTACCTCCTTAAATCAAAACCGTTTTGCAAGTTTCGTGCACAACTTCAACGCGGCGCGGTGACATCGCACGTGGGCCCCGGTGAGGAAAGATTAATCAACGAGAGAATCCAACCGCGTTGGTTGATGCGTTCAACAGCCAATCCAAATCGTCGCACGTCGTCGCGTATGTCTCACCTTTGCGCGAGACATTTGTACTATTAACCTGCGCGAGGGTAATTACTATCAATACGCTAGACCTGTACAAATCCGTACGCGCAGTTGGTTCGTCAGGGCAAATCATCGCGAGTATAGGTACGGAACTTGCAAGTGAGCCCTCCTCGCAACATGTCGCAGTTTAGTCGGGCGGAAGTGGAGATGTGACGTTGGGTGTCAGGGGAGTTAAGTATTTTATCGGTCTCAAAAGATCAAACTTTAGCTGCAATTTTTAAGATTTGAATTCCAGCTTTTTAAGCGAAAATGGCGTTCGAATGGTGAACGCCCGAAATGTCAAAATCACGCAGTGGTACCAACATTACGAAAAAATGTGCCATGGCATGACAGCCGCATTTTTTTTCTAATGTTGGTGCTACTGCGCGATTTTGATAAATTTCAGCGATGTTTACCAAAATTTTTGTAATTGAAAGACGCAACTTTAAAAAATGGGTATATGATATATGATTAAAAAAATACACGTGATTATTTTTTTTAAGAAAAAATAGGTACAGAAAAATCGTGGTTTTTATTTAACTTTTTATCACTAAAAGTTCCAAAAGAAGTTATTTTGCTATTTTTTTTTTGTTAAAAGACAATGTTGTCAAGTGATAGATGTTTAAACGAGAAATACCTCTGCAAAAAAAATCGAAGAGCTTAGAAAATTTTATTTTCGTTTGTTGACTTGACTTACTCTTAAAGCTTAAATTTTGCAAAAAAAGAAACAGTTTTTACAGAGTCATCTTATATGCCCTCATTTTTCGCGATTTCTCGGTTTCTCGGAACCTAATGGTTTAATTTCTAGTGTTAAAAATGCAACAATAAATTCAGAAATTATTTCTATCGAAAAAAAAAACGAAAATTTTACTTATTTCTGAAATTTTCTGTTCTTTTTGATAAAAATAATTTAAAAATTTAAAAATATAACCCAACACTTGAAAATTACCAGAATCAGTGTTTCAAATAAGTGTTTTTTCAAAAGCCTTATCTTGATTCTAAAATAACAAAAACTTTTTCTATTTACAAAACATCCTGATAGCTTTCCCAGCGTGCCGAAAAATATGTTCTAATGTGCTCTAAAATCTTTTTTTATTTATACTAGTTAAACCTTAATAATTACAAAACTCTTAAAAAAGGCATTTTAACAACAATTCATAATGTACTTTACAACTGTAAAGGCGATTTAAAAAAATACAATTAAATAAAATCGCGGTTGCTTCGATTTCATCTAAAAGTTTAGTGTAGAATAATAACACCACGAGCTATTGTTTGTATTTTTTCTCTTCGCTCAAAATATGACGTTTTATGTTCATTAAAACAATAAAAATATGAAAATTAAAAGTTTACAGAGAAATGTGTATTTTTGAGGAGTAAAACTTTTTTTTCCAAAAAAGTTTTTATCAAAAACTACATCTTTGACCAAAACTCCAATTCGATAAACAATACCTTTTCGAGAAACCTTTTTTTTAATACTAGCGTTTTCTAATGATTTCTAAATTTATTTGAACCTTAATAATGAAATATTTATAATAATGAAATATTTACCGGGACCCGTACAAAGCTAAAAAAGTAGTAATCCAGCTACGTGTAAAAGGCCTGGGTGTAAAATAAATATTGCATTATTTTATGCAATTTGATGTAATTTTACACCCTGAAATATGTAGCCCATCAGTATGGGAAACCTAATTTACCGAAATGTCAAGCTCATATATGCGTTAATCCTAAAAGCTTTTCATCGGTCTGATGGCCGAGTGGGCTAAGGCGCCAGTCCTTACTGTTGGTGCTGGGTTTGAATCCCGTCGGTTGCTACTTTTTTGTGTTTGCAAAAATTGTACATGCAGTGTATAATATTAAGTGTTTATTTTGACGAAGGTGATGTGCATGCTTTTGCATGCGATTTTACCAACGGTTTTTTTTTTTGCTGTGTGGTGTAGGGGTAAGCGTGGTTGCCTCTCACCAGGGATGCCACATGATTTTTTAAAATGTCTGTGAAAAAGTCTGTGTATGTCTGTGCCTTTGTCTAAAATTCAAATATATCAATTTACAGTCATAGAAATCCATCAAAAAATGTGTTTTAAGCATTTGAAGACTAACGAAATAATTTTCGATTGATATTTTTACAAAATAACAATTTAATGAAGTTTTTAAAAAGTCTGTGCACCTCAAAAAATGTCTGACACGAGCTCAAATGTCTGTGAAACACAGACAAATCTGTGTATCTGGCATCCCTGCCTCTCACCCAATCGGCCTGGGTTCGATCCCAGAAGGTCCCGGTGGCATTTTTCAGGTTGCAATTGCCTCAACAATCAAGCCTTCGAACACCTAGTTTCGAGTAGGAATCTCGCAATCGAGAACACCAAGTTTGATAATTTGATTTCATGTTTTTGAGTAATGAGACATTTACTCACAATGAATTCTTAGGTCATAGACTTGGTCATAGAGAAATCACTCTTAAAATTGATTTCCAAAAGAAGGCAGAATTGTTCACATAGAATTTTTCTTATTAAAAGATGTTAGATTTTATAACAGTGAATAAAAAACTTGATTTCGATTCAGCGATTTGAATAATACAAATTAACGAAATTGTCCAGAAAGGAGTAAACATATTGTTAATGATTCGAGAGTTGAAATCAACTAGAAAATTGCTATATTTTTTTTCGATTTATCAGTAGCTATACCAACAAGCCTAACAAAGTCGTAGAAAGTTCATAATTTTTTTTAAATTAGAAAATCCGTTTGTCCAATTTAAGGTAGAGCAAAATTAAATCATTTAGGAAGAATCCTTCTTAAAGCATCAAAAATCAATTTGAAAAAAAATACAATTCGTCGCCATCGTGCTAACTTGTCGTACGTGCATTTTGGGCCAAATTGAGTTAAGAACGCTATTTTGTGCAGCTCACCTTTTGACCTTCACAGATCCCCAAAATTCGATTTCAATCCTGAGATATTCAACAAAAACCGAAAAAACTCCGTGCATTTTTGTCACTTTACATATGAAAGAAGTTTCAATCTTGTCGTGCTATCTTGTCACTCCATGAAAATTGATGTAAGTGCGACAAAAGGCCAAAGGGATTTCAGGCCAGGAAAGTCAGGATGCGTTTGTCGCACGTACAAGCTAGACTACCGTAAACATTTGTAATTATAACTCGGGACTCCAGCAACCAACTTCAACCAAACTTCGGGACAATGCACAGAATGGTCAGCCAAATAAAACGTGTTTGTTATTGTTTACATTGCGTGCTCTCGTTTTTGTATATTCAAGGTCAAACATTAAAACGCGTTTTTCTCGGAACGTCAAAATGGCGGGTGCGACAAGATAGCACGACGACGTCGAATTGGTATAAGAATTCCTTCGTTTCCTTTTGTATATAAATCTATCTTTATATAAACTGCTGAAAAACAAAAACATCCAAACAGAATGAAACAATATAATAAAATTAGTTCAAAATATGCTTATTCTTAACAAATTACCCTTTAAACATCGTTAGACGCCACCACACTTCGTCATGGTTGACGTGACAGTCGGCGCCTTATTAAGGGTGCCACATCTTCAATAACTTTGTACGGATGCGTCGATCACGATCTTTAGTGAGGTTTCATTCGTTTCAGTTTTCTAGTGATTCCGGGAATTTAAGAATAGATTTCAAGAAAATTTGGATTCATATGATTTCAACAATGAAATAAATTTCGCAAACTCACGCTGATGGTACAAATAATCGATCGAATTCTCGCTACCACCCACCGAGTGCCAACCGGCACAAACTGTTTGTAACATTGTCCAACGTGCAGCAGATCTGTCAAAATCTGACACCCAGATGGACCACCGCCACAGGTAACTGTTCCTCCAACGGATCTCATCTCCCACGCTCCGGCCTGTGTCTTGGTCGTGGTGGCAACATGTCACGATCCAGACCGTGTGTGTGTGTGAATGGGAGGGTAGGGTATTATAATCCATAATGGATAGATTTATTGATCGCTCATCATCGACCAGAACACCCCTCCCCGCTGAAGCGGGGGAGGGGGTGGCGTTCACAACCCATTAATCCAATTTATTGATGTTTCCAGACGAAGCAAAACAACCACAGACAAACGTATTAGAATGGATTGGGAGCAAAACGCTCTCAACTAGTTTGCGCCTTTCTGCTCCTAAATTGAGAGTAATCGATTCACCCCTTTGATTTCCGAGGTCACACTGTTTGTATTGTCACTTCTGCTAACAATGCCAAATCCTCCCACAAAACGATCCACTTATCCGTGGCATCAAACCAAACCCTCAACTTCCCCCTAATAGGTGAAAGTATATCCCGGAAAGCGCGCGGAGGTTGCCCATTGAAAGTCCCATAAACTTCATATCCCAAAGCATCCGCGCGCGCTGTCTTCAACTTCAGCCAACGCGAATCTTGAGATTTGCTGCGCCAACTCCAGGAGAGGATCTGGCGCTTCTATCAAAACCGCGTAGATTATGACTCAATTATCCCCGCGATCACGACGACGGCTGATGATGATCGACGGCTCTTGCCACTCCAGGTTTATATTTGGAGAATCGAAGAGCCCCCCGTCCCGGGGCTTGATGAAGCGTGTGCGTAATTGTCGATTTCTTGTGGATCCCAAGCTGAGAATGAAGGGGGAATAAATCGCCTATAAATTTGAAGTATTTTTTTAGGAAGAATGAAACGAATCCAGGTGACTCACATCAGCGATTCTCGTAGATTCTGATGGAATAGCAGTCCAGACACATTCCTTGACAGAATCACTCCCAGCTTTGATCCCGGGCACGGGAGAGATCACATCGTGATCTTGTACACCGTTGCGCGCAGCTTCTAATCAAATGATCGTGTCTGGCATTGATAAAACGACCCGCCTGTGTAATCTGGCGGAGGTGACACTCGACAAGCAGAGTGTAAATTGAGAAAAGGATAATCTCAGACGACACGACGGACCGTATACATAAGTCAATTAGCTTCAATCATAACAGCTTGTTGGCGCGGCAGTCTGATTGAACAGTGGGACAAAATAGCGACTAACCAAGTCCTTGATTTGCTTGATCCAAACCTTCTTGAAATGGCTTGTTTTAGGTGTTGAAACTCAACTGTAACTGTTTCCAAAGTAGTTCTTAGGTCATCCAAGAACCTCCAGGAGGAGGACGTTCGACCTTCTTCCAAAATCCGTCAAACTTCGTCAAAATCTCCCACAATGCGCGTCACTCGAGATCACCCAACTCCGACAGAGTGATTATCCAATGAAGGAAAAATGTCACTCCACGCGGCTTAAGCAGGAAGCCAGAGGTCAGAACTGGGACAACCTGCTGCTGCCGCAGCACACACGACTTGGCCCGGTCTCGCAAAGGTCCACCGACCGCCGTGTTGTTTGTCTTTTCTTCCCCGGACAATTGTTGCGCGCAGGGATTGCGTCGTGATTTGAAATATTCAAATTGGCAATAAATCACGGCCACAGCGCTCCCTTGGGAGCTGAGGCGAGACATCAAGAATACAAGTGTCTGTCACGCCGTAACAATTGGATGGAGTGCAAATTGCTGCTCCCCGTATCAAGGGACAGCAGCCGGATTATCAGCCGGGCACGACTTTTTTTATCTCCCGCTCGCGAGCGATAGATATGAAAATGCTGTCAGTCGAATCTGGGTCCCCCGCGGGAAATGGCAATAAATTTCGAATTGATAAAGTTCTAGCAAATCAACATCTCTACCGGTTATGGGGCAGGGGTTCCCGCGAATCAATCAAAGCAAATTAATTTATTTTGTTAAATTATATAAGAAAAAGAAATAATCGGATATATCTTTCTAAGAAAAGGTTGACGCATTCAGAAAAAAATAGCAACATGGTTTTTTTACGATTTTTAAATTACATTTTTTAACAAAAAATAAATTTTCTAACAGGGTTGAAAATAGATCGAACTTTCAATTCTCACCAACTACAATTATCATGCCCGAAATCTCATCTCACAATTTTCACTGCCCTTCTTTCCGTCGCGAAATTGTCAGCAAAAATAATTGCCGGGTTATGTCTCGTGTTTACACAATCCCTTGTGATATTCTCTTTTTCTCTTTCATTCTCGCCTACACAATCATCCCCCTCTAACGTTCTATCAATGCGGTTCCCTAAGCAAACAAAAGAATCTTCGGCGAGTGTTCGTGATCGAGGATAAGAAAAGGAGTGATAGAAAGAGAATGCTCATGCTGGCAATAACGAGATCAAGAGAAGAGAACTCGCTAGCTATAGTGACGGTCGCTTTATCCTCTGATGTTTTAGTGCAGGAATTTGCGAATGTTGGTCCCCTAAAACATATAAAAAATCTCGAAATATATTTTTTTTTGGATTTTGGGAAATTAAGTTTTTGTAAAAATAAAAGTTATTTAAAAAATCGGATTTTTCGGAAATTCATCAATACCTACCAGCTTTGCCGGAGACACCAAATCGATCATAAAAATCCTTCAAAAATTACATATATTCGAATATTTACATACCATTTTGTGTATGGACAGCTAACAAAATTGTATGAAGACTTGTATGGGTGAACCAATGACCCAAAATGGCTTCTTCGGTCATAGGAAAGGCCTCCACAAAGTTTGAGCCAAATCAAAAATACAAATGAAATCCATTTCCGGAATAGTCCTCGTTTACAAAAAAAAATTGTAGATTTTCGATATTTTTGTAAAAATAGTGTCCACTTCTGGAATTATTTTTTTCGTAGAAAATTTTCAATTTTCTTATTTTCTATGTGATTCATTAATTGGAAGAGACAATAGGCAAACATTAGCTTCAGAACCACCGGACTCTCGCAACTAGAATTCTGCATACGCCTCGAGCTTACACGTTTCTGTGAGTCATTTCTATTTTTCCCCTCATAGAGCTACAACACCACACACGACAATGATATCTTCCGTCATTTATACACCCGATAGCCTAATGGTCGCCTGCAGGTGATCACCACTGGATGCCCAATAAATCAAATTTCCCGCCATTTATTAGTGAACATTGAGATTACTTGTTGTAATCGATTTCCCATTCGATACCGATATGATCTATGGAGTTCGCTGCGGGCCTGAAACAATGACGTAAGCTTTTCTCACTCTAATGTAATTAGTTACACAGCAGAGTTAACTGTTTTGTGCAAATAAATCTCCCCTAGTTGCTTGCATGCATCAAATGTGTAAACCGAAGTTCATCCTCCCCCAACAAATTCGAAACAAACCTCGCGTTGCAGCTGATCTGAGCGAGCTGTTTATTTTCCTTTCATTTTCAGACACGGCGAAGGTTCAGGAATTTTCAGCTTCGCGAAAGAGTTCGTATCCGCTCATCAGAGCGCCGCGCGGTTCAGTCAATTAGGAGAGCATCCAAAAACAATCAATTTAGCGTGTGCGGGATTCCATTCATAGTTCGGGGCACGTGGAATGTGCTCCATAATACCCACCAACCCGCGGGATTCAGGAATGAGAGATATTTGGTTGTACATCACACCCCAGCCAACATGCATAGCCAAACCCGTGGGAATGGACTGATTGTAAACAGATTCCGGCATATTTGCCGATGGCGTAGATAAACAATGCAGCAAACACTTACGGGGTTCAACGGTGTGGATGGTTGATTGACGAATTTAAAGATTTCTGCCTTGGATATTTATAGAAACTGCCAAATTACCTGAAAATAGAGAGAAAGGAAACAGCTGTTAGTCAATACAAATTAATGCATTTGCTTTTGTTCAACAATACATTTTGTTATTTTTTATTTTATGTCTTATTATGTGCAGTAGTCCAAAATAAAAAAAATATAAAAAAAAAATCGATTTACATTTAATATACATAATATACATAAAAAACAATTTAAAAAAAAACAGAGGGAGAGAAGACAAAAACTTAAAATAAAATATAGCTATGACCCAAATTTAAAAAAAATCAAGCTTAGTTAAAATTACACAGTTTTGGACCATGGAAAGCATGCGTAATTTTACTTCCTTTAATTTGTAGTTCATCTTTTTCAACATAAATTTAGGTCAACTAAAAATTAAGAGGTTAATCAACACCATCAAATTTTGCACTCCAGGTTAACATTGTTTTTACTGTGTAGTTGATACTCGTAGGTTGAAATAGTTTTCAACAAAGTCAAACGACTGCTGATCGTTTTTTTTTTTTTTTTTTTGCACGAAATAAGTTAAATAATATTCACGATTTAAAACAGAGGTGCTCAAAGTTTTTGGCTGCCGGGCCAAATTTGAAGCTCAAATGAGCTTGCTGGCCAAATGCACAAAATATGTTATTTAAAAATGAAATTACGTTAAAAATACATCTATCAGTTGAAGTTTTTTTAACCCTTCTATTTTTTGAACACCTTTGGCATTTCAAAACTCAGAAAATGATAGTTTTCCAACAGTTTCGTTGATTTTAATGTTTTAAGTATTATTTAGTATTATTAGTATTAGTAAAAAATAGGTTTTTAGTTTAATGTATTTTTGTTTGTTTTTGAAAATTTTGATATGAAATCTGGTAATTTATGTAACAAAATTATTTTCCAACAATGAGGCCGATAAAAATATTTTAAAAAGATGTCCCCCGGCTTTTGGCCATGCTTGAAGAAAGGAAATAATATAAAAAAATAAGTTACAAGCTTGTATTATTCATCCGTACAGTTCATTTGCAATCATTATTTTAAAAAAGTAAGATCGACGGAAAAAAACAGTTTAGTGCGAAAACACTTTTTGAGGGAAAATTCATCGAAAATTCACAAATACCGTCATCTGGGGAGAATCAAGACACATGGGGCGAATTAGGACAGCTGTTTTAACAATGTTGCAGCCTAATATTTTGATATTTTTGAGTGGTTTCGGGTAGACCAGATTCAGAGCAACAAAATGTGTACATCCATTTCCAAATTTGAAGCATTTAACTGCTCTAAAACGTGCTGTCCCTATTCAGACTGTAGTCCCGATTCGCCCCAGATGACGGTATTCAAATTATTTCGAAATAAACTGAACATGTATAAAATGATTTAATAATTATAATTGATTTCAGATGATTGCACTAAAATTTCTATTGATACTTTGAATTTTTTTTATGAAAAAATATTGTTTATGGGATTAGGGTGACAAAAGATTTGAAAAATATTCGCAACAGAATTACTCCGATTTTAACATCTGCCTGAATCATCGATCAGTTTCTTTTTCCAACTGTCATGATTTCCAATCCTGAGGTGGTTTATAAGTGCAAAGTAAGTTTTAGGAAACTTGACTTTTAAATTGATATGGACTATTTACTTATATTTGAAGCCTAACATTTCAAAAGGGCACAAAACTTGTGTAAACAATAGTGTATCCCTTTCACTCAAATGACAGTTTGCATAAGGTGTGAGAGGGATATACACTTGTTTACAAAAGTGTTGTGCCCTGATGAAGTGGAAAGCACGATTTTTGCTTTTATTACATTTTTAACCTTAGTTAAATTTGAATGTTTTATAAATATTTCAAAAAAAATTAATTAAAATTTTGTAGATTTTCACTAATTTTACTCAAATTGAAACGTGTGAAATTGTTTCAATTAGAAAGGTTTTTGAACAAAATATTTGTGTCGTAAAATGAGGACCAAAATAAATTAAAGAAATCACTTTACAAATGATCAACGGGCCATTTTACATGATCGTTCAAAATACGTCCGCGAGCCACAAAAAATCACCTCGCAGGCAATACTTTGGTCACCTCTGGCATAAGCATATAATATACAAACTTTAAAAAAAACAGTTCAAATAGTCATCATAATATTTTTGTCAAATAATCAAGCATTTTCTTGCGAATAATTTAATTTTAAACCACTTCCATAAAAACCATTTTCCCACCAAATTTCCCACGTCACCCGGTCCATTTCCCAGCAGCAGCATATTTTTCTCCACCATTATCAATTCTCACGACAATCATTTCCCATTCCAGTGGTGGAGGTACCTCATAATATGCCCAGAAATGTCACCAGGTTGTCATGCGAATTGTCGCACAAATCGGCCCGTCCATTCATGACTCAAATTCCTGGCCATACGAACATCAAGTTATAGCGTTACGAATTGATTCTGGAAGATCGAGTCCGAGGATGTTAAACATGTGGGTTATTAGGGGGGCTTCTGATTACTTTTTTTTTCTCAAAAAGCTCTGTAACTTTAATTTTTGTAATTAAATTGTGAACGGAGTTGTAAAAAAATTAACTATCTTAAAACGATCTTATTTTTTCAAAAAACAAAGATCACCCTAATTGGCCAATCCCCCAAACCTCCCCCAGATCGCGTACTTTGTATGTTTACACACACTGATTGCGATCGTAACTCTCTCAGTCGTCGCTGACTGACTGACAGAACCCGAGACCAGAAACGCATTTATTTCCCATCATATGCGATTTGATTGACCCTCTCTCTCGCTCTCTTCCTTCGCCAGTTGGCGCCACCGTCGTCCGAGTCCGGTGGCGCTTAACAAGTTGTTTTCGATGCATTCTTGTTCGTCTTGTTGCACACCGTCGGTTGCACTTCTGCTGCTGCCCGGGGTTTCGGGAGTTGAAGTTTGGTGCGCCTGATGTTGCGTCTCCTCTTGCTCTTGTGAGGATCGTTTTGAACTTTTAATCACTGCCCTGCTCTCGGGTTGCCACCGATGAGAGAGACGTTGGTGCAGGTTAAGGAAAAGTATTGTATTTCAAAAATAAAATTAAATTTATTGAAGCCAATTTCGTTGTTTTTCACAATACTAATTCCAATTTAAGATACTTTAACTTTTTTTTATATGAAATGAATTAAAATTTTCATATTTTTAAATTATTTGAGTGTCTTCTGATTTTTTAGCAAGAATTTTCTTAACGTTTGTCTTGATAATTAATTGTTATAATTTAATAAAGCCTCGGAAAATATTGATTTTTTTTAATAAGGCCATTACAACAAAAAATAATATATGCTCTGACTCCAACATATCGAGGAGAAGGCAAAAACACAATTCTACACCTTTACAATGGACTTGTAATCTAAGGTATTAACAAAGTCTAAGGCTGGTACAAATTTTATTTAAAGTTTTTGTCTCCCCCCTTCAAAGTTGGCCCGAGAAATCAGGGGGCTAAAACACATAATTTGTCAAAGAACTTAAAACATTCCATGGAAATTTAAGTGAAATCAACTGAAAACAATTTCAAATGCATTTCCCTGTGTTTGGAATCATTTTAAGTATTTTTGGGTTAATCTAAAAATCTTTTGAATTTTTGAAAATTTTCGATGTTTATTTTCGCAATTTTTTTTTGTTTTTGTTTACAATTGCTTGAACTTACCAGTTCTATTAAAATTTAAAATTTAGAATTAAAATATATTTTTTAAATTTTTATTATTATTATTATTATTTTTTAAAGAGATATTCTGAAACACAAGTTTCGCTTAATCATTCAAAGCGTTATTCTATTCACAAAAAAAATAAGTTTTAAATCACGCTTTTATTTTATGTTTATGTTTTCGATATTTTGCTATTTATCGTTGATTTTTTTTTTACTTTGGAAAACTTTTTACTTATTTTTGACGATAATTTGGAAATAATTGACCCGTATTTTAATGTTAAAAATAAAATTTAAATTGATCTCGCATTCATTGGTAACTGTAGTTAAATTTACCTAAAAATATGAAAAAACCCCTTTTTAACAATTCATAATTCAATTGCTGAAAACAAGACCTTAGTTTAAAAACCACCCCAGATTTTTCTAAGGTGACAAAAAATGCCAATACAAAAGGGTCAACCATTTTTTTCAATATTTCCGATTTTTCAGAATACAAAACAAAAGTTTGTTGACTTAATTTTCAGATTTAAAAACAACTCTGAATCTTTTAAAAGCATTGAAAAGTGGAACCCCATTTAAAAAAAATCTTGGGTTTGATGATTTTACTAGTTTTACAACACATTGCCAATGTTTCGAAAAAAAGTATTTTTTGGAGTCAACTTTGGATATGTTTCTGACTAATATACCCTTCCTTTTAAGTTGAAATAATGCGGTAATTTTTGTTTTGTCCAGATAATGTTATTACATACTTTTTTGTACCTTAAAATCTAATTGTTTATGTTTGTAAAAAAATATGAAAAACGCTAGAAAAAATTATGAAAAGCAGCAAATTAGCAAAAGACAATAATTGGAGTTTGTAGAACAGGTTATAAATTACCAATAAAAAAAAAAAACAAAAAAACCAAGCAAGATTAATTCATCTAAAAATACTAAAATTTTATGTAGAAAAATATGAAACAAAAAAAGAATAGTTTTTGTTGAACCAAAGGTTGCTCAAAAACCTCCTGAAAAAGGGAAAAATAAAAAAATAGAATTGGGCAGCAGAGGGTTAACACACAATTTTTCATTTGATGACATCTTTGTTCATATTTTTGCCAATTTTTAATGTCAAAATAGGAGCATAAGCGATTATGTTATATTTATCAAGTTAATTTTAAAATGAGAGAATCAACCCAAACATGGGAAAAGGTTCAAAACAATGTCTCATTTTCTTGAGAAAAATAAAATTGAAGGTCGAAATTTTACCCGATTGTTGCAAAAATATTAAATTAAAGGTAAAACAACTTTGCTTTTCTATGTACTGATTTCTAATGCATTTTTTTATGTATTCAATATCTGTAGTTGAAAAAGAATAAAATATGACAAGTGTTTTTATTTCACGGAATTGGGTGAATTTGATTCCGATACTAATAAAAACATCACCCCGCCCTGCTAGGTACTCCCCAACCCATCCAATCCTCTTCCCGACATCATCGCTTAAAACTCACGCAACCACTCCACGATCACTCCAAAAATACGCGAAGAACTCCAAAAAGAGCACAACCGCAACGAAAAAGTAAAAATCGAGAGTAAAATCTCAAACCCAGCGAGCGCACCATGTGGCTTGGCTGGCGCTTCAAGGGATTCCTCCACCAGATCGTCGTCGTCGTCGTCGTCGGCGTAAGCGCCATCAGGCGCGCGCCACCAGACAGCGGTTCGACCCCCTTCCCCCGTCCCTTGATCGGTTCATCATCTTCGGGTCGGCGTCGTCTCTTGCCGTGCCGGCGACTTCCCCGCAACGATATTCTGCTCTCGTTTCCACCCGAGCTACCGTAGAACACCGCTGGAGCGGGAACCATGTTTAATGACAGTTCAATTTCAGAATTATAATCAATTGTTTTTAATTTCATCGATAAAGCTGTCAAACCACCAGGGTTCTACGGTACCCTACCTAGCGATCCCATTCAACAACGGGGGGAGATCGCTTCCTTGGGGCACCTTCTCCTGCTTGAAGTCGTCGTCGTTGTATTGGCCAAGTGTTGCTTCCAGTGGTGGTGGGCTTGATATGACCTGCCGCGACTGCCAGCCTGGCGTCGTCCTCCCATTTGGACAGAGCGGCGCGCCGGTCTCACTTGGGATACCGGCTGCGGTGTCTTGTCTTGGCCGGATAACAGTGGTGGCGCGGTCAACTGTCATCTGGTGGCTGTAGGAGGCCTCTTCAACGGGCTAGACACCTTTCGAATCGGATAATTAGGGAGTTTACTAATCGAAATTCGCGTAACCCCTTCACCGAAAGGGGGCCGTCCACAAACTACGCCACCAAGATTAAGTTGCACTTATTAATAGCACAACTCCCTCATCCCACTCCAATGAAGTTAACAATCAGAAAACAGGAATTTCGACCCCTGAAGGCCATAAAACAGCCCGCGTCAGGTCGGTGTGGGGGTGCCGTGACGGCGGGTCACGGGGCCAGCGTGACTTGCCGTGGCGACGGTCGGTCACTCCGGCACGGCGACTTGGACGCCGCCGCTAACCAATCATACTGTTAGCTTCGCTCCATCTCATCTCGTTAGGGTGATCGAAATAGTTTGAGAAGATTTCAAAAAACTTGTCAACACTACTGTAAAATTTACTTAATTAATTAGTTGAATTGAGAAAATCGCAACCAGTAAAATTTGTAGAATTTTGACCACCCTAGAGAACCTTCCCAGCTTTAGCCAGCGACTTCAACGACTGACGACGACCTGCCGCCATCGTGGCCGCCCCGTGGTATTTATGAGCATGATATCAGAAATTAATTTTTTATTTTCGATACAATTATTTTATAAATAAATAATGGAAATGTATGCGCGTGAGGAGCAATTGTTTGCCTGGGTAGGACGCGGGGATAAAATGCGAGATTCGAATGTGGATGAAGTGGCAGTCAAATCTTGAGACGTTTTGCGATAATGATGATGAAGATGACGGACGGGAGTGTGGCGTTGGGGGTGTTGACAGTTGAACACGGCGTGGTCTTGCGCTGGAAGGAGTGATGGTTCAATTCTTGATTATTTCATGAGGATTTTTGAATGTTTCAGATAGTTGGATTTGATATAAAACATGAAATTTGTATTTAATGGTTTCGTGGAACCTATCTTTGAAAAAATAGAGCCCCTAGTCACATAAAAAACAATGAGATATGATTCTATTTTATTTATATTTCATTGAAACATCAAACGATTTTATTATAAATGCTTAAAAAACATAGTCAATATCCTTGAAGTTATTGACTTAAATATAATTTGGTTGAAAAGTAAATATTTTTGATAAGATGTTGGTAAACATGAACAAATAAACAAATGTGAAGTTCAAGTTTGCTTTTATGATTAAAGCTATTTTTATTTTAAAATTATTTGTAAAGTTTTTTTTTAGTTTTGTCCTGATTTTCAAACAAAATAAAATAAAAATCATCAAACAATAATGTATACATAATTACAGTTATGCATCCGTCTAATAATTGCAAAATATCTTTGAATTTAATTTAAAAATCTTTCGTGTACCGTAAACCGGGTTGCTTTGATAGGATTTCAATTTGTTTTTGGTAACGTTTCTCTCAACATTATTATTTTTAAAACATGTACGGAGTAGGCTACACAAGTTACATTAACCTGCTTTGGATTTTTTTTTTTTGTTTCGAACTCCGGGGTGACTATCAAAGTCATAGTTTTTCTTGTTTAAATCAGATTTAATGTGTTTAAATTTATTTTTTCCTCAAATGTATCATCACTAAGGTAGCTGGACTAGTTTTTGAGAAAATAAATTATTGTTTTTATTACGTTAACTAATTTTATAAGTTTTAAACAAAATATTTAAAAATTAGGTAAATTTGTTAAAAAGTCAGAATTTTGCAACAAAAAATCGTCAAAACTAGTTTTGCTAATAAAATTATCGATTTATATTGCATTTTAAACTAAATTCGAAGTGAATCAAAAGTTTTCACATTTTATATGAAATTTGTTCTACTGAAAAAGCCTATAAATTTTAAATTTTTTTTAATTATGTTTCAAAAACCAATATTTTACCACGGAAAATTGTCCATAGAATCCAAAAATGCATACCGTTTTCCTATTCGAAATCATTTTCATCGAGAAAATCATAACACTTTGAGAATATCCAAAATAATGCTATTGTTCGGCCAGGGGCCGACTTTGAATTCCCTACGTTGTGTTTTACTTGTCTTGAATCTTGAATCTTCCAAATTGATTGAAATAAAACAACTAGTTTGTGGTGACTGCCGAGCCAACCGTCTCGGACGGTGGTCAGCGCGCGAAGAGGCAGAATAATAGTTTATTGTTCTCGATACGGGTACAGAAGTTAACATTCAGGGTACGGACACAAATACCATCTTGCACGAATAGCTATTGATCAACATTTTCTTAATTATAGTTAAGTAACTTTTTAAACTATTCACCCAAAGGAAAAATATATCTCAAAATCTGGAACATTGGATTTGCTGCAGAAAATGTCACATTTTATAACATTTTTTGCAGCAAGCCCGTAGATTATTTTTGCCCGCGTGCAAACATTTCAGCGAACTGCAGCTCTCACCAACACATATAATGCTGGCCCGTCCCCGAGCAACACTTCAAAGAGAAGCATATGTTGGTGCTCTTTCACTCACTTTTCATCAAGCGTCCATGGCGCGGTGGTAGCGTGTCGGATCAATAACCAAGAAGTTGGTGGTTCAATCCTCGTTCTGCTAAGTCTTTTTTTTTGTGAAATACAACTAAAAAGCCATCGGTAATGTCGATAATTGTCGGTAACGGGCAAAAATGTCATACTCCTATATCGCAAAAAATGCATTAGGACAGATTTCATGCAGTCTGATATACTTTCATGCCGCCATGCATCACAATCATGCGACTGCCAGTTGGGTGTTCAAAAAAAAAAAGCTGTTGAATACAATAGCAGTTCATACAACAGTAAATTCACAGCAAATTAATTATTTTTACGTATGGAATTTGTCACAAAAAATATAAATAGAACACAATCAAACGTTGTGGCAAGCATCTGCATCGTTATAAGTTTATAAAATTAGTACTCGTGAAAAAAAGCTCATGATACAAATCTCATTTAAATGCTATCGTTTTCAAAAACAGAGGAAAAACTAAATCAAACAAAAAACGAATTTTAAAATATAATTATTAATTGACAATATATTTTCACGAAAACTTTCGAAAATGTCCGATATCATCAATAGTAACCGCTCCATGCAAACCTGTAACAATAAAAGTTGTTATTTGTTGGACTTGACCTTGATTAAAAATAACAACATAAAACAACCAAACAAATTTAAAAAAATGAACCTTTTTCCACAAATTATTATTTCAAGTAAACCTTGAAAAAGCGTTTTGAAGATCTCAACAAAACTTACAAATTGCTTTTAAAACATGGTAAAAAAGTAGCGTCGTTCCAGAAATACCAAAAAATTAGAAAAAAACGTAACGCATCGCGTGAAAAGAAATTGTGCGAATTCTTGTGACACGTCCTATCTTTTTACAACAGCAGTTTTGCATATCATTCACAAAAAAAATACAGATTTATTAAATGTGGTGCCCACTCCAAAACAAATTGAAATATTTAAACAGGTTAAGGATTCGGTCAAACTTTCATCCAATTTGCAGATTTCTACTGTTTCCTTTTTTGACTTGATAAGTGGTATAAACACAACTTATTAGGATTTTTTTTTTTTTGAATGAAAACTATTTGCTAACATTGCGTTAAAGTTTACTTTTAATGATTACTTGAAAACGTTTTTTTATGCTTTAATTGAACGTTAAAATGCTGATAAGTCATTAATAGGAGCTTATTTTATACAATTTCAATTGATAGGATGAATTAAAAAAAATAAAAATTTATCAGATCAGACTCAAAATGTCTAAATGGCAAGAATAATATTTAAAAAAAGATAATTTGTAAATGCTCTTGACATGAAAACGGTGCAATTTATCAAGAAAATTGAAAAGTAATTTTCAATAACAAATTTGATTTTGCATCAAACAATAAATTTTGAAATGGTGTATGTCGATCATCGATCATAAATTCTCTTTTCAAAATATAGATTTCCGAATATGACCAGCTTGCGAAATTATATGAATTGAAGATCTGTATGAAAAAACAAATGATGCAAAATGGCTTCCATGACAATGCATGGACAAAGTTGCATCCAAAGAAAAAATATTACATTATCGATTTGCGAAAACGTACAAAGTTAATCTAATTCTAAACAAACTTTGCGTTGATGCTTCAAATTCCGTAGGTTGGCATTAAAAGTGTGTTTTATTATTTTTATTTTCAGTTGAAGCCATCTTTGAAAAATTTAACCCAGCAATTCATACTTTATGAGATCATCAGTCAACAACTGTACGGCAATCATGCTCACAGACGATTAATGCCTTCAGTTTATCACGCGGTTCAGTCCGATCCAGATCAACACCAATCACCAATCCACCCTCTGCCGCCCGATGATGCATAGATAAACACCCGATCTAGGATGGCACACCTTCCTCATCGTCACCGCCGCCGGAGTTCGTTGATATTTGAGTGTGTGTTACAACCGAAAAGGGCGACAATGATATATTTCACGCGATCACGTCACTTATTTTACGC
The DNA here is from genome assembly GCF_016801865.2 of Culex pipiens pallens. Taxonomy (NCBI): domain Eukaryota; kingdom Metazoa; phylum Arthropoda; class Insecta; order Diptera; family Culicidae; genus Culex; species Culex pipiens. The sequence goes on along the minus strand of NC_068938.1, from coordinate 60,795,723 downwards.
TCGGCTTAGCGCATCACCCATCATCATCCGTCGTCGTCGTCGTCTCCATAGCTCAAGTCGTCGTCGTCTTAGGTCATAAACGCACACACACACAGAACAAACATTGGCGTGCGATCATCACATCACACAAATCTCTTCAAATATACGCACAAACACAAACACGCGAGTGGCGGCGCCACCGTCGCCGGTTTGATTGACTTTTCATGATATTTAAACAGTTTGGTCATGTTTTCTCCCATAATTTTGTTTTATACGCGAGGTTGGTTGCGGCGAAGGTACCCTCCTGGCCGGGGGTCCTCCCCCCCTTCCGCGGTTGGCCACACGCTGGGCCAGGGCGCCCTCTTGATGGCGCCACCACAAATTTTACGCGCGACCCCCCGAAGGAAACCTCTCTGTGGTTTTGAAGGTCACAGATCAAGGGACGAAATTTCTGAAAACATGCCATTTATACTTGTCAAAAACTCCACATTTTATTAAAATTTACTTCAAAATTTAACTTTAACAACAATTCTAACAAAAAATAATCCACTGAAATGTCCACCGGTCTATGAGCCGCGTTTGTGATGTTTGTTTAAATTTCGCGCAGTTTTTATTACAGCAATAATGTGGGACTTTATCTTGGTCACTTTTTTGCGCTGATGGTACTAACTGTGGCTTGTGGTAAAATCCACCCCTCAAAACATGGGCGGGCGGTTTTCGCGAGCCGGATCAGACCGGAACCCGCGCGACGACGCGGGTCAAAGACGGATCGAAGGCGTCTCGTTCCTAATACACTCTTGAGATAAGCCGCAAACAAGCACTCGCGAAGATATAGAATATGAACCCCAACAGGTCCCCGTCAAACGTGACGCGATGATTTTTTATACTTTTTCATTGAGCAGTGGTTCTTGGCGACAGGTTTTGAATTTTTTATTCATCCAATAGTTGTCCAAAATTGAAGCCTAAGAAAATGTTTAGGGAAAACGAGACCACTTTTTTACACAATGAAATGGCTTTCTTAACCTCAAGAAGCTAGTCAGGAAATAACCAAAACAAAACATAAAATATTTCACTCATTTTTCACTCCAATCATTTGCTAAACACAACCGATCATTTACTAGGGGAAATATCTAGAGTTTTTTTAAAAGGTCCTATAAACATATGAAACACAAAATTCTGAAGGACCTTTTAAAAAAACCCTTAATATCAACCTTTTTAAATTTTAGCCATGATAAATTAAATCAGAAAATAAATACTTTTTGAATATGAGCAGTTTCCTATACATCGCTAGTTAGAAAAATTAGGAAGGAATATATATCACTTTAAAAAAAAACATTTTTCTTCCAAATATGATAAGACTGCTTATCAACAAAATTCCAAAAGGAATACATATACATACTTTTGAGGATTTAATTATTTTAAAATCAACGCTGCTTAGCAAAAAAAAATATTTTAGATGGTTATATCGTCCTGCGATAACGATAACAGGTATCGTTATCGTTATCAAACCACGAGTTGTTTATCTAATTAAAATTAACTTGTTGAAAATGTCTTTCCTTGTAATTTTTATCTCAAGCTATTGAAAACATTTACCAGAATCATTTTTTATTGTTATTTCAAGTCTAAAAGTTTATGTGCTTGAATTATTTATTTTATTTGTTTAAAAAGAATTTAAAAAAATCAATAGCAATGTTGATAAAAAGCGACAAGAGATTTGGTGAAATTAAATAACTAAAAATTTTACAAAATATCGTATTAAAAAATCAATATTTTCGAAATGGGTTTCAAACAAAGTGAAATTTATGTTTAACTCAACTTGTCTCAGTTTTCACAAAATACCGTGTTTGGTGTTAAATATGATTATTTTACAGCAAAAAAACACAAATTTTGGGAAAAGCGATACAAAAATTTGCGACGTTTCATACGTTTCATATTAAAAAAAATACGGGTAATCAGAAAAAAATTCAAAATTTTTACTTGCTGTATTATTCAAAAATATGATAAAGAGTAATGGCTTTTAAGGTCTGAGATTATTTTGTTTGCATAAGTAGCTTTTTAAAGTACCGTCATCAGGGGTGATATTAGTTCTGGGGGTGTTGGGGTCTTCAAAATAGTTATAGGAGATGTTATTCGGATGTTGTCTTTTGTTCGAAAAAAAAATTCAAAAAATCGTATTTTAGAATTTTTTGTTGAATTTGAAAATACCCAATAAGACCGTTTTTTAAAGTAGAAGTTAGTTTTTTTTCACGGAGAATTGAATTTTAGAACAAATTATTTTCAATTTCAATTCGGTTTTATTGGTGAATAATCAAGATACAATAAGTTCTTTTGAGGTTCATTACAGAGTTTTGGAGTTCCTTTCACCTGTGTGTTACATCATAATCCATTTTCGAACAATTGTTGCTTGTAGTTAAAGGGTTACCGAAAGTAAGAAAAAGATAAGAAAAAAAACTTACTAAAATTGCAAGGGAAAGGGGATAGAAATAGAGAAAGCTTAAAACTAGATCACAATTTTTTATCCTTTATAGATGTGCTTGATCATCAGCTCCCCGAGGGCCAGAAATTGCTCCGCCTTGTTACGGCAGGTCCGAAACCGCGTCATCACCTCCCCCGCGAGAGCAAAGAACTCCGGCAGGGTGAAGAGGTCTTCCCCGGTGACTCCTTGCTGGGTCGCATCGCCGCTACCGGCAGCGACCACGCTCGCAAACGACCGCCCCCATCCAGGAGGGAACGCTGGGTTGTTTGGGAACGCTGGCCAGCTGCAGGAACGGCTGCGCTCGCACTTCGCTGAGGAGGGTGGGACGCTGCTGCTTTCTTCTTCCTCTTTTCCTGTTCCTCGAGGTAGGACTTCCGCGCGACGCATCCGCGGTAATTACCGGTATGGTTACCGCCGCAGTTCGCGCATTTTACGCGCGGCTTGGTTTGTTCTGCATTTTCCCCCAAGTCCGCCTTTCGTGGCAGTGCGCACACCTCCGAGAGGTGTGACTCACCGCACTTCACGCAGCGGGGCCGGAGGTTGCAGTTCCGCGAGCCGTGGCCGAATTTCTGGCATCGGTGACATTGCGCTGCGTCCGTCGGATTTTTTGAGTAAAACCGCCAGTTTACCCAAAAACCGTCCAACGCCTTAGTCCGCCGCAGGTCTTGAAGATTGACGGTGCCGCGATCGAAGTACAACAGGTACAGTGTGTGTGTACCTGTGACTGTTGTCTTCCGCGAGAGGACTTTTATGTCTCGCGGCGTTATTCCGACACCCGAGAGGTGCTCCTTGAGGACGGAGGTCGGGCGGTCTTGGTACCCCTGCAAGACGATCTTAACAGCGGTCTTCTGCACGGGGTCGAATGTGTAGAATTTGAAGTTTTTACGCTTCAATTTCTCCACAACCAGGTCGAAGTTCTTTTGGTCAAATGTGAACACTTGCACTGACGATTTACCTATTTTGAGGCAGTACACGAGGCCTTCCAGATGCTCGTCAACATCGTCCGCCAACGTGTCCAAAACGAAAATTGGTGGTGGTCGTCGTTCCTTTGGAGTAATTACTTTTTTTGGCGAAATCACTTTCTTCCGTGCACAAACATCGTCGTCGTCGTCGTCGGTAGTGCTACCGTCGGTGTTGTTGTTGTTGCTTTCCTCGTCACTCAGTCTCGCGAACTTGTTACTGGTGGGAATGTTGGCGGATGTTGAAGCGCCATCGGTCGACGGATTGCCGGAAGTAGCTGAACGGAGCCTAATAGGGCTGCGATCCTGGACGCGGTGATTAGCGTGTAATAATTTCGGGTCGAATCCTTTGGCGCACACACTCCCCGGCGCGATGGCGGACGACACGGCGTTGGGTTGTTTACCTTTTTGCACACGGCCGGTAGACGAACTTCGCGGGTTTTTCGAGGCCGCACTCGAACTGCCACGGCCACGGCCGGCCCTTGGCATGCTGCAGGAGCAAACTCGCGGCTAATCCCGGTAAATTACGGCGAAAAATTTCGAAAAAACGATGGAGCACTGAGCACTTGACTGCTGCTTGCACTCGTGCGTACACGGAGATGAGAACAAATTATTATTTTTCAAAAATATTGATAATGTATATCAACTTTTTTCAAAGTTTATATCTAAAGCAAAATTTAATTCGCAATCTAAAAGAGCTTCACTATTATTTTTTTTTTTTGTTAAAAAGGCACCGATTTTTAGTTATAACCATTTGAAACTGAATTTCAGATAAAACAGATATTTTGACTTTTGCAGATAATGCCTATGTGTGTCCACCTCTGAAAATATTTTTCTAGGCAGCTGAGAAAATTCAGTACAACTTTAATTTCATGATTGTTTTTAAAAAAATGGTACACAAATTTCTTGGGATAAAGTACTGCAAATATTTAGAATTGAAAAAAAAATTCCAGGTATTTTCTGTATTGGTCCTATTTTCAATGATAAAATGAATCTTTGTAAATTTTCCGATTTTTCGAATTAAAAATAATATTTAAAATTATATAGAACTATTAAGATTTTTTGAAATATTTAGAGTTATTTAGAATTATTTCGGGTTGTTTAGAGTTGTTAATTAGAATTATAAGCATAGGCAAAAGCATAAGCATAGGTGCCCTGTTTAGAGTTATTTAGAATTATTTAGAATTATTTAGAATTATTTAGAATTATTTAGAATTATTTAGAATTATTTAGAATTATTTAGAATTATTTAGAATTATTTAGAATTATTTAGAATTATTTAGAATAATTTAGAATTATTTAGTATTATTTAGAAGTATTTAGAATTATTTAGAATTATTTAGAATTATTTAGAATTATTCAGAATTATTTAGAATTATTTAGAATTATTTAGAATTATTTAGAATTATTTAGAATTATTTAGAATTATTTAGAATTATTTAGAATTATTTAGGATTATTTAGAATTATTTAGAATTATTTAGAATTATTCAGAATTATTTAGAATTATTCAGAATTATTTAGAATTATTTAGAATTATTTAGAATTATTTAGAATTATTTAGAATTATTTAGAATTATTTAGTATTATTTAGAAGTATTTAGAATTATTTAGAATTATTTAGAATTATTTAGAATTATTTAGAATTATTCAGAATTATTTAGAATTATTTAGAATTATTAAGAATTATTTAGAATTATTTAGAATTATTTAGAATTATTTAGAATTATTTAGAATTATTTAGAATTATTTAGAATTATTTAGAATTATTTAGGATTATTTAGAATTATTTAGAATTATTTAGAATTATTCAGAATTATTTAGAATTATTCAGAATTATTTAGAATTATTTAGAATTATTTAGAATTATTTAGAATTATTTAGAATTATTTAGAATTATTTAGAATTATTTAGAATTATTTAGAATTATTCAGAATTATTTAGAATTATTTAGAACTATTTAGAATTATTTAAAATTATTTAGAATTATTTAGAATTATTTAGAATTATTTAGAATTATTTAGAACTATTTAGAATTATTTAGAATTATTTTGAATTATTTAGAATTATTTAGAATTATTCAGAATTATTTAGAATTATTTAGAACTATTTAGAATTATTTAGAATTATTTAGAACTATTAAGAATTATTTAGAATTATTTAGAATCATTTAAATTATTTAGAATTATTTAGAATTATTTAGAATTATTTAGAATTATTTAGAATTCTTTAGAATTATTTAGAATTATTTAGAATTATTTAGAATTATTTAGAATTATTCAGAATTATTCAGAATTATTTAGAATTATTTAGAATTATTTAGAATTATTTAGAATTATTTAGAATTATTTAGAATTATTTAGAATTATTTAGAATTATTTAGAATTATTTAGAATTATCTAAAATCCAATCTAACATCTTTGAAAGTGCTAAATATTATTTTTTAATGTTCAAATACTTTTCAATTACAAATTTGTTTTTGCTTTTAAAAATGTGTTTGAAATCGTTTCTAAGTAAACAATATCAAATTGTTGAAAAACAGATTTTTCACAAAAAAAAACATTTCTTTGTGACATATGTTTGTCCATACTTTGGTGTAAATATTTAAAAACTGAACAAAATAGATTTTGAGAAATTTTCTAATTAATAATGTGTCTTTTGCACATTTTTTTGGTATTGATGAGGACTGTTCAGAGAAAAAAAAATGCTGCACTGAAAGTTCATCTTTTTCGCTTTTTTATCACTTGAATTTGGATTCCAAAATACGAGTTTAATCAGTGAACTCACTCTAAGAAACAGACAGCAGATGTGCATTAGGGTGCCCAGAAAAAAATGACCCCTTGCTCCACAAGCGGAAAACGGTTTTTTGGGTTATTTTAAGCATATGTGTAAATTTTGAGCGAAATTGGATGAGATTAACCCATTGATACCCGAGCCTAAAGTAGGTAAAAAAAATGTTTTTCACACAAAATAGTAGTTTATGCAACAAGTTGCAAAAAGAGGATTTTTTCAGCACGAGTCGTACATTTATCCAACGAGGTTCACCGAGTTGGATAAATACGACGAGTGCTGAAAAAATCGAGTTTTGCAACGAGTTCCATACAACATTTTTTGCAATTTCGAAAAACACCCATTGAGTGAAATTTTGAGTCGAATTTTCATGTATTTTGTCAATAAATCATTTAAATCAAAAAAATGTTGAAAAGTGTTACATTTCGAAACAAGTGCTGAAAAGTTCAACTTTTCAGCACCCATTTCAGTGCTGAAAAGTAGAACTTTTCAGCATTTATTTTGAAAAGTGTTGCTATTCGATTCTGTTATTTTTGGTACAGAAAAGTAGGCTATTTCGTAGTTCAAGAATGACAGGAAAAGTAAGTAGTTTCACGACGGAATTGCAAAAATGACTTTTTTAAATCGCTAATAACTTTTCAGGATCGAGTTTTACAGCTTTGGTATGTTCTACAAAGTTGTAGAGCATTAAATTTCCAATAAGAATCTTACTTTTGAGAATATTTGGATGGAAGCAGCGCACCGTGCAGACCAAACCGTAAGAAACTTGGGTTTTCCATACATTTTTTCGATTTTTCCCATACAAACTTCACCTTCGAGTATCAATGGGTAAATGATGACCGATTTTGCTCATATTTGGCTCAGAGTCCTAAAATAGGTCAAGGAACAATATTCAGCTTGTGGAGCGAGGTTTTGAAAAAAGTCCCATATTCTGGGCACCCTAATGTGCATACAAAACTACCAAATATTATGGAAATTCTTATGTTGATTTTGGTCATAAAGAATCAATGAAGCAAGTATCACTCAAATTCTAAACAATACAACAAAAATTCGATTCAAGAAAACAAAAAGAATAACCCAATTTAAAGGTTAAGAACATTTTATTTGGACTGATTCGAACAAAAAAAGAACTTTTTTCTAGAACCACTGAGTTTTAAATTCTGCGTAGGGCAAACAAAAACCAACCAAATTGAACCTGTCAAAGCCGCAGTCAAAAATGCAACAGCAAACATACTTTACCTCTTCACCGCACATTCAGAAGAGCTCCCAGCCCTGCGATAAGGAGGGGGCGAAGGGGGGTTTGTGAGTAAGACATTTGGTGGCGCCTGATTCTGAATTGCCATGATCCGCACGATCATTTCTGGTAACCCTTGGCACACCAAATTTTTTTCAAATTTAATGCAACTAAAATAGTTCTGAAAAATACAAAATTTGCAAAAATATTTTTCTAAGCGAAGTTCTTCTTGATTTTTGAATTAAATTTAAGGGTTACCGATTGGCGTCAGTTTCAGCCCCAGCCGTTAGTTGATTACACTCTAATTCTGCTTCACATCAGAGGCACCCCATAGAGAGGGACAGAAGGAGCTGCGGTGGCAATGATGACGGCGACAGATCGTGCGCCCAGACTAAGCTGACAGGTGGCATTTAGCAGCTGGTTAGGCGCTATCACTTTGCGCGCCGCACGCCGTGATTAATTGAATTGTGAGCTTCTCTGCTGGGCGGTTGCGAGGAGAGGGGGAGTGCGATAATTATTGCAACGCTCGAAAAAATGTAATTGTCCTGAATATACGTTAACATTTTAATTTTATACAAACTTGATAGAAACCTCAAATCAATAAAGTTACTTTGCATTTCAATTTTACACAAAATTTACTGATACATGTTTTCAACATTTTCCTAAGATCTTCAAAATATTTTATCAATTTTCAAGATTTGAAAACTTCTGTGAATCAAGATTTGGCTTCTTGTAATTATTTGAAATGAACACTAGATTGCACAAAGGTTGTATCAAACGCATTTCTTCATTGAGTTTTTTTTTTAAATAAATTTATTGCCCATGTTCGCATAAATGTCCCATATGCAAAAACAGCAAGCTGAGAAAAACGCATTTGAAGTTTGTCCCACACATAAGGCTACGTGTTAAGTTTTCACGAAAAAACTGAATTTCCTCAAGATTTCTAGAACAAAGTGCTGGATGTTATAGGCTTTTCTGAAAGATCACACGATTTTGAACCAAACTGCATCAATAGCTCAAAAACGATGAAAATGCATATGGGACATTTATGCGATCAGGGGCAGTTTAAGTAAGATAAAAAACTGAAAACCAAAGTTCCAAATGTTGAAACTCCAGCCACATCACCCAGAGTGCGCGCCTTAATAGAATTAAATCAAATAAACCTTCCACCCAAGTCGGTCCGATTATCCACTCAACAAGTTCACCACAACACACCACGACAGTCAGCTGTAAATAGCAAAGATTCAACTCGCCTCAACCCGGCCATTATAACCGAGGTTTAGCGTGTCAATAAACCGAAACTGTTGGGCGATTTGTAAGCTTCCCGCACAGACACAAACGGTTTTGTCGCACCAAAAACAATATTTCAGTAGAACCCCGATGGTTTGACAACCTTTCGTTTGATATTTATTAATTTGGAGCTCGAAGTCAAAATAAAGATCTAAGAACTGTCACTTTTGGCACTGCGCAAACTAGCATTATCAAACAGACATCAAAACAAACCTGGCTACCAACTTGTCAAACTTAAAAGTGACGTTTGATATTGATTGTTGATAAATCAAATTTATATTTTTATAATCTGGTTACCCTGGTAGTGAAATTTCAAACTGTTTCAAAAGTGTCAAACTAATTCTGCATTCGTATGGACAACCATATTAGGTTGTAACTGTCAAAATATGACCGGATCTGACAGCTGTCAAACTTCGCATAAAAAGCTGTCCAATTACCGGGATCGTACTGTGCCAATCATCCCCAGCCAACGACGCCTTGTCGCTCGCAGCTGACAAATCAGACCTCTTCGGGGGCCATGCCGGGTTGTGGTCCGGGGGCCTGAATCCCGAAAAAACAGTGGGAGAATAAAAAACCAGTATTTGTACGCCGGCCGCAAACCATCCACGAGAGTGGGTGACACTCTGTTAAGTGGGTACTCCACACACACACACACACACAATATTTGTCTCGCGTGATCATTTTTATGAATGAACCACGGCGGTTGTTTACACTTTTGATTTTCCCCTCGCCAACTGGGTTGTGATCCCCCTCCGGTGTCACCGAGAGAAAAGTGTTCGGTTAGCGCTGAGTTAAAGTTTGTGAATTTGAGCGGTTCTTTTTTACCGTGTCCGTCAATAAATTGAGTTGGTGCAATCTCCGCGCAGTACATTAACAAATGGGTGAATGTTCGCCATCTTGGTTAAGGTGGTACGAGAAGGGGGCACGGCCGACGCCATTGCGGGGCATTTTGACACCTGGGGTGAGGGCAAAACGGGCACATCGCAGAGAGTTTGTTTTGTATTTCTGTTGTTCTGTTGTTCTATTGTTCTATTGTTCTGTTGTTCTGTTGTTCTGTTGTTCTGTTGTTCTGTTGTTCTGTTGTTCTGTTGTTCTGTTGTTCTGTTGTTCTGTTGTTCTGTTGTTCTGTTGTTCTGTTGTTCTGTTGTTCTGTTGTTCTGTTGTTCTGTTGTTCTGTTGTTCTGTTGTTCTGTTGTTCTGTTGTTCTAAGTCAGAAATTCAAAAAACATTTATCAATGGCTCATTTAACCCCGAAACAAGCTACAAGAGGTGTCTCTACATTCACCCCGGAGAGATCTTCCTACATTGACAGGTCCCAAGAAGCTAGAGTGGTGGAGAGTGCCACTTTTTGTCTACTATACAATACTCCGGGGTGCGCGCGCGCGCAAAAGTGAAGTGCGAGAGCGGAGAGATAATCAAACTGCCTTATCCGGACCACGTGGAGGCGCACACGGCGAATCGTAAAAGCATTACCTCATTGCCTGGCCAAAAACGCGTTTCGTGGGTTTATGTAGGACTTTGGCTTTTCTACGGGGAGGGGGGATAACGGGGGGACACTGCACACTACACATCTTGGACACAATTTGTTCGACGGAAGAAAACTATTGAGCTGTGGTGTGGTGAATACCAGAGTCCTATTTCCGATCCAAGTTTTGCTGAAATGTGCATAAACAAGGCATGATTAATGACAGTTTGCTCAAAGTTTGGGGAAACCGCAGATGAGCTATGGATCAGGCAGGGACGTAGCGAGGATCTGCGAGAATAGTTGACTTATGTCAGATACAGTGAAGATTCGATTGTCCAGACAGCTTGATTATCAAGAGTCTCATTTATCCGGAAGTTTCTCTAAGTCTGGACGGCAGGGATATCTGGAATCTCAATTCTTGAAGTCTTGATAATCCTTAAAACTTGTATCATTCGGTATTCTGATTATCTGAAGTCTCGTTTATCCGAAGTAATCATTATCTGGAATACTGCCATACTATCCATGAGTCCGAATTGTTCAGAAGTGTCGATTTCTGCTTATCCTCGATTACACTGATCATACATTTGAAGTTATCCGGGAAGTCTTTACTATCCGGAAGTCATGACTATCCGTATGTTCTGTATGCATGATTCTGAAAATCTCAATTATCCAGAAGATTCTACAATCTTCAAAATTTCAGGAAGGTCACTGTGGGATATAAGACGAGGTGATACAATGATTTATGAAATTTAAGTATTTTAAATCAAATGTATGACACAAACGAAGCATTACGTAAATTTAATACACACGGGTAATTTGTATGCAAGATTTAGTTCACATTTGACTCAAACAGGATAGTAGTGTAGCTAAAACGCATGTTAAGAGAAACGCAAATTCGGTCTCGCGATTTGACAGAAGCCGAAACTTGCCGGATATACAGTGAGCGATTTTAGAAGAAAACGCAGGAGAGGCAAAACAAAAGAGAACGAACGCGCGGCGCTCGATGAGCAAATCGGCGTGATTCTCTTGAAAGCTCGTTCTGGCTTAGTTGGAGTAAACGAGACAGCAGGATGAGCTTTCGGATTGAATGATGACTCGTGAGCGAGTAAGGAGAGAATAGCGTGCTCTTACTCGCTGCGAACGAGCTCGATGTCGATCGATGTTTCAGTCTGGTTTGTATTTTTGAGGCGAAAAGTCATGCGTCAATTTCTTTGACGGTTATTTTGAAGATGGCCGCGATGGGACACGACAGTCACTACTTTAGAATACCATTAAATTCCAAAGAGTGCTCAAATGCTCAGCATCCGGATAATCGAGTCCGCACTGTACAACCAAGATGACTCCATCCCTGAGCGTCAGAGACTTTCCTTCCGGCGACATTCCGTTGTCTTCGAGGTTTTCGTCGTCGGCGTCGTCATCCAGAATGTATGGCGCGCAATTTGAATTATTTTCTTGCAGTTTATCTTCCGGCCCTGCGGCAACAGTGTTGCCAAGCAGAAATGTGCAAGGCTCCCCCCACTACCACAGGATAGTGGGCATGGTTTTGGCATTGAAAATTCAATCGCAATAATTTATGACCTTACGCATCCGCCTTTTCTGAGATAGGAAGGGTGGGGGAAAGTCCGGCTGACCATTGTGTCTTTGTGTTCGAAAGTGTTCAACGGGAACCAATTTGGCTTTCTTTGGCTTCAATTGGGTTTGTAAGAAAAAGGAAACTGTCGGAAAAGTGTCGTTCTGGAAAATTCCTTTTTTGTCATGTTTAATTTTGTTTGCCCAAGTCATATAACATTTTGAGGAAAAACTCAATTCAAATCAGCAAAAAGCTAGCGAAATGCTTACTTGAGAGATTACGCTCTCAAGATTCAAGATAACGCAAATAGACGAACACATTATCATAACGGTCGGTGTTCAGCCGCTGGCAGACGCGAAAATCCAACAGTCGGCAAGTTGGAAAATAAAGCTGACGGTGGATTCAGACAAGATGTCATCAGCTGGAAATTAAACTCAACAAAAAACGGTAAAGGAAAAAGAGTTAAGTTATATCAATAATTCATTTTGTATAAGGTTATAAAAATTGATTTAAAAAGACTAAGATGGCACTGAAAAAATAAATATTTTTTCACAAAATTTAAACTGTAAGAGGCGGTTGTTCTAAATTGCAACAAACTGATCATTTTTGAAAATGTGGAGAATAATTCAACCTACAAAAGTAGCTTTTCTTACTATTATTTCTAACAATATCCGATAATTCGTAAAAAAAATCACACAAGAAAATCGTTTTTTGAAGATTTTGTCCCTCGACTCTTTGAGGGGTGAAAAGAAAAAGAAAACTTTTAAGTTTCAAGCTCAAATTTCTAAATATTAGAACAAAAATAACGCAAAATGCTAAAATACATTTCATTTCAAAAAGTGTTCAAAATATTATCGATTTTTTGCAATGTTTTTGTTCTTTTCCTATTAACAACTAAGCTTTTTCTCCTGGTTAAAATACGTAATACATATTAGTAGGGTTAGTGTAATTTCACGATTTCGCGGACAGCGTGAAATCCACGAAATTTGGCTTTTTCCACGAAATCCCGTGAAATTTTATGTTTGTGTGAAACTGTAACGATTTTTCTCAAAATATGTTATCAAACTCAAATTAGAATATAAATAATAATAAGAACTACAGAGAATTAAGCGGACGGTGTAAAATTCTTGAAATTTATCAATTTTCAGATTTTTTTTCTGAGTCCTGTTTAATTTTAACGTTATTTGATTATTTGGGTGGATGATTCCCGTGAAAGTTAAAAACTACCACCTTTTTCGTATTCTGTTCTCATTCTGATTACAAATTTCGATTTCGTTACAAATTATATTATTTTTGCCTGGTGATTTTAAATTTACTTTTTGAAATGAGATGAAAACCTTGAAAATTATTTTGAATGGGTTAAATGTCGCAGAAAATTCAAACTATTTTATTCATTTTGGCTGGACAAGATTGTTAAATCTTGCTTTGATATGAAATTTAATAAAATGTAAACTGATAAAACAGAAGAAAATCAGCGAAAGCTGTTAAGAAATATTCTTCGAATATTAAAAAAGCAGTTCAATATATGAAAATACGCATGCCACACATTTTATTTAAAATATAAATAAAGCCATAAACCAGGTGGAAACTTTATCGAAAATAAGGAGATTTTTTTGTGTCACGGTGTAATTTAGTGAAGATTTTTTAGTTTAGTGAAGAATAATGTATAATGAAGCTTAAAGAATAGTTTCTGTGATTTTAACATAATCACTAAGCCTACATATTAGCCTGAAACCGCAAAAATAAGCGATACAAATTAAATTTAATAAGTGTACTGAACACGGGACGCCCAGGTTTTCCCGGGAAGCGGGAAAAATATGTTTGGAATCCCGAGAAAAAAAAAGATTGTTTTGTTCTTTGTTGTGATTTTCTTTGAAATGTCTAAAAACAAGAAGTGACAACAAAAAATAATAGCAGTCAATGATAACATTTTTATAATTTTAGAATTTCATGTTTTTTACAAAACATGTTTTACAAATTATCTACAAGTTACTATCGCCAACTGGGGTAAATCGGGACTACCGTAAGAATATGTACAGGAGATTGCAGAGCAATAAATTTGGAAATCGATGTACTAATTGTTTTGTTCTGTTCCTGTTTTAACCGAAGTCTTTCAATACATCATGCAAAAAAATTGACTTAAATAGCTGTCTTACAGTCATACCTCGGTTTAGCACCATTTATGGAGGATGCAAAACCTAGGCATGCATAACTGAAGCATAGAGCTTATGGGATTTTGGATATATGGGAGTCTTTGGTTAAAATCCTATGAAAAATCATCAAAATTTTGAAAAAAAAAATATAGTAATTTGGAACGTTAAAACTATAGTTACCGTAATCTGGGGTGAATCGGGACTATAGTCTGAATAGGGACAGCAGATTTTAGAGCACTTAAAGCTTTTAAATTTGGAAATGGATGTACTCATTTTGTTGGCCTGAGTCTGTTCTAACCGAAACCAACCAGAAAAATCAAAATATTTTGCTCCAACATGGTTAAAGCTGCTGTCCCAATTCGCCCCATGTGTCCCGATTGACCCCAGTTTACGGTACATGAAAATTTATACAGAAATACGATTTTTTCCGTATTTTGAAAATGCAATGTATCTCGAAAATGTACTCAAAATTGTTGTTATTGGTATCAAATGATCAAAATTTTTTCATGCATTCCGAATGTAATAACAATTATTTTTGAAAATACTCAAAATTATCACAAAACTACGTATTTTTGAAAAAAAAACCTCAAAATTTAAGTTTTTTACAGTATGGGTATCAAATGATCGGAATTTTTCATACATTTCGAATGTAATAAAAAAAAAATTGAAAATGCTCAAAAATTTGAGATTTTTTTTCGAAAATGCGTAGTTTTGTGATTTTTTTTAACTGTGTTATAACTTTCGAAATGTATGAAGAAATCCCGATCGGGATACCCACATTTAAAAAAAACTGAAACTTTGAATATTTTTTTCAAAAATACGTAGTTTTGTGATATCTATGAGTATTTTCAAAAATGTTGTTATTACAATCGGTATGTATGGAAATTCCCGATTATTACTCATATCGTGATAAATTGAAATTTTAAGTTTTTTTTCGAAAATACGTAGTATTGTGATATTTTGAGAATTAAAAAAAATGTATTATAACTTTCGAAATGTATGAAAAAATCACCATCAATTTTGATTGTTTTTTTCTCTTTCAAAAATACGTAGTTTTGTGAAAATTTTGTGTATTTTCAAAAAAATGTTATCATTACCATTCGAAACGTATGAAAAAATCCGAACATTTGATACCAATAGCATTAACAATAAATACGGGAAAAATACGTATTTTGTGCAATTTTTAATGTTATTACAAGTGCAATGGATAGCTGACATCATCCCGATTCCGAAACACTATAATTTTTCGATGTTTGCATGATTTTTCATACGATTATAGTCAAGCTTCAGTTATGCACTGGGCCGTGCTTTACCGAGGCAGCTGAACGAATAAAAAACCGGGGTAGTGCAAAACCGGGGCATGACGGTTATTCGTTACGATTGTCGCCCCCAGATTCCGGTGTTTAATGAAAATTAATTTAATATGACGTAAATATAATAATCAGTCTTTTAAACAAATTTAAAATAAAATAGAAAATATTTAAAGCGCCAGGTATTTTGCAGAACAATTTTCTCTTATAAGCCAAATTAATGCTGATAGATGACGAATACAAATTTTAATGTTTCAAAATTCTTATCGATTAATAAGTATTCAACTTGTAATCTATTTCCTTAACCAAATCTGAATTGTTTTTTTTTTTCAATTTAGGGAATTCCCGGGATAAAATATAAAAATTCCTGGAAATTGGTAATTCCCTGTTTTGGGATGGACGCACTACTGAACACTTATTAAATTTGTTAAATTTGATTTGTTCAAATTTAAAAAATTAAATGGTAAAGTTTTAGTATTTCTTTTTTTGCTTCTTTAATAAATGGAAAAAAAAAACTTTAAAAGGTGTAAAAACCATGCCTCTATGCATTTTTATTTAAATTTAAGTCATAAAAGTTTCATACTTAAGTAAAAAAATGCGAAACACATACAAAAAAATAAAAAGCTACTGAAATAAAATACGAAAAAACGATAAGGTTTAAAGGTGGTTAATGGAAGATGGTAGAATAAGGCAAATACTTTCATTAACATAGATAAATGAAAGTTCAAAAACTAAAATACTAATGACTTACTAAAACAAGAAAAGCAAATTTGAAGTGTCTGTGCAACATTTTTCGTCATATTTTACATTTTATAATTCAAAAACTCCTATAACTTTCTTTAAGATCAATTAAGTTACTAGAGTTCAAACATCCCACCTAGCTAGCAACATCAAAACTCAGATAAATGTACCCTCCCTTCAAAGGCTTATGAATTGATCTCCGTTGAAAGGATCCCCAAATCTCTGAACATCCTGCAGAAGAACGATTAAAGTCTCATAAAACACTAATTAGGTTGAATTGAATCTTTATAAATTTCATAGTTCTTCATTTCTGGAAATGGTTCATTCTGGAGAATGTTTTATTTCAGGGCAATGGTCATTCTGAAGAATGGCCTGAAACAGCCCAAGCCTTGAGAATAGTTATATTATAATGCATAGTTTCAAATATTTAAGATATAAAAAAAAAATTTCAAACTTCTTCAATAAAAAAAAAATGCATGTAGGAATGAATGAATAAACATTGGATAATGTATTTTATAACAGTTTACAATAATTAAATATGTTTTCAATATTGCCCCAGTAAAATAAAGGGGTGTAAATGTGTGTACCTATCATTATATTTTGTAACAAAACAACACAAACTTACCTTATAATTCAATCTGATCCTGCAAAATAATGCAACTCCCTGTTTCTACCTTTCGCTGTTCAAAAAAAATCCCAACAAACACTACAGAATCACTTTTCACACTACAGAAGCTCACACCTCCAATTATTTCGAACTGATGTTGTCAGTCTTCCACGATCGTCTGTTAGTCACTGACTAACGTTAATCTTTATCCTCTTTTTCGCAACACACACACACACACCCAAACCCTTGCGTCTCGATTGATTTCCCGTCAATCGAATCAAACGTTTTTGTGTGTTTTTCTTTTTATTAGCCTTTTTTTCTTTGTCGATTTTCTTCAATATTTCAAAGATCGCGAAAATCCAGCTGCTGGAGACGTCGACGACGCGTCGCAGTCAATCATGTTTCCGGCGTCGAGATTTTGTTTTTCCTTTCGCGATTGAGTTGAAAGCGCTTTCGGGGGGTTTGATTTATTTATATTGTTTTTTCAATAAATAATAAATTTAACTGCCGCGCTAATCATCGTCAGTTGGTTGTTTTTTTGGGTTTTTCGGTTCGAGGTTTTCCGCGCACTTTTTTGTGTTTTCCTCAAATTTCCTTGATTATTGCTTTTCCAGCCAATCGACACACTGTTCAATCACTAACGTAAACCGTGATGGGATAAACTGTCGGGGTTTTTCGCGTTTTACTAACCCCACGATTTTCGGGAGGTTAATTGGCAAAATTTGTTTCAAAGTTCACCCCGACTACATTACCGGCTATTTCAAACAGTTTTCCGGCCTTTTCGCGCGGGAAAATCGCTCCTTTCATCCAGCGCAGTGGCGGTCTCCTTCTCTATTTATTTTGATTCCCGCCGGCGGCAATTTCCCGTGTGTGTGGGTCCAACAGTGGCCGAGCAGTCCATAAACCGGTCCAAACGGCGCCTCGGATGTTCTTCGCACTAAACGACCACCAAAACGATTCGGTAAACCAACCGATTTTCACAACCAACCTATTAGACCGAGCGGAAAACCCAAACACCAAACAAACTTTCCAAGATCGACAAACGACACCGCAAAACCCTCGAAAATTCTAATTCTAACCTCGGAAGCACGAAAAACACGTCCGCACGGTTGCAGCGTCCAACGACGAATGACGGAACCGGCGGTGATTCTGTTTTTCCATGATTCTCTTCTGCCGCCGACCTGCCGAACAATCTGTTGATCCCTTTCTCTCACAATCTCGCGTGCTCTCGCGCACAGATGTTGATGGGTGTGTTTGCTCAGCGGCAGCATGGGATGCTGTGCTCACCTCTCTTAACCCACCGCGTTGTTTGCGGGAAATCTTTGGATGTTCGAGTACACCTGTGTGTAAGGAATACATCTCTGAGCTCAGCTTAGTAGCGCATGTGTCTGGAAAATTGGTTGATTAAGATATAGCTAAGAAAATTTGGTAAAGATTTGGAATAAGTAAAAACAGAAAATATAAAAAAAAATTATTGAAAACTGTATAAAAACTTAACAATATTAAATTAATTGTTGAGTAGTTCTCTACAATTTTGCCATTTTTTCGAAATTTTAAATTGTTCATGTTTTCATTTGGATGAAACTTTCCTAAGTCAAAAGAAGCAATTCTGCCCAATTTGGTTTTTCCATACAAGTCCCCATACAGTTTTTGGAGCTGGTCATACAAAATGTATGTATGAAATTCTGTATCTTGAGAAGGGATTCCCTGATCAATTTGGTGTCTTCCCGCATAAAAAAGTACCATATAAAAACTTTTTTTCATATGGTAATTGAACTTTAAACTATATTGTTACTACCATTTCCAAAAATGTTTGACTACTATTTTAAAAATGGTATTTATATGGTTGGCATGAATTTTTACTATCTCACAAATGGTTTAACCATCTGGCATAAGGGTGGTTAGCAATGGTAACCTTAAAAAACTCAGTACTATTTTCGTCAAAAAACTGTTTGTTGTATGGTAAATAAATGGTTTAAGTACTATTTGGCAAAAAGTAACCTTAAATCAAACAGTTCACAAATAGTTTAATATAGTTAAATTTTAATTTTGGGAAATTGAAAAACGATTTCACAAATAGTTACCATTTCTCAAAGTGTCATTGTATGATCCAATATGGTAATCAAATGGTAATTTTTTATCCGGGTTGGGCAAAGTTGCAGGTTGGAATTAGGACTTTTCGGATGAAATAGGAACACGGAAACAATCATTTTTTTTATTTACCTTATTATTAGTATTTTTAGGCCGTTTCTGACCAAAATCGAGAAGAAGAGGCAAAAAATAAAAAAAGTTTTTTGAAAACAAAAATTTCCCGTGATTTTTCGGACTGATCTTGAAGGAGAAAAACTTTCGAAACTTTGAAAATATTTGCAAAGGCCTCGCAAAATACGTATATTTTTTAAATCTTCGATTTTTTATATAATTTAGAGGACTTAAAAAAAAACTTCTGAGCCATAGTGCGTGATGGTGCAAAATCTGATTTAAAAGATGAGCAATTCTCTGAAATTTTGGTCACTCAATTTTTTTATGTTTTTTTTTTAATCCGGCTGAAACTTTTTTGGTGCCTTCGGCATGCCCAAAGAAGCAATTTTGCATCATCAGTTTGTCCATATAATTTGGCATCTGCCCATACAAAAATGATATATAAATACCCCAAAATCTTTTGAAGAAATTTTTCGATCGATTTGGTGTCTTCGGCAAAAATGTAGGTATGGATACGGACTGTACTGGAAAAAAATGAAACACGGTAAAAAAATTAGGTGATTTTTTTGTTTAACTTTTTATCACTAAAACTTGATTTGCAAAAAAATGAATATTTTTATTTTTTGAAATGTTTTAGGGGACATCAAATGCCAACTTTTCAGAAATTTTCAGATTTTGCAAACAATCTTTGACCGAGTTATGAATTTTGAAATGTTATTTTTGATTTCGATCAAAAAATTCCTTCAAAAGATACAGATTTTTGAATTTTCATATATCATTTTTGTATGGACAGCTGCGAAATTTGTATGGAAAATTATATGGACAAACTTATGGTGCAAAATTGCTTCTTTGGGCATACTTAAGGCACCAAAACAGTTTCAGCCGGAACAAAAAATTCAAAAATTAAAATTAAAAAAGACCTACTTCGTGGAGAATTGCTCAGTTATGATTTTTTGAAAATAATAATCGTATTTTTAAGAAAATTTCGAAAATTTCTGCAAAAATATAACAAATTAGTTTTAAAGCAAAATCGAGTTTGCAATTAAAAAGTAATTAACTATTTTTATTTATTTATTTAAAATTAACACTTGATAGAAACAGTTTCTTGACCAGTTCATTTTCTCACTTGAAGTCATTTTCATTTGTTTTTAGGTTATGTTATTTCTCTTTGTTTATGCAATGATCATTTGATGTACTCTAACCTAATTTTTAGTTTGTTTTAAGTTTTTTTTTTGTTTATAGTTTTATCATATTCGAACTAAATGATGTCTCTGTAAACGATAAAGGCTTGCCCTTATGTATATTTTTGAAATAAAAATACAACTACAAATACATATTTCACAATTTTTATTAATTTATTTTTATATGTCACTATTTTCATCTATTTATTTATTTTAGTAAAATGTACCGTTTTCAAATTATACCTACTTTGGGGTAAAAAAAAGCCATTTCCTTTGTTTTTTTTTTGCATATTAGAAATACTTCTTGTAAGAAAAATACACCAGAAAAGATATTTTTGAAAAGCTGAGAAATATTCTACATTTTTTTCTCTGGAATTTGAAAATCGGGCTATTAGTTTCCATGATACAACCTCACAAAGTATTTTTTGGAACCAATTTTGAAGGGGGGGAGGCGACAAAAAACTTTGAAAATATTTGCAACGGCCTTGTCATGCTATCACCAAAAATAGGTAAAGATCGAAGAATTTATGTTTTTTAAGTTCTAGTTCTAAGTATTATATTTTAAGTATTTTTCCGATCTCTAAAAATAATTAATTTTACAAATAATTTTATGTTGAAAATTTTAAATTTTCAGCAATAGCTTTTTATGCCCTCCTTTTTGTGTGTTTTTATAGGGAGGAGGGTTTGAGCAAAAACCTGAAATAGAATTTGCATTGCAATTATTTTTTTAATTTAAAAAAATTGCAATGATTTGAAATGGAATGTCAAAGAAAATTTTATGCAACATTCGTCGCCCGATTTGATGGCCTGTTCAACATTCCGAAAAAAAGTACAAAAGTAGTTTTAAAAACTCTCCATTTTTCGGTACTAATCTGTAAATTTTTTAGGAACATGACATTTTATGGAAAATTGTATGTACCGTAAACCAGAATTAGATTGAAAAGCAGGGTGACATTGATAAAATCAAGATTTTTTAGTATGGAGTTTTCAACAAATATAAAATTCATGTATAAATGCTCTCAAAGTGTCATGTTTTTCTTAATAAAAAATGAGTTCGAATTGGAAAACGGGCTGCAAAATCGAATTATTTAGACTATTTCACATCAAGAACAGTAAAAATAAGTTTCTAAGGTACAAGTTTTAGTTGTTGTTGAAATAGGATTGAAAAATATCTTCAGATTCAAGATTTTTTAGTTTATTTGAAGATTAGTAGTTTATTAGAAAAAAATATGAATTTAACCCTTTCCGGCCTGACTTTTTTTTAATATATTTTTTTAAGTTAGGCCGTTGCAAATATTTTGCAAAGATTTAATGAATTTTTTTCGTCAATATTTAGGTATTTTGTAAACTAATGATTGCAAAACAACTTAATAGGTGTTAAATGCATTTTAAAACACTTTTTTCTTTGAAATGTTGAAATGATGGCTCGTTATTTCAATTATTATACTTTTTTATTTGTTTGCCTCCAACATTTTTATGCAATAAATAAAAAAAAATTAATTTGGATTGCTACCGAAAATATGCATCAAAATCAATGGATTTATGAAATTAATAGTTATATTCATAAATCTGTATATTTCGTTGTCCCGTCACGATAAGAATAAATATTATTTTTATTAACTTGAAAAATGTTTGCAACGGTTAGCCAGCACTTGTAACTTATTTGCAATGAATCAATCAATCACAGTCTCCGGATCAATGAAAGCGCTTCAAAATTTCATTGATTCAAAACGCCTGAATGTTTGCAACACTTGTACGATATCAAAGCTTTTGCTTTAGGTGAAGCTTTCGAAGCCAGTGACGTTCCTTAAGCTTAACAAGCGTCACACACGATGTCATCGTCACAAATCAACGATGCCAGATTATTTTAAGGGAGATCTGCATTTCCTTAAAATAAATCTGTATTTGATCTGTACCGTGTCGAATTTGTATCCATTGATGAAACTTTTGAATTTTTAACACTAGATTTAGGCTTTTTAATCATATCAATGCACAATTCAATCATAAAAGTGTTGAAATTTTTAAATACAATCTATTTTAATAATTCTATTCAATAAAATATTTGTAATTTTCGGAATCGAAAAATCTGTAAAACGCAGATTTTTCTGTACATCTGGCACTGACTGCTTCCAACTCAAAACTCACCCAACTCCGCACGAGCGTGCCGCCACTTGACAGCTCCGCTCAAACACGCCTTCCTTGCGCTGCTTGAGTTGTCAAATTCAGTTCAGTATCAGACATTCATCGGTTCGTTCGTTCGTTCATTCGTCGGGAAGAAAATCGAGATCTCGAGCAGGAGGAAAAAAAAAGTCCAATCTTTTTTCAACCGCAGTCTTGCAAACGTCGTCGACGTCTCGTCCGGGAGTTTTTGAGTTGAGCGGAGTCGTGTGTTGTGTTCCGGATCACACCGTGGGTTTGAACCGAAAGGTGCAGCTTGGTTAGTAAAGAGTTTCGAGCAGCAGGAGGAGGAGGATTTTTTCCCGGCGAGGATTGCTGGTTTCACCGAGTGCGGACGGGGGGAACACGGTGGCCAAGTGATGCTCTAAATACTGCGGAAGAGCAGGAAGATTGTGTGCTTCGGGTTGGGGAAGAAGATTTTATCCAAGAAGCGAATGTGGACCAGGAAGAAAATGCTTCCTAGAGTTGGAAAATTGAAGATTTTTTTTAGGTTTTTTTTTTTGCTTGTTTGGTATCCGACTGCGATCCGAGACGTGTGCGTGCGTGAGAGAAAGAGAAAGAACCAGCCTTTGGACCGTGTGTCAGGGGGGAAAATATGCGGAAAATTTCACCTGAAAAGTGTTTCGTGGAAGAAATGCACCCATTTCGCACCGCTGATAACGACTCACCCCGAATCAAACGCCCGGAAGTTGCCCGCAATCCGAAATTCCGTTCCCCAGACATCGATTCCCCGAAGGAAAATCCCGTGTCCCCGGCCGCCAGACACGCACCCCGCGCGCTCTCTCCTCTTTGCCTCTTTGGGGCGAGACAGAGAAAAAGAGTGGTCTGGGACTGAGGTCGCGAGGGAGGTTGACGGAAGACGGCCGACGACGACGACGACGGCCACGGTGTTGGTAAGAGCGGGAAAGAACGATTGAAAGCAGAAGGAAGCACGGCAAGAGGAGAAGGAAAAAAAATACAGGCCAGAATCACTCCCTGCAGGGATGCCA